>NC_056749.1:427331356-427656356 GCF_019279795.1 Protopterus annectens
GTTCGTAAGTCCCTTTTTTGCCCCATGTTCTGTGTACAGAGCATAAATGTGATGTACGGCACAATGAAGATCTCTTTTAAGCTTATTTATACTGGCCAAGCAACAGACTGTCCACAAAGGTACGTTCCTTCTGTACCGAATACTGCACCACAGAAGAGAAGGACCTCGACTCTTATGGTAAGATTTTACACAACTATACTTTCTGTCATTTTGCTCCATCATAACTACCATGCATACCTCTCAACTATCCAGATTTTCCCCTGAATGTTCACATTTTGGCCTCATAGTTTTGGTCTATTCCCCATAAATTTTGATTTTCTGGGAAATCACGGAGGATTGAAGTTACTAAATAATGAGACATTTGAGTTTCAGACTTCATATCCTTCAGAAAATGCACACTAATAAGTCCTGTTATTCTAGCAACTTTCTAAGTTTATAAGAGAAATATTTAAAATTTGTCTCTATTTTGGGGCATTTGTTCCTTATTATTTTAGGCTTTGTCCAGATTTTTGTGCTAAGAGATTGGGAGGTACGCTGTTATGTGATTAAGTTGGAATGGAAACAGTTTAAATGTTACCATGTAGGACTAAACATTGTCGGACCAGGAATCAGACACTCGTTAGGTACTGCAAACTGTTAGAATGATGGCAAAAGCTGTACAGTATCATTTCAGTTACTGGTTTATATTTTAATAACAGTGGAATTAGAAACAGATTCATACAGATATAAGCTTAAAAGAAAAACAAGGCTGTAAATATAATACAATCCAGTAACTCACTAAGATAGATCAGGTACACTATAAAGTGCATTTGGGTAGTAGCTAGAATTCAGCAAAAATAAAATATGAAGTGAAAGGAAAACATGAGTGTGTACTATTTTTTAAATTTTGCATCACTCATGCTTCTACAGATGTACAAGCAGCCTGCTTACAAAATAGTGCATTTGTCTAGTAGTATTTAGTATCAAACTAGAAGCTGAAAAAGGAACAGAAGTGTGCGTCTACTAATGCTTCAACCTTCTGTCACACACTTGCTTTCTATGGAATTACTAGCAGGTCAGAAAGTTACTACACCAGGCTAGTATTCAAAAATCAGAATACGGTAAAACATGAAATGAAAGAAAGAGAACAATTAGTTATGTACTCACCATAACGCTAGATGTATGTAGTCCATCTCGCCTCACATTCTTCACTTGTGGGTTCAGAGCCGAATGTCGGCTCTGACTAGTCCTACTAGCTCGAAAGTCTTTGATTGGCTGGGCTAAGATGGTATCCCACAATACACTGCTCCACATCCCCAGATCTAGTTTGCTGCCAACAGAAAAATCATATCCATCGCCCAAACACACACACATACTCATGACAACGAGGTCCAACAAATTGTCCAAAGGGACTAGTGACATGAGATATACCAGGGGATCCTCCAAATCCTCCAGGCGTGGGGGATGGTGGGTGGGTGGGTAATGAAGAATGTGAGGCGAGATAGACTACATACATCTAGCGTTATGGTGAGTACATAACTAATTGATGTTATGCAGTCCTATCTCGCCTACATTCTTCACTTGTGGGACAGCGTCCCTAGCACCTACATCCTGGGTGGCTCAATGGAAAATACTCCTGAGTACTGTGGAGCCAAAAGATGACCTGCCCCTGGACACCACATCCAATTTGTAATGGGAAACAAACGTATGAGGAGAAGCCCATGTTGCAGCCGCACATATATCATCCATGGATAACCTAGCCTGAAAGGCCGTGGAAGTGGAAACTGCTCTGGTAGAGTGTGCTATGACTGGAAAAAGCAGGCTCTTTCCCCCCTGCCTGGTAAATAAAGGAGATGCAACCAGCTATCCACCTAGCAATAGTGACTTTGGAGACCGCAGACCCCAAGCGATTTTCCGAGAATGAAACGAAGAGCTGGTCTGACTTCCGCCATTCTGTAGTCCTGTGTAGATAAAAGCGTAGTTGCCTATGAACATTCAACAGGTGAAACTGGTACTCTGTCTTATTAGAGAAGTTGGGGAAGAAAACCGGCAGCTCAATGGACTGATTAATATTAGATAAGGAAGCCACCATGGGAAGAAAGGACGGGTTCTGTCTGAGAGAGACTCTATCTTTATGGAATATCAAATATGGGGGCTTGACTGACAGGGCTTGGACTTCTGATACTCTTCTGGCCGATGTAATAGCTATCAGAAAGGCAGATGTCCATGTAAGGAATTTTAAATCGCAGGAAGCCGCGGGCTTAAAAGGTGGGAGAGTGAGGGCCTGCAGAACAAAATTGAGATCCCAGGGCATAACAGGTTGAGATACGGGGGGACGAAGGAGAAGACTGCCTTTCATGAAAGCTCTACACAGCCTGTGTGCCATTAAGCTAGGTTCATAAGCCGCATGATAATTAGAAATAGTCGCTAGCTGAACTTTGATAGTTGCCGAGGCAGACCCTTGGTAGAATAAATGAGACAAAAATTCCAAAACAGAGTCAATGGGAGCCGTGAAGGGGTCAATACCTTTTGACTGGGCCCATATTGAAAACCTTTTCCACTTGCTAGAGCAGATGTTCCTAGTGGACGGCTTATGAGAGGACCAAAGAATATGGACATCAGGAGAAAATCGTGACACCCGACTACGGATGGAAGTGGAGTAGCCAGGCGGTCTGCCGGAGTATCTCCAGGGAAGAGTGGAGCTGTCCCGACATATGTCTCAGCAAGTCCGGACAAGGGTCCAGAGTCCAAGGAGCATCCACGATGTAAGGTTGAAGGAAGGGGAACCACACTTGTCGAGGCCAGTGTGGCACGATCAGAATCAATCTACTTCCCAAGGATAGCGCTTTCTGGATCACCCTCGAGATAAGGGGGAACGGAGGGAAAGCATACAGCAGACCCAAGGGTCAACTGTGCGCCAGAGCGTCCCTTGGAGATCCCCCCGGTGGGGGGATCAGCGAGAAGCAGTTGCTGCATTTCACATTGAGAGGGCTGGCAAAAAAATTGCAGCAAGGTTGACCCCATTTGCTGAATATGCTGTCTGCCACCTGGTGGTTCAGGGACCACTCGTAGGGCATGAGGATCGCCCTGCTTAGCCTGTCTGCGATCACATTGGTTTTCCCCGGGATGTGCGTTGCTACCAAGGCCCACTGGGAAGCTGTCGCCCAATTCCACACTCTCATGGCCTCCCTGCATAGTGGGTACAATCTGGTTCCTCCTTGTTTGTTGAGATACCACACTACTGACATATTGTCCGAGTGTATCGCAATAGTCCCTAAGGGGAGGACATCTTGAAGCGTCTGCAACTCTAGGAGCACTGCCCTCATCTCCAGGACATTTATGTGCAAGTCTATCTCGTGCTCCTGCCACGTGCCTTGGACCATCCGGCCGAGATAATGGCCCCCCCACCCTATCCGGGAGGCGTCCGTGGTCACTGTGGCTACCGGGTTGGGTGAAACAAAGGGTTTCCCTACGTCTAAATTGTTGGTGCATAGCCACCAATTGAGGTCCTGCTTGCATTTGCCTGTGATTAAGATTGGATGGGATAGCGGTAGTCTTTGAAAGGACCATTGGGCGAATAGGAGCCACTGTAGGATCCTCATATGCAACCTCGCTAACGGAACCATCATGATAGTGGATGCCACTGTCCTCAGTAACTGAAGCACTAGTCTTGCCCTCACGCGTGTCAGAGGCATCATCATCCGAACCTGTCGTTGTAACCCTGTGATCCTTTCCATAGGTAGGAATGCTCTCAACCGAATAGTGTCCAACTCTGCTCCTATAAATAAGACACGCTGTGAGGGTAGCAAGGCAGATTTTTTCCAGTTTATTGTGATGCCTAACTGGTGACAAAGATCGATAACAGTATCTCTGTTTTGAAGAAGTAGATGCTTGGTGGGGGCGGATAGGAGCCAGTCATCCAGGTAAGGAAACACCTGGAATCCTTGACGTCTCAAGTGAGCCGACACCACTGTCATGCACTTGGTGAACACCCTGGGGGCTGTGGTGAGACCAAAGGGCAGGGCTCGAAACTGGAAGAGCCTGGCTCCCAGCCGGAAGCGTAGAAGACATCTAGATGCTCTGTCCATTTTCATGTGGTAATAAGCATCCTTCAGGTCGATGGAGCACATCCATAATTCCTTTCCCAATAATGGGAGAATTGATTGTAGCCTGACCATCCGGAATTTGGACTTGTGTACATAATGATGTAGTCGGCTGAGATCCAAAATGGGTCTCAGGTCCCTCGTTCTTTTCGGCACCAAAAAGAATCTCGAGTAAGTCCCTAATCCGATCTGGTCTGGGGGGACTGGTTGGATGACTCCTTTTTCTAGCAGCTGAGAAACCTCTGTTGCTGCCTGACCCCTTTGACTGGGTGGAATGTCTGGGATCTTTTTGACGGGAGGAGGTGTGGAGTGAAATGGGATGGTGTAACCTCCGGCGATTATCCCTAATACCCATCTGTCCTGGGTGATGCTGACCCAGGCTTCCGGATACTGGGAGATTCGACCCCCGACTGGCTCCAGAGAAGCACAGCCGGGCACACCCTCAGGAATGAGAGTATGGGGAACTGCAGAAGGAATCACGGTCCCCCAATTTGTGGGGGCCCCCTCTGCCTTTGGGGCGACATCTCCCTGAATACAACCCCCCCTCTGCCTCGGGGGGGGGGGTCTCACCCTGTGCGGTAGGAAAGGACCTTTGCGATTTTTTGAACCACATCTTTCCCCCTCGCTGAGTCTTGGGATAAGGCCTCGACGGGAGGGAAAAACGGACTCCCACATCAGACAAGGTCTTTCCCTCTTGCTCGCACCTGGTGAGCGTGTCTGACTTTGGTCCCAAACAAGGAGGAACCATCGAAGGGGGCATCAGTAAAGGAAGACTTAAAGGCCTCCGCAAAATGACACAGGCGTAGCCAGGCTTGCCTCCTGAGGGCCACCCCTGAACTACCCACCCTACTAGCTCCCTCGGCCACGTACGAAATCAGTCGCATGGACAAGTTAGCAATGGAGTTGAGGGTAGAGAGCTGAGCATTGACCGTTTGAGTCACCGCCTAAAGTACGTTACCCGTTAGAGTATCTCCTAACTCCTTAAGGAGATCTCTCTGGAGCCGCGTGAAATGAGACAAATAATTCAGCGACCGCAAGGTAAAGGTCGCTGAAGACAGTGTATGCTTCCCGTACTGATCCATCGTCCTAGACTCCTTGTTAGGGGGATGGACCAAAGAGGAAGACTCAGCAACTTCCTTCTGTGTGGCAGCCGCCACCACCATAACATCTACCGGGACTCCCTTTGTGAAAAATTATTTCCCTTGGGGAGCGGACAAAAATTTGTTGGGGCGTCGAGGAACCGGCTCCACAGAGTCAGGAGTCTCCCACACCCTTCGACAGATAAAGTCCAGGAGCTCGTCGAAGGGTGGAGACACCCAGGAGGCAGAGGGCTGGGTGCCAAAGACCTTAAGGAATACTGACTCCTCCTCGTAGGGGGTTTTGGAAGGCCAGTCCCCTCTTTGTTTCAAGATCTCCAGGATATCTGAGAATGAAACATCCTCAGAGGAAGACTTAGGGGACCCCTCCGACTCC
The DNA here is from genome assembly GCF_019279795.1 of Protopterus annectens. NCBI lineage: Eukaryota > Metazoa > Chordata > Ceratodontiformes > Protopteridae > Protopterus > Protopterus annectens. The sequence continues at coordinate 427,336,912 of NC_056749.1, forward strand.
TCGAGGTCAGTATCGGAAGTGAGGGTCTTGTCCTGGGAGTCTATGTGCTTCCTCTTGCAAGCTTTCTTTCTGGGGGGTTCCTCAGGCACAGATTCTGAGGGCCCCTCAGAAAAAAGAGGACCACTCATGGGGGTGTCCTTAGGCCCTTGCTCCCTGCTGTCCAAGGATAGGTGGATGTCAGAAGCTCTCGCCGGTGTCGTAGGGACAGAAGGATCGATCCGAGAGAAGTAGGTGACCTAGCCCGCACGCTCCGCATAGCCTCGAAGGCGGGACCTGCCGAATCGGAGGACCGACCACCTTCCAAGGCCATGACCGGGACCGGAGTCCCCGCCGCCAAGGCACCAAGGGGAAGGCTTGGCACCGACTGGTGCTCCGAGACATCCCCCTCTGCCCCGATAGAGGAGACCCGAGTCTCGAACCCTGTGGATGGAGCCGACAGGGTCAGAGCCGATGCTGGCACCGATAAACCCCACTGGGGGATCGGCGCCGGCACAGGAACGTCCCTCTGAGCGGAACCAGCTCCGACGACAAGGATGAGCTAAGAGGAGGAATAGCAGGTACAACCAACAGAGCTGGCTCCGGAGCCGACTGGGTCGGAGCCGAGAAAAGTTTGCCCAACACTGGCGAGTGTAGGAGCCTCTGCACCACCCTATCTACATCCAAATCGAAAAGCCTGGAGGATTTGGAGGAAATGGATGGAGAAGCAGACCTTCTATCTGGAGAAGCTTGCCTTAAACTTGGTGACCGGCTCCGAATCGGTTCCAAAATTATCGCAGCGGCCGCAGAGTCAGTCAATACAGTTACTTCCTGCGGCCCCGAAGTCGGTGGAGCCGAGGAAGCAGATTCCACAATGGAAATTTTAGAAGGTGGCTCCGAAACAATAGATGGAGCCGGCGAACTCTTCTTGGATTTGGAGGATTTAGACTTCGACTGGGAGCCGAAGCTAAATCCTCCTCAAAGGACGGTTTTAGCAGTCCCTTTAGGATCAATTTGTTTTTCCTCTCTTGGAGCACCCGAGGACTAAAGGTCTGGCAGAAACTGCACGACTCCTAAAGGTGGATGGCTCCAAGACAGTAAACACAGACCGAGTGCCCGTCTGTGATAGACATTTTATAGGCACACTTAGTACACTTTTTAAAGCCCGAGGGCTTATGCTCTTTTTGTTCCTTAGACATTCTAACAAATAGTAGCAGCCGCTACCAAAAGGCGGGAAACCGCTAACATAGAAAGCAGAAACACGAAAGAACACACACAAGACACAGGGGAGAACCTCTAATTAAAACGGTTCTCAACTTAAATTAAGAAAAAACTAACCAAGCAAGCACACGAGGAGGACTTAAACGGGCCTAGCCCGAGGGTGTAAGGGATACCACACACAACACACTCGCACACTACAAAAACAATGCAGCAACACCACTAAGAACCACTCTATTGAATAACAGAATTATTTTAGCCAAGAAATAGCAAATATTTTCCACAAAAAAATGACTTTTTCAATACTTAGCCACAGCCAAGTCGAGACCACGTACGAGCTCTACAAGCGGCAAGCGAGATCTGGGGATGTGGAGCAGTGTATTGTGGGATACCATCTTAGCCCAGCCAATCAAAGACTTTCTAGCTAGTAGATAGGCCGAGTTGGAGCCGACATTCGGCTCCGAACCCACAAGTGAAGAATGTAGGCGAGATAGGACTACATAACATATATGGTTTCCACTATTGTTTGCCTTACTCAGATACTTTCTATAGGTAGAAGCCATGTCATAAAATTGTTGTAGCTGACCAGAATCAGTCACCACAGAATAAAATATGAAATTAAATAAACAAAAAACTCTGTTTACTAATGTTTTAAAAGCCTTGCATTACTGATGTGCTTTGTAGAGTAGCAGCAGCAGTCAAGTCGTAATATGCCTGAAAGGCTGCTTTTCTCAATGTGTGAAATGCACAGATTAAAGTAATCAATGGCTCACAGGGAAAGCTGTTGTTAGTACAACTGTAATTTGAGATGGAATTTGGCTGACACCTTCTTGCAGGCACTCTTCCCCCATCCCCCTCAGCCAAAGGTGTGCATGCCAAGAAAGGCAAACCTGTAATGTAATCAAAACAAAAAATCCCTGGGACTGTCCCTTTAAATCACTGATTATTCAGTTCCTTCGACTGTCCATTACACAACTACAACTTCTTAGGTCATATTATATCCTTTGGTAAATGTTCTAAGCATACTACATCCTGTTGACTGTTACCAAAAGTATATGCAAACCTATCACTTTCTTCCACACCTTTGTGTCATTTGCTTGTAATTGTTATATTGCCCTCTATGTTTTTTTTTTTTCTTTTTGGAAACTCATCTCTCTCCTATATCTCACTTTATATGCTCACAATTGATCATTTTTCAATGGTGACTTTCCTTAAGTTAATTTTTATATTCCATTTCATGTATATTTAAACTATTTAAGATCAGTGTTATTGCTTAGTTTATGATCATAGACATTGTTACACTGTTTCAAGTTTTCTGTGCTTCCTTGCCGGAGGTTTTGCCTGAAAAGGGTCGTCTGACCAGTGTACTTAACTGGGTAACACATGTATGTGGAATCACAAACAAGCAAGCAAACATGTCTCAGGACAGACAAAAAGATTCTCTTCTGAGAAAGGCTGCACAGTCCCCCCTTGATCAAGTACAATCTGATGAAGTGTCTTGTCACATCCATGGAGAACAGGCAGATGGATCCCATACAAGGAAACAGAGAGCAACTCCTGATGGGGCTAACAGTTACTGTCTAGCCCTGAACACTGGGCTGCTAGGGGGCCAGCCTACACATGACATTATCCAAAGAGAAGTCTGACACTTGCAGTCAGGCAGTCCCCTCTGTACCCTGGCATACCCTCCATCAAAGTGATCTCATTCCTTACAAGTCACTTTCCATACAGTATTTGTAGTCTATTTTGCCCCATTATAAATTGCCCTCCCTTTGCATGTCTGTATCTCTCCACTGTTGCCCTCTCCTTTTGCAACCATGTCACCCCCTGTCTCTATCTGCATTTTCTGTTTGATGGTCTGTCCTTGCTACTTCTACTCCCTCTTTCCTTCTCACACACACTGCTTGTTGCCATTTCCATCTAGCCTTAAAGTAAAACGGGCACTGGTCCTCACACCCACAAATGCCCTTCCCCCGGCTTACCTTCAGCTTACTCTGTAGCATGGCCACTTTGTTACAGCTCATTAACATGGCTGCTACCAGTAATACAACGGCTCTAAGTTACTATGCAACCCCTTTTCTAGAATTCTGGCATTATGCTAATCCTACTGCACAACTAAGCAGCAATGGGCCACCTCACACTAAAACATCTTTGATATTTAACACTGCAGTGCTGCAAATCCTTTTGAATACCTTTCAACCTCTCTTTATAATGTAGTTCGGTACTTTTCCGTTATCAGGGCAACAACTGTAATCAGCATTTGGAATGTTAGTCCGCGGTTGCAAAGATCACACTGCTGCCGCTGGTGGGTATACAAAAAGTTCTACTGACCTTGCAAAATGTCACCGAATGTATTCTTTATTTAAACAGCAATATGTATGCATCCCAGCTTTTAAACCCCTTACAGAAAAGGATGAATGTGTTCATTTTTATGTATTGTTCACGTTTCTTTAATTCCTTTTGTAATATATACCACACACAGGCACAAACTTTGTTACTGGGGGGTGGGGGGCTAAAGCTGTAAGGCTTCTAAAACAAAAATGAAAATTGCACTGTAAAAACACGTTTATTACATATAGACAGCTGGGAGGTCACATTAACAGAGCTCTTTGAAAGTGAGGATACCAAAGTTGCCGGTGGAAATACCTCCATAGCTCCTGTAAACAAAATGTATAACATACCTGAGTAACACATTTATGGACAGCTGGGAGGTCACATTAAGACACAGTTTTCAAGAATATGTCACTTAGAAAACATTGTGGCTAAAGATGTTTTTAACACACTTATGGACAAGCTGGGAGGTCAGATTAACAAAGCTCTTTGAAAGTGAAGTATCAAAGTTGCCGGTGGAAAAACCTCCACAGCCCCTGAAAACAAAATGTATAACATACCAGAGTAACACATTTATGTGCAGTCAATGGTGAAATGAAAAAATCAGAACTTTACGAAAGTGAACTAAACAGGAAATGAACATTCTCAAGAATACGGGGGGAGTGGGCGAGGGATTGCAACAGAAAACTTTAAACATTTTAAGCGTCATACATTATACGAAGACCAGGACCTTGAGAGACCAAAATCAGGGGGAAATGATGGTTACTACTGTTATACCATGCATACGAATTCGGGAAATTAGGCGAATACCCACCCGTTCACCTTAGTGGAAAGATAGTTTATGAAAATTCAGTCTTGGGTACATGGTAACATTCCAACCACTCATGACATGTGTTGCCCCGATAACGGAAAAGTACCTGTAGTTCTTATACAAGCACTTCCTGTATGAGCAAACATCAAATTTATTTACTCCACAGAAAGGCATTAATGTTAATGACAAGGCTTAAAACATTTCAGACATTATGACTGAAAATAATAATAATCTTGATCTTTTTACATACAAATGCAGGGCAAGAACACAATCTTCCACATTACCATCATTCAAAATACATCAGTGATTTTACCTAATTTCAGAAACACTGTAATGTTGAATAAGTAGAATATTATATAATATAATTAATATTTTGTTGATCCTCATTAGCTGCAGCTACATTATGTGGTTACATGAAGTTGTATTTCCACCACCTGTAAGTAAATCTGAAATCCTATCTGTAGTCATTAACAAAAGACTATTCGCACTTTGCCATATTAAAGACCTCCTAAATCTGAAGTAAACTAATCAATGATCCAGAAGCCTTCTTCATGAAGACTTTACCCTAAAATAAAGAACTGTATTCACCACTCTTGACTGGTAAATAGTAATAGTCAAGAAGCTTTTGATCGACATGGGATTTGTCAACTACATCTTGTCAATTCCTATTTAGACATCCACTAAAATGCTACAAGAACACTTCTTGCATTGATATGGGACAACTCATTCTGGTGTTTCAACATTTTGCGATTCGCCAGAACAGGATGTATGTAGTTTCAGTCGAGTACATGGGCTTCAACTTTTAAAAGAAACATTACTTCAACATGTGCATGTTAAATCTTAACACTTTTTTTAAACAGCAGTATTTTTAAACAGTTAAAATACTAGCAATATTCTTAAAACAATTCTAATCAGTACAGTGAACCAAAGCACCAAATGTGCTTATCCATTCTAATATGAATCTATAATCATAATAATGTTTGTGTCTTTCGGCTTTTCCCGGTTAGGGGTCGCCACAGCAGAACTCCGGTCCGCTAATGATTGGTAGTTGATTTTTACGTGCCGAGTTACCATCCCTGATGCACAACCTTCAACGAAGGTATGCCCATTCATGCATGTCTCCACGCAGAATACGCTCTAGTTGAGAATCGAACCGGACAGCATCTTACTGTCAGGCGACAGCGCTACCACCGCGGCTATAATCATAATAATATTATTTGCTGGACCTTTGAGAAGTGTAATTTCTTTAACAAATAATGAAAGTTAGCTACTTGCAAAAATGTATTTGTAAAAAAGAGATCCGTATTGTGCAATAAACAGGGCTGATGCTCCGGACAATAGGACCACTCGACAGATCAAAGTTTTCCAGTGTGTCAAGACCCCCCCCCCCCAATATACAGCATGCATGCCACAATTTTCAGTTCTTCTCATTGCAGTGTTCACTGAGTAAAGAAGAAACGCAATCAGGAGAGAGCAGAAATTGTTACACCAAGCACATCTAAGGCGAGAGGCAGGAGAACAGTATGTTGCAGAATGCAGTATTTTTTTCTTACAAATCCATCATTACGATAAGTACATTACTTTAGTACCAAAGAAAAAGATGTCCATTTTTTTTTTTTTTGTAAATAGCAAGATGGAGTCCAATACTAATCTTCTAGATGTGAGCGGTCTCAAAAGAAGACCTGCATCTGGAAATGTTTTACTTGTGATACTTCAAAACGGTATTGAGGGGAGATCAAGCTGCAGTGGTACAAATGTCAACTAGTATGACCCTGAAGAAAAGCTATGGCTTTCATAGAATATGCCCTAAAAGTTTCAGATAAGGCTACTGTAGATTTATTGTGACAAAAATAAATATGGCCAGCTGACTTCCTGGAAAAGCTGAGCTAAGAAACCACTTTACCAAATTTGGAATTGGCAAAAGAGAACAGTTACGTTATCTTTGAGAAAATATTTGATTCTGTCCAAAGCTAAGCTGTCTGTGAACATACACAACAGAGGACATATCCCACTTACAATACTGAGAAATGAAAGCAGAAAAGTTGACAACCTGGTTCAAGTTAGACCCTGCAATGGCCTTTGAAATGAAAAGGTTACATCTGACAGCCACTGTCTTTACAGAAAACTTAATATGGTGGTTAGACAGAATAGCCTGCAACTCCAATCTTTATTCTATACGAGTAAAGGCAACTAAAACATGGTCATCCAAACAGATAATTTGTTCTGCAGAGGCAGCTGGCTCAAAAAGAGGATGAGTGAACTTTTCCAAAAAAAAAGAAAGTACATCCAGACAGAAAGTAAGGTACTCCCTAGGTCCAAGAAGGTGGAAAGAAAGCTTTAGATCTGTTGTACTGAGCTTCAGGAGAATGGTTTTATACAATTTTGCACAATCTATTACAGGGAAAGAAATGACAGCAGAGACCTTAGAGTAACTGGACTGGAATCCACTGCTTTACTTAGCAATACACATGAAATTTTGAACACTTCTGAAGAAATGGGCACAATACCATCCAATTACCAGTTTAGGCAAGGAAGGATGCACCACATTACTTAAGAGAGACTGAAGAAATCGAGCCTTTATAAAAAGCAGATTATAAATTCTGTAACTGCAGTGAGGGAAGAAATTGTTAATCCCTGTACTGTAGAGATTTTTCTCAGAGATTTTTAAATAGTTTTTGGGAAGAACCAGTTGTCTCGACTGACCCAAGTATGAGAGAGAAGAGAAGACAATGTCTGTAAAAAGAGAGTGGCTCCAAGTTCTTATGAAGACTGTCATGCAGCTTGACTTATCTACATAAAAGCATAACACCTAAAAGTATTATGAACTTCAGCTAAACAGATTAACCAAACAGCGTGTCTGCTGGCAGGCAAAACAGAACAGGCAGGACAGAACAACAAGAACCAAGCAAAATAGTAATACTGAGCCTTCACCATTAGAAGGGAATTCACTGCCAAGTAAGGGCTGACTCAGTACTATGTCTAGTGCAAAATATGGACTGGAATAGATCCAAAACTTACTATTCCTAAATAAAAGAGTCCATTTGTGAATAAACATCTTTCGACAGTCTTAACAATGGATAAGGAACAGTAATTAACAAGATCAACTGCATCAAGAGAAAACTTCAATACAGAAGTTACCTAAATCTTCATTAAACTTGAAAACCCCACAAAAAAGAATAACACATTTTTTTCTGAGTGATCTTTGACCCTGTACCTACTAACCATAAATCCTCCCCAAACTAGACTTGACCCTGTTTTTCCTTCTTTGGTGGAGAGACTTCCATAACCATGCAGGCAAAAGCCATGCAGGAGGAAACTGAGCCATAATTCAAGGAGACATGAGAGTTGCTTCTGTCCCCATTGGCATCTCAGTTATGACTACATTTACAATGACCCTAGCCCTACTCCCTGAGAGGAGCAGCAAGCAAACTTAGTCACCTTTAAGCTCATAATGTCTTTACCAGCTGGCTATATGTTCTTGCAAATTGACTATGAAGGTTAACTCCCAACTGCGGCTCACCTCCAGGCCAGGTCTTTTGCATCCAGTGGTGTAGCTGGGGGGGGGGGTCAGGGGCCACACCCTGGGCAGTGCTTTTTAATAACAAAAAGGCTGTTGCATTGCAGTTTTTGGAGTGTCCAGAATTAAAGAACACTGTCCAGAAAACATAGACTGCCTTTTACAGACAGCGTATTGTCTGGAAAAATATAAACTCTTTCCTTTTAATTAAAAGAAAAAAAAACACTTTTTTTTTTTTTTAACGGCATTCTCCTTTAAGAACACCCTTTGCATCCGGTCTCATAGATGCAGTAGCAGAGACTGTTTACATCTTCATCTTATGGACAGGTGGAATATGAATTCCAGAAGACGTTTGGATTGAGCAGCGAAGCACCACAAACGGTCAGACGAGCGAGAGGTGTGTGCGTGTGTGTTTGCTTGTGTGCCTGTATGTGTATGTATGTGGGTTCAAGGCCAGGGTCTGACTAAATTTAAAAGAAGTGGCTGTAAATACTGTAGAGAGAATTAAATGAGATGTCAAGCACTTATCAGCAAAAGTTATATTTTAGTAGTGCATATATCTCCAGACTGTGTAGCCTAAACCCAGTTTGGAACTACAAAAGTCTTGAAGGAAACTGGGATAATCCCAAAGACACAAGTCTCACAAACTAGACATGTCAGAAGCTGATTACTATTAAGGTTCTGCATTCATTCTAGAACAGCCATGCATGGTACAGTTCGCTCGCAGGAGGGTAATTTAAGCATCAGATAATCTTATGAATAACGGGGGAAATTGTATAACTGACCATCCTGTCTAACCACACAGCTGTGTTTCAGGCAGGATTTGAAACTAAGGCATCACTTTATGTATACAACAGCCTAGTGAGTCATTAGCATGTTGTAGTTAGCAGACAGGCACAAGGTGTTTGGTAATTACTCCATTCATATTCGGTATATGTACTGCATGGCAGTGTTGGCCCATTATGTGCGTCATCTATTGGTCAGCTGTGTTGTACTACTTATGACTGATTTCTCAACTATAAGTGTAAGCTGCAAAACACAAAACCAAGTGGATTGGAGAACAGGTTCTTCACACAAAAATCCAAAAGTACAACACAAAAATGTGGTGAACCTGAAAATGGCTTGTACAGTGGCAAAAATACTCAGTGCAATAAAAAGAGCAAATACCATTTATTCCGTGATCGCTTTCGCAGTTCAAGACATACTGCTTCATCAGACAACACATCTCAATTAACTATTAGTATAAATACTACACCTAACTAATCAAATGAACAATCCAATTACATAATTAAAAACATAAAAGCATCATTTAAAGGAACACACTCACATTAACATACAAAATACCCATACAAAATCATAAAACATTCCAAACTCAATACTGCCATATACAAACTCATAAACAAGTATTCCTGGCTTTCAAAACTGGTTTAATTGATACACAATCATTCAATCCTTTCCCTCTGGAGGCTCTCAACCTGACAATCCATCTAATTTCTGATGTTTCTGTGTGATTCTTAATGTCCCCTCCCCGTTTACCAACATTTATGGTCTCAGTAACTAAATTAAAACCATGTGTGGGGTCAGTTGCTTCAACATGCTTGGCCAGGACATTCACCTCAGACCGGGTACTGAAGGCACACAAATTCTCCCTAACTCGGTCTCTGAGCCTATCTGCCTTGATCACATAATAAGAATAATAAATCCTACAGTAAGCTAAATAAACAAGATGGCATGTGTTACAATCCGCATATGTATTGAACCTCCACTCCTTGTTCGTATCCGGATGGATAAAGCTGACAGTGGAATCTATATAAGGGCAATACTTACATTTATTGCAGGGAAATGTCCCTCTTGGACTCTCATCAATCCCCTTCTTACTACCTATCCTGGGATAGCACAACATTTGTTTAAGTGATCTCTTGTTTTATACAAAAATCTGGGCTCATTCCCTACAATCGACTTGACCTCAGGGTCCAACAGCAAAACCTGCCAATGTTTCTGAAGGATGTCAGTAACCTGTCTGACACTGCTCAAATAAGTAACTGGTAATCTAATACCTGACTGGTGATTCATTGTGTCATTTATTGCATCCTCTTGGGAGCAAAACTTCTTTGAAAAATATAGCCTCACTGTATTGGTATGCAAAGCTGGAATGGTCTGGAGTGTACCACTAACCTCTCGCTCACTGTACCCTCTCTCCATAAACCTATCCTTCAAAGATGTTAACTCTTCATACAAGCCCTCCTCACTGGCGTTCAATCTGGATGCCCTCATACCTTATCCCTTTACCACATTTCTAAAAACATGCATGGGGTGCATACTCTGACGGTGGTGATAGGTATTCCTATAACACTCCTTTCTGAACACACAAGTATCAAATATGTTACGTGAATGCTTAATAACAAATACATCCAAAAAATCATTTGCATTTAAAGTTTCTGTATGGCTTTGTCAATGTTGCCTTTGCTGTTTGCATAGAGATCACTGTGTTTCTGACTACTGTGACAAGGTCCATAGTTATGACTGCTTAGTATTGTCCGATCTGAAAGCCTCCGGTGCCCTTTGTGCTCTGATTCTAATAAAGCTGCCCCTTGCAATGTAATGCAAGACCTAATCCATTGGAGAGTGAATATTGGAACAATGGCCCTGTACATCCTGTGTTTATGCCCTGTCTCCTTGACTTTATAATTAACTTTACATTGCTCAGTGGCATATTGTACCATGGGGGTGTCAGCCTCCTTGGAGAACGGCCAGGCCTATTTCCAAGTAGGTTCAAGCAAGGAGGAAGGCATGTACTGTGGTTTAGCATTTGCCAGTGTGCATCATGCATGCATGAATTCTTTAGTTGGTCTGTTTTGCTACTGGCTTGGAGTGGATGTCTGCATTTATTTTTTCTGTAAGAACTGTATCATGCAGTGGTCCTTCTATTATATTTTACTGGGGTCTTTATTACGTTATCGAATACTAACAACACTGAAAGTTATATGGTCAACACCATATGTTCGAAGTTGCAAGTATTCGAAAATGAAAGCGGAAATCTCCGTAGAGAAGATTTCTGTTTACTGCACTGTAGTGCGATCTTGGAGTTGGTATATTTAAATGGGGGGAGGCTTGCTTAACACGTTCAGGTAAGTTTTTCCTGTTTTTTAATTTGTTTTATTTAATTTTCGAATACTTGCAACTTCGAACATATGTTGTCGACCATATCATGTTCAATGCTGTAAGTATTCGATAACATTAATATAGACCCATTTTACTGTTCTACTCAGGTTTGCACTTAGTGACTACCTATTAATTGCTTTCAGACACTAATGGTTCTTTTGGAGTTGTGGTGTTGGTTGCATGCAGTACAATGCAGGACTTATACTTTTGGGAGTGGGTAATGAGCTATTATGTATGCAAATTAATTATTGCTCAATTTTGTTTTCATGTGTGACAGTGCACTGGTTTACTCCATTTTCCATAGGATATACGAGGATACCAATGACCATGGTTGAAAACTTGGCATGTTAAGTGGTGAGATTAAACAAGTTCAAAATGTTGTACCTCTGTACAAGTAGGGCAGTCCTTTTCCTTTATGCAGGCAAGTTGTCCAGTAGTCTGTCTCTTGTATCTCCAAGTGGTCTACTGTGTCTTAATCTAGAGTTATTCAGATTCATTTTGCCTGTCAGTTGCAAGTCAGAACATAGCTAAAGAATATGTTAAATAAGTGGGATGCACAAAAACTGAATTTCTAATTAGTGTTTGCCCAGTTGTATGTGCTACATGTTATAATTTTCATTAATAAGTTCAAAGTGACCCAGGTAGTGAAGTCCTGCAGGGTAGTTATTCATAACTTTATTATTATTACAAAACGAGAGGTAAGATTAATAAATCAATATAGCCATTTGTCAGAATTGTATCGTTTAAGATATGTGCACTGAAATAAGTGATTAATTGTTAAAATATGCATATTATATATTACAGGTATTTTTTTAAATTCATTGTCACTAGATGGTAAAAACAGTACTATTTTAATTGGCTGTCTTGGAAAAAAAAATGGGTCAGAATTACCTTTGTGAAGTAAGAAGGCCTGTGTGAAATATTTGCATTTGTTCTACATGTACAATAGAATTCTAAGTTATTGGGGTAGATGGATTAAAATGTGCCTGAGAAGGTCCATTCGGAAGCATTATTCAACTGCATTATTTTGCAGGGCCTCTCAGTATGACATTGCTTAAACCAGGATGCGAAGGAACAAAGAAATGTGATTCGTTTATGTCTAGATAAGTATGTATTTGATTTCACTATGTATGTTAACTTCAAACTCTGAACTGTAACAGAGTACTCATGTCTCAGTTACATCGACTTAAGCAAAAAGAGCGGTAAGGCAAAATAGAATGTTCCTAGGCATGAAATAAAACGTAGAAAACTGAGAGTCAGGATGGCTTATACAGCATTTATGACTAACGTGCAACACAGATGGTTTCTCTTGAATTATAAGATGATCGATAAAAAAAAAACACCTAAAAGATGCATAAATTATCTAGCTAGAAAAAAAGGGTAAAATACAGATGCATTCAGACATCTGTAGACATTTTTAAATCTCCTTTTATCAGTATTGTGTAAACATTAGTTAGCAGAATTTAGCACTTTTTAGCTAAATGTGTCCCAGTAAAGCATCCTTACTGGACTGCACAAACAAAGCACCCTTAATAGCCTTCTTACCCCAATACATCGCTTTCTTGTAGCTCACAAATCAAAGCACTGGACAGTATGAATATGGAACTTTCTAACTTTTCAGTAGCCAACTTGGTGGATATGAGCATCTTGTGACAATGTAGCAACTGTCTCATCTCTGCTGACATCCACGTAATCTTTTGGTGCTTGTACACACCTCAACATTTTACTGAAGTGGTTGTTTGAGCAAATGTTTCATTTTGGTGCTTGTACATACCTCAACATTTTACTGAAGGGGTCGCTTGGTAGAATGTTTCATTTTGGTGCTTGTGTCTACCTGGACATTTTACTGAAGGGGTCTCTTTGGGAAATGTCATTTTGGTGCTTGTGTATACCTGGACATACTAATGAAGACGTTGCTTGGGGAAATAATTTGTGCATCAGAGAAGTACTTTTCCATACATGATCAGACTGCTGAAATGACTGCTGGGCAAAATAATTTATTATGTCATTTTAGGGCTGGTGCATACACAACACAAACTAATGATGGCGTTACTGGGGAAAATAATTCATTAGTGTGTCAGGGAAATGCTTTTGCATAACTGGACAAACAAATTTGTGGATTGCAACTCCGATATCAAAGGTGAGGCATCGCTTTTAACAATGGATAGGAGAACCATCATTTTCACTTTTTGTATGACTATGGTGTGTATTATGCTTTATTTTGTGTGTGTGTGTGTGTGTTGGGGGGGGGGGGGCAGCAAACTCAAAGTCAGCCCTGGGCATCACAAACTCTAGCTATGCCACTGTTTGCATTCTAACCTCCTTCTCTGAGGGAAGTGTTGGATTCCACGGCTGCCCACCCCCACCTCTCAAGAGGATCCCTTCTGTGACTGCTGTGTCAGTCAACAAAGCTACTAATGGAACCTGGGTCAACTGTGGTTCAGTCAGGGCTTTATTCCTCTGCAACATCAGAGCTGGTTAAAGAAGAAAACATGAACTAGGATTAATAAAGAAGTGCCCCCATATCCCAATTGTTCAAGAGTGTCACCATGGAATGAGATGTACAGCTAATACAGCATATATTAAGCAATGAACAGAGGCAACAAAGCAAAAGGCTACATAAATAAAATGAAAAGTACTGCTAATGAGAGAAGACATACTAGGCTGCCCAAAAATTAGAGCACTGCTACAAAAGGGCACACGAATTAATTGACATGTCATAAGGAAGGCAGGATAGCATGGCCAAGTTAATACATGCTCACTTGTGCAATGTGGCACTGTACAGCTGCATCTCTTGCTCATCTGGCACAAGAAAGGTAGAATTACGGCTACCAGACAGACTGCAAATCACCAAAGTGCCAACCCAGCTCATCTAACAACTGGGAAGGAAATGGATGAACAGCAACCAGACAGAAACGCAGGAAAGAGTATTTTTTCACACAAAAGAACTGAAAGGGGAAAGGAGCGATAATGTTGTGAACAAAGGTAGCACAGCATTATGGTAGTGGTGGGCTGTCTTGAAACTGCAGATGCTAAAGGTCATCACAAACCTTGTAAGCTATCCTATTAAAAGGATACTGCAAGGGACATAGCTTACTTGCTAGGACCATTCACTCTGGTTAGTGCCATGGGGGGAAAGAGACCCTTTTTTGGTACTATTTGCTAGAGTTTATTTGGGTTGGGAAGTGGGACAGGGAGACAAAGCAGGTGCCACTATTTTATGATACACCAACGTGTTATAACTCGGATACCCACACCTCCAAAGGCTGGTGATATTGCTACTTTAGGGAAATAATTGGGTTGTAGCAGGAACCCTGAATCTGAGCCATAGCTTTTAAAAGCTGCTGGACTTTCCAAGGAAGGAGTTCCTTCAGGGAAAGAGATAGTTCATAGCAGAAAGTCTAAATAAGTGGCACCACACTTCCTTTGGAAGGGGAACTAGTAAGGATTACAAAGAGAAAGTTAACAGCTTTTACATACCACCTTAAAAGAGGGAGGTGGGCAATGTGGCTTCTGACTATCAATGTTAAGATGCAATCTGCATACTGGATGAAGAGGTTACTATACAGAGGATGAACTCCTAAGAGGGCAAAACAAGTGAAATGTTATACAGATGTGGGCAGCACCAAGTTCCTATCATACAGCATTTCTGAATACACACCATGGCATTCTTTTCAAGTCATTTGGCCATAAACCACACACAAAAAAGTGCAGGCTGATGCAAATATTTTTACTAGCTAGACACCACAAAAGACATGACAAGGTGGACAGGAAACAAAACTCAGGCTCCTTTACTCCCCTAACAAGGAACTACTTCCAAAGGAAGCCATGGATACAGAGCAGCTTCACGGCACCCCAAATGCCATAAGTAAAAGTCAAATTTGGAGTCAGATTTTGGTACTAGATACCATGATGCAGCTCCATACTGAAATGTCTGCACATGTAATGGCTAGTTCTGACAGACAGAAAATGCAGCAGAAGAGTAAGTTTCTAGCATCACTCTTCTAACTTTAAACATCTCTTTTTGCAGGAGGCAAAACCCTGACACATCCCCCAAAAGTACAGTTGTGTACACTTACCATAAATGTAGATGTTCAAGTGTATTCACTGTTGCAGTCATCACACTTGGATTATCTGCCTGCAGGTAGCCCTCAGTTGGCCCGAATACCAAAGACTTAGCATTTCTGCGCCGGTTGCTGTCACTCCAGGACTGACATCAGGAGGTATAAAAACAGGCAGACGATGCCATTACATTAATTTTTCTTGCCCCAAATGTCAGGAGCCCCCCAACAGGGGGCTAAGTTATGGTGGAGGAAAACATCACCAGTAAAAAGTAAATACCAATACCCATATCCCTGAAAATGGGGGGGGGGGGTAAAGGCCTAGACAGAATAAGGGGAGAGAGAGAGAGAAAGAGAAACCAGGGGGTTGGAGAGAGGGAAACCAGGACTGCAACAGTGAATACATTCGAACCTCTACATTTATGGCAAGTGTACACAACTGTACTATATTCTTCATGTTTCACTGGTGCAGTCATCACACTTGGGTGGATTCCCAAAGCTGAAGAAGGGTTGAGGCAGTCAGGAAGAGTTAGGGCCTGCTAGAATGCCCTGCAGGACTGCTGTTGCAAAGCCTGCCTTGGATTTGGAGAAGACAGGCAAATGGTAGTGCTTGGTGAAAGTGTGCACTGAACTCCAGGTAGCAGCTTCCAGGATGTAGGAATGCAGTACAGGTAGATGTTGCCCTAGTGGAGTGTGTTCTGACCCCCTGTGGGGTTGTTTCCCATGGTGCATGTAGCAGAAATGGATGCAATGTGCTATCCATTTAGAAACGGTTTGCTTAAAATGGCCTTGCCCTCTGCCCCTGTTGCAAAGCTGACTAATAACTGGTCTGATTTTCTGAAAGCCTTAGTCCTATCCAGGTACTATCTGAGCTGTATGCGCATGTCCAAAGAGTGAAAGATCTTTTCCCCTTTATTTTGAGGATTAGGGAAAAAGGTTGGCAAATGTATGGATTGATTGAGAGCCACACTGGACACCACATTAGGCATAAAGGGTTTGTCCTGAGAGAGACCCTGTCAGCATGGAAAATAATGAAGGGTTCCACGGCCATAAGTGCTTGTTGTTCAGACACTCTTCAAGCTGAAGTGATGGCTAGAAGCAATGCTGTTTTCAAGAGAGGAATTTTAAGTCTGCTGACGCTGCAGGCTCAAAGGGTAGGAGTGTGAGCTTTTCCAGTACAAAGCTAAGGTCCCAAGCAGGGGTGGGTGCTCTCCTTGGTGGCCTTAAGTTGTTTACCCCTCTCAGGAACTGTTTGATAAGAGGGTGTGAGAAGAGAGGTGGCTCAGTGTTGTAATGAGCCGAAATGCCTGAGGCATGAATCTTGATGGAAGAGAAGGCCAGGCCTTTGTGAAGTAGATCTGCCAAGTAGTCCAAAATTAAAGGCAGGGAGGGCAGAGTTGTGTCCTCTCCTTTAGATAGGCTCCATGAGCAGTATCTTTTCCACTTATCCGCATAGGATTTCCTTGTACTGGGTCTTCTGGCTTCAAGAATGACGTCCAGCACCCATTTACTTAGGTCTGCTGGGTTAGGATTTAAGGGATAAGCCAGGCTGCCAGACTTAGGGTTTGCAGTTGTGGATGCAAAATCTGCCCCCTCCTGGTGAGAGGGCAGGGTAGGGTTCTGATGTAGGTGCCATGGTGTCACCAATGTCAGGCTGCGCAGGAGTGGGTACCAGTGCTGGCGTGGCCAGTCCGGGGCAATAAGAATTGTCCTCGGTCTGTCCCATCTTATTTTGAGTAATACTCTTGGGAGAAGGGGCAAGGGTGGGAATGCATAAATTGAGAGATTTACCCACTGAAAGGATAGGGCATCCACTTTCCAGGCCCTGCTGTGAGGGTTCCTGGTGCAGAATCTGCTGAGCTGGTGGTTGTAGAGGGAGGCAAAAAGGTCCACCTCTGGGGTCCCCCATTTCTGAATTAGAAGGTTGAAGGTGATGGGCTCTGCCACTCGTGTGGGTCTAGGAGATTTCTGCTTAAGTCGTCTGACAGTGAATTTTGTTTGCCTGGCAGGAATTGAGATTGCAGATGGACTTGCATGTCCAATGCCGTGTTCCACAGAGCCATGGCTAACTTGCAGAGTGGGTGGGAATGGGTTCCCCCCTGCTTGTTGATGTACCACATAACTGTGGTGTTGTCTGTTTTTATCAGCAGTTGTCCTGGAAAGAGTAGGAATCTGAAAGTTGTCAGGGCATTCTGCACAGCTAGCATCACTTTTTAGTTGATGTGCAGATGAATTTGACTTGGGCTCCAGTGGCCTTGAATGCATTTGCCGTCCATGTGTGCTCCCCAGGCATAGTCTGATGCATCTGTGGTTAGGGTCTGGGTGGCATGGGGTTGAGTAAAGAGCAGTCTCTTGTTGTGGTTGCATGCTTCTGCTCACCAAAGAAACTCTGTCCTTAGATAGGGTATGATGGGAATGACTGTTTCCAGGTCTGGGGAATGTTGGGAACCAAAGACTTAAGTACCACTGAAGTTTCCTCACATGAAGTCTTGCATATGGAATTAGCAGTATACATGAGGCCAGGAACCCTAGGGCCTGCAGTATTTTTCTTGCGAATAGCTGGGTTTTGATGGCCATTTGTTTGAAGTAGGCTGTCAGATAGACTTGTTTTTCTGAAGTGAGGAATGCCATCTGGGCAAGTTGTGTCCAAGCTTGCTCCCAGGAATTACAATCCTTTGACTGGGTACCTGTTTTGATTTATTTTCAATGACGGTGTAACTCAGGGAAGCGAGGAGGTTTTTCACAAATGTCAGGTGCTGCAACAGCAATTCCTGACAGTTCGCCTGAATCAGGCAGTCGTCCAAGTACGGGTAAATATGGATGTTTCTCTGCCTGCAGTATGCAATGGCTGGAGCCAGGCATTTTGTGAACACTCTGGGTGCAGTGGATAAGCCAAAGGGAAGTGCAGAGAACTGATAATGCATAGTACCGGCCCTGAAATGTAGATACTTCCTGCATGACTCCCTTATAGGGATGTGCAGATAGGCTTCTTTTAAATTTATGGTGACTAAATAGGCATCCTTGGTTAGCATAGGTAGAAGCTGTTGCAGGGTAAGCATTTTGAATTTTGGTACCACCAGGAAAGTGTTGAGAATTAAAAGATCCAGGATTGGGTGCCAAGAACCCTCTTTTCTGGGTACCAGGAAGAGTCTGGAATAGAATCCTTGACCTATCTGTTCCACTGGAACCAGATGAATAGCTCTGATGGAGAGCAGGGATAGAACTTGGTTTTGAGCCTCTGCCCACTGGTTTGGGAGGGAGGTCTGGGAACCCTCTTGGGGTTGACAGTGAGTGGAAGTAAAATTTATACCCCTGGGATACAATGTTGAGGACCCATTGGTCTTGTGTAATGGACATCCATTTTTTTGCATGAAGGGCAAGTTTTCCTCCTAGGGGCACAAGCAATTGGGCAGAGGTGGAGAGTGGAGTGGAGAAGTCATTGTGAGTTTTTTCCATAAGTAGGTGGCTTATAACTCCCTGCTTTGGGGGTGGGGGCACCCCATTGCTTAGATCTCTGCATACCCTAAGACTGTATGGGTGGTCTGCTTCCCCTGGGTCTGGTTTGAGATGGCCTGGAGGGGGCTGGAAAGGACCAGTGTTTGGAAGGGCAATGCCTACTGAATCTAGGGGAATGCACTTGTAAGAATTCTTTAACAGTCTGCATAGACTTAGCTTTTTCTTCCATCTTTTTAAGAAACTCTTCTGCTTTGGTGCCAAACAAACTGTCCTTGTTCAAAGGAGCATCTAACTTTGATTTGACATGATCTGGCAAAGTTTGTTCCTTGAGCCAAGCATGTCTTCTCAGTACAGAACCAGTGACTGCTGCCTGGCAAGATGCCTCTAGGGCATCAAAGCCACACTGCAAAGTATGCTTGCTGACTTTGCTTGCAGAGTGCATAAGCTCCTGCAATTCCTTTTCCATAATATGTTGCTGGTACTTCAGCATGTGAAACTGACAATTTAATGCTCTAATAGCAAGAGTAGCAGAGGTATATACATTCTTACCCCATCTGACCAAAGCCCTGGAATCCCTATCCGAAGAGGTGGGATTCCTGGCTGTAGTTGCCTTTATATCTTTAGGCCCCTGGAAAAACTTCTCTGGGTCAGCAGTATGATTCTTGAAAAGAAATTTGTGAGTGTCAGGTACTCTGTAGTACCTGTGTGGTTTCCTAGGGGCAGGAGGCAAAGTATCAGGAGTAAGACTGGATTACATAAAAACATCAACAACCTCCAGGACATGGGTTATTGCTAAAAGTCTGTGCTGTGGCAAATCTAGGAATTCTCAGTGTCTCTTTTTGGATGGAGGATAGTCTTGGCATTCCCAGTAGAAATGCTCTCTTAAGGTATATAAGGTTTCACCAAAAGAAAAATCCTCTGGAGGGGAGGCAGAGGGAATGGATTCCTCTGCATCTGAATCTTCATAAGCAGATAAGGACATGTCTTCATAATCAGATACCTCAGAGTTATCGGACCCCTGGTCTGTTGAAGCTGCAGGGTCTGGTCTCTTTTCCTCTTAGCAGGGGAAGGCTGACGTCCCCTAATCAGCATAATAAGGTCTTCTGCCAGTCTAAGCATCTGTCATTGTGGCATGGGAGGAGATGCATGAGCTTTGGTCATCGGTTTTCTAGGCGTAGTGTGTACTCTTGGCTTAAGAAACTCGGTAGTTTTGAATAAAGTCGTCAGATTAAGTCGAACATCAGTAGTGCGACTGCACAGCGGCTCCGGACCCATCCAAGGTAGAGACATATGCAGGTTCCATAGTCGAAGAAGAGTCTCATGGCATACCGGACTCCGAATGGGTCTCGGTAGAGGCCTGCAAATCCACAGAAGTGGGCATCAGGGGCTGCGAAAGTACTTCACTGACTACCGGTGAACTGGCGACTAGCTTAACAGAAATGTCGTCGGCAGCTTTGGACCTATGCAGTCTGTCTTTATGCTTACGTTTTTTCAGAATATCGGTAGTCGGATGGTTTACCGAAGACATTTCGGAATACGGAAATAGACAGCGAAAGAATTTAGCGATAATGAGAGCCCGACGACGAATGGTTCGGGCGTTGAACAAGGCACAAAACCCACAGCGAGGTATGCCGTGGTCTAGACCTAGACAGGTGACACAGTAAGAATGAAAATCTCTATGTGGTATTTGCTTTCCACAGGCAAGACAATTGTTAACTTTTTCTGACATCGGTCAGGGCAAGAAAAAAGGATCCCCAATGGGGTAACTTAGCTTTAGAAGACTTCAGGAAAATAATGAGCCCTGTCAAGTCTTGAACCCAGTGTATACCATAGTCACAGCATGCTACCACTAAGCCATCTGAGCGGTTTATTCAATTTGTAAATGAAAATTTAGGTAGCGGCCGACCAGCACTTACGAACTACTTCTGCTTCGGGCTTCTCGGCAAGAAAGACTGGTGTAATGGCATCGACTGCCTGTTTCTATACCCCTGACAACCTGACATCAGTCCTGGAGAGACAGCAACCGATGCAGAAATACTAAGTCTCTGGTATTCAGGCCGGCTGAGGGCTACCTGCAGGCAGATAACTCAAGTGTAATGACTTCAACAGTGCAACAAGAACAACATCTTATATATACACCAACACCAAGATTGCCATACCTCAGAGAAAAGGGAATATTCTGGCAAATTATAACTTCAGGCTTGGTACATGCAAGTCCATTTTTTTGACCATTCTCACTGTATTAGGTCCTGGCATATTAAATGACTGCCCCCGATGCAACAGCTTTGCCCTTTTGAGGCAGAAAAGATAATAAACACTTAGTCAAATGCTGACTTGTTTGTGGAAGTGCTGTAGGGTGAGGTAGTTAAAATCCTCCTACTTAAATTGGTTCTGTGAAGAGGTTTCTCCTCTACTCTTAAGACCATGGTGAAAGCAGATGTAGACCAGTTTGATCACTGGTGAGACAAGTATCCATCACATCTCTTAAACCCACAGGCTATTCCTTTGCATCAGAACAAGCTTCAGCCAGCATACTAAGCACTTTTCACTAATGTGAGAAAGGCAAGTGGTGTTAATTATGTGGTAGAGCAGCTGCATCAAAGGCCAAAATGTAAATACTACCATGTAAGGATGATGACCCCCTCCATGACTGAGACTTTTGTATTTACTACATACATTGGATTACAAGAGGAATCTGAAGGGGATCTTCTCAGTGACATCTGAATGGTCATGTACACAGTGGTGGTAGCAATGTCACAGCAGCTACTCCGTACACAGATTTAATAAATTCAAGCAGTGCTCTGAGTGTGAGGACATGTTCATTTTTAAACCAGAGAGTGTCCAGCTTGTACAGCACTGTGCAAGCACAAACAGACAAAAAAAACAGTGAAACAAGCTCCTTATGAGGTAACCAAATCATGCAGTAGGAACTGCAGAAAATATTGAATTTGTGGGTAATCCAATAGTCCCCTGGCCTCATCACTGGTACTGGTGCCTAGCAAAAAGATGGGTATTAGGTTTAGTGTAGAATAAACTACAAACTAAACCATCATACAAGAGTAGATGCAGACACCATCCCTGCAACACATGAAGCTTTAGAGCAGATGGGTACAACAAGTATCTGACTACTACTAACCTAAAGGCTACAGGCAGGTATACATTTGCCATTCACATCAAGAAGGCATATGGTACCCTCTGTCTGCACGAATTCAACAAAATGTCTTCTGGAATAAAGAATGCCTCAGCAACTTTGCAGAAGATACTGGATCACACCCTAGCAAGAGCTAAAGACTGCTCTTAGCTACATAAATGATACTGTCGCTTTCAGTTGGTCCTAGTAGGCATACATGCAGCATGTCAGAGAGCTGGTAAGCAGATTAAAACAGGGTCAGGCTGATTATCAATGCAAACAAATGCCAGGTAGGAATAGTAGAAATTGCCAAAATCAAACATCAGAACTCTTAACGTGTTCACTGGGGGGGGGGTTGTGGCAAAATCTGGATAAATACTGCCAGGAAAGCTATCCACTTACTGCCTTTTCAACTTAGTAAAAAGCAGGTGAAGGCATTCCTTCAGTAAGTGGGGAATTTCAAGAAGTTGGTTTCTCCTTACAGTACTACAGCCACTCTTTCACACCTTACCCAAAACAATAGATCAGATTAATTTATCTCAACACCAGCTTGCAAAGATGCTTTCCAGAAACTTGAGGAGGACTTCAGTTGATCCTACGTGCTAGACAAACCTAATTATGGACAACAGCTTATCATCCAGATACTTCAAAGACCATGGACAGACAGCTATACTCAACATAGACTTCTTCAAAGGGATAAGAACATCCAGTGATGTACCTCCATCACAGACTCCAGACAAAAGAAGCATTGTATGCAGCTGTAAAAAAGGAATACTCGGGAAAAGGGCAGATTCTCCAAAAGCTCTAATCCTATCTGTATGCAAATTCAAAGTAGCAACGGATCATAAGTGCTTAAAAGTACTTACACAGAATTAGTGGGCAGAATGGATAGCATCTTAAATGAAGTTTGGGACTACAGTTCTACAACAATCACCCACAGTAAAGGAGAGGTGTTGATAACACCAATGCAGATGGTTGTTTTAGGCAAAAAACAAGGAAATGTGATTTATGGGATAAATTCTTTTTATACCAAGCTTCATTTCCTGAAGGTTTCTCAACAAAACTGATTTGGGTCTAAGACAGTGGAAGAAACATGAAAAGCTTTAATACTGAAAAATGTAACTGTTACTTCAGTAGTCAACTATGATCTGAAGCTGTTTGAATTAAGCAAGTCTTTAAAAGTTAAAACTGAAAGAAGTTGCTCTCTATGTGCCTTTACAGGAAATATGCAGCATTTAAAAGTTTGTAAAACTGTACATCTGCTATTGTTGGAATGCACTGCAGTTTGAAAGCGAAATCAGTTCTTGCCATAAACACGTCTGCAGTGTGCTTAAATCTTAATGCTCCCTGAAGATGCAGCTCTAAGTCAAAGGCTATTACCTTAGAAGGGACTCCCCTAGAAACATATACATGTGGAAAGAATAGAAAACAAATTTCAAAATTCAAAGCTGAAGCCTCAGAAAATCCTGCCTGAGAGTCAACATAAATACACGAAGATGGATAAAGATTGCTAGCTGGAGATATGATGGATGTTCGTGCTGGAAATATGCCCAGGCAGACAGAGCTACTTGAAAGGCATTTTTATCAGCTTCTGTTCTGATCAAGAAGTGACAACAGTGCACATTATTTCTTTAGTAAAAATTAGCAGTGACAGTATTTCTTTAGCAAAAATTAATTAGGGCTAGACTATCTAGCAGAGTCTGCTTTATATCATCATTCTGTTCAAATTTTTTAGTTGTGATTTCTTGTACAAGATTTTTACCTGCATACTTTGCAAATGGAATGTTTTATTTCTGAATTTTATATGTCTACAGCTGATGAATTACTTGTTAAGCTTAAGGGTCTGTGCAGTGATCTGATGTACTGATCAGTCTTTAGTTTCTGCCTGTCAAAGGCTACTACTGTTCAAATATTTCAAGACTGGCTTATTTTAAGGTTAAAGTGTAATTTGTGTTCTTGGCTTTGCTAGTACAGTCTGGCTGGTGTCAGCCTTCCATGAACTGGAGGACAGTTATCATAGGTTCACAGGTGTGTACTAGGCTAATGGCCCTGGAGCCTTGACAAGCCTAGTCCATAGGATTACCATGGCATCATGCCACCCAATCTTAGTTCCCAGTGCCTCTGTTGAATAGAGCCACTGGAGTGATCCCCGGGGTGAATTTTCTATTTCCCATCCACTCGTCAAGATTTCTCTTGAAGAGGGCCAGTGAGGTGCGCTGTTTGACATGTATGGGAAGTCTATTCCATAGCATGGGCAGTCTCTGGGTTATGAACCTGTTCCTCCAGCATGTTCTGTTGATTGTGGTAATGAGGTTGAGGTCTCTGGAGCGTGTGGTGCAGAGGGATTGGAATTTCTTTAGATGTAGCATTTCTAACAGAGGTGGGTCAGCCATGGCTTTGTAAGACAAGCAGAGATCGCCTCTAAGTAGGCAATATGAGGCAGAGAATAGTTGGAGTTTGAGTCTGCCCACATAGGACAAGTGTTTAAGGCCTAGGATCTTCTTTGTGAGGTACTTTTGTAGCTTCTCCAGTTGTTGCAGCTGTCTAGTGAGGTACATGCCAAATGGGACACTGTACTCAATGACTGGCCTAATGAAGGAAGAGTAGAGGGAGACAATGACCTCTTTCTTCCTGGATGCAAAACCCTTAGTAATGAGATGTGCAACACAGGACTTTCTGACCACAGTGGCAAGGTGGTGGTCAAAACAGAGGTTGCTGTTAACCTGTTTTCCCAGATCTCTTATAACGCCTTCTGTGTTCAGTGGACTACATTTGATGTGGTAATTCATGGGAACAGAGTTTTTCTCAAAGGGGATGATGACACTTTTTGGCATTGAGCTTAAGGCCACGGTTCTGACACCAGTCATTGGTCTCACTGAGGCCTTTCTGTAGGATGTCAACATCACTTTTGGAGTTAATAATAGCTCCCAACTTGTAATAGTCTGCGAACTTTCCAATAATTGTTGAATATTAATAAGCTAACAATATTACAAATCTATCGTACAAAGTACATAGTACTTAACTCTATATGAGAAATCGAATATAAAATGCAAACAATTCAATTTCATTTTAAACTATCGAATATCAAAAAAATTATCCTAAAAGTTCAGACTGACTTCCAAATTTAAACCCCTAGGTTGCATAACCCTATAATTAAGAAGGAACAGGCCATCCAGGTTTGCCTGGACTTCTGAGAAATTACTTTCGAAGACTAAATTCACTCCTTTCCTAGAAAACTCAGTGTGTGTGCTCACATAATTATGTTATACAAGTGTCTGTTACTGCTGGTAAGACTGCACTGACCAGTACTGAGCTCAGCCAAAGTGGATAAAATCCCCAAGGATTATAATTCTGGTCTGCAGCTCCACAGTATAAAACTACTTTGCGTGTGGCAGATGTTGGTTATTGCTACCCGATGCACCTTTATTATACAACTATAAGGATCAGTCACTCGTTGCATACTAAATGGCTTGCAGTACTGTGCATCAAGGGACCATAACCTGCTTGCCAAGTATTATTTGGTGGCAGGGGGTGGGATTTATACAAATGTCACACCACCAACATATTTACTGGAGGGAACTTAAAACACATGCTGTCCAAAGGGACGATGTCTAAAGGAAGAATTCTTACAGAGGTTGTATTATGCACCCCAGGTATTACCTTCAGGACCCTACTTAGCAGAGCAAGTGGAATAAGTGCTGAAATGAATCTACACGATACATGAAGAAGGTATCCCAGTCTATTACTGTCATATTTAACTGACTATGTTTTTATAGAAAGCTAGTACATGAGACAAAGAATAAGTTGACTGAAGGACGAAATTGGATACTGAAGTATGCAATCACACAAGAGGTTCGCTGACATGTTATTGTCTAGGAGGTGTAGGCTACATATCAAACAAGCCAGACAGCCCACAGCCCATTACTTGTGAAGAGTTATTATTCGGCTTACCAATTTACAAATTAAAAAAATAAATCTGGAATAAAATGTTTGCCATTTTTAAAATGCACTACATTACCCCCATGCAGAAGTTTTGCCTGCATCATGAGTGAAAACACTGAAGAATTTTGGAAAAAGTATGTACTGGCTGTCTACAATGCAGTAAAAAGGGATATGGGTACTCAAAGGATGAGAGATTAAACTGCAGAAAGGACTGAACTTGATGTAAAGTGGTTAAAAAGCACTGAACGAGAAACTGGTATTACATTTGTCTATATGGTTTTTGTTTTTCCTTAAATGTTTCTAATGCTGGTTTAACGATGATGAGGTTGACTGCAGACAATCCAAGCAATAAAGATAATTAATCTTTAATTTCTTACATAATCCTAAATTAGAAAGTACTTGTGCATATTGAGACCTTAGAAGAAAGTTTTGCGATTCGGTTTGCAACCCACTTCAAACAGAGGGGGGATGTAATAACTGGAGTTCTTGGTAGTATTATGGCATGAAATGAAAATATGGATGTTATGTAAGAAGATTTGTACATCTAACAAAGTTATGAATAGCAGTAATTTTATACTTTTTTTCTGAGTCAGTTTTACTTTATGAGAATATGTTTAACCATGTATGAGAGAGGCATATACAGCAGATATAAAAAGTGTACACACCCCTGTTAAAATGCCAGATTTTTGTGATATAAAAAATGAGACCACAGTAAATCATTTCAAAAATTTCCCCACCTTTAATGTGACCTATAACCTGTACAATTCAATTAAAAACAAACAAATCAGTTAGGGGAAAAATATACAACATAAAAAAAATACAATAAGCTGGATACATAAGTGTGCACACGCTTAAACTAATACTTTGTTGAAGCACCTTTTGATTTAATAACAGCATTCAATCTTCTTGGGTTGGAGTCTATCAGCATGGTACATATTTGTCCTCTCTTCCTTGCAAAAGTGCTCCAAATCTGTCAGATTGCGAGGGCATCTCTTGTGCACAGCCCTCCTCGGGTCACCCCACAAATTTTCTATTGGAGTTGGGTCTGGGCTCTGGCTGGGCCATTCCAAAACTTTAATTTACTTCTGGTGAAGCCATTATTTTGTTGATTTGGATGAATGATTGAGGTCACTGTCATGTTGAAAGGTGAAATTCCTCTTCATCTTCAGCTTTCTAGCAGACGCCTGAAGGTTTTGGGCCAAAAGTGACTGGCATTTGGAATTGTTCATAATTCCCTCCACCTTGACTAAAGCCCCAGTTCCAGATGAAGAAAAGCAACCCCAAAGCATGATACTGCCCCCACCATGCTTCACCCTGGGGATGGTGTTCTTTGGGTGATGCAAAGTGTTGTTTTTGCGCCAAACGTAGCTTTTGGAATTGTGGTCCAAAAAGTTCAACCTTGGTCTCATCAGACCATAACACATTTTCCCACATAACAGTCACAAAAAAGAGAAACACAAAGGGTAAAGTACCTCCCAAACAAAAACTTGAAATCCAAAAACTAGATTGGTGGTACAACCCGACAATCGAAGCCGAATGGATAAAAAAAACCTTTGTAGTAACATCCAAACACCACCCAAATAAGTGCTTTTGCGTTATTACTAGCGCTTCTTCAGACATTACATTCTACATTCAAAAGTTCATTTAAATACCCTTGCTCTATTTAAAAGAGCCAATCAAAGCATGTTGCAACTTTAAAGAAACATTGCATTTTAACCTCATATTAAAATACTATCATAATATAAAAAAAACATCAATTATATCAAATATGTATACATACAAAAACATTTGCATATGCAAAAAATACAAAAAATATATATATATATACATATATATATATATATATATATATATATATATATATATATATACACACATATATATATATATATATATATACACACACACACACACACGCATAAAATTTGCATATACATATATGTAGCCATGATAAAAAAAAAATATATATATATATATATATATATACACACACACACACACACACACAACTATAAATAAAAATATACACATATAAAAATAGTTCATACATAAAAAATTATTCATATATAAAAAGAGTTGTTTATAGAACTAAATTAATGTTTCAAGGATCGGTCCTTTAAAAAAGGTTTCAAAGAAACCTTCTCATTCAGACCATGTCCCTTATCAGCTTGCAGTTTAATTATCCATTTTCCTTCTTGTTTCTCTGTGAAGTTCCTGACAACACCTAGCCTAGTAGTAGAATATATCAGTTGCAGTACAAGAAACTTAAAAGCATGTGTACTGTCATTACATAATACATGTTTAGCTAGTGCGTAGGTGTCATCTTCCCTATTAATGGCATATGTATGTTCTCGGACCCTCTCTCTGAGGGTCCTATTTGTTTTCCCTACATAGAAACACTTACACTTCTGACACATAAGTAAACTAAATTTCTCGATTTACAATCTGTATAATGGTGAAAAGTACATCTATTCCCAGTATCTGGATGAATAAAACTGTTATCATTCAACATATAAGGGCATTGATTACAAGTACGACATGATAGTGTTCCTTTTCTCATAGAGCGTGAAATATCCTTTTTCCTACCTTCATAGCATAAAAGTCTTTTAAATGATTTAGTATTTTTGTAGCTCATCTGGGGCACTTCAACTATTTCCTTAATATTCTCATCTAAGCATAACACATTCCAGTGCTTCTTGATAATATCGGTTACCTTTTTATTATTACTGGTATATGGGACCACTACTCTAGTATTACATGTTGATGTTACATGCATCTGATCTATCTTTGCTGATGTATGGTTTCCCAATAGTTCCTCTAATTGATTCTTCTATTGGTAGCAAATCCTTACTATGGTATCCCCTATTGATAAATTCTTTCTTGACTACATCCTGAGCTGTTTCAAAAGTTCAATCTTCACTAGTTAAATGAGATGTTCTCAAGATCTGACTCTTAACTATATTTTTATGTATGTGTGGGGGTGCATACTATCCCTGTGGAGAAAAGCATTTCTCCTACATGGTTTTCTGTATACCTCTGTTGTTGTTCTACCATTACCTTTCTCAAGCCATACATCTAGAAATTCAATCTCATGAGTTGAATATTTTTCAGTGAAGCGTAAAAATGATGTAGTTCCATTAATATACTGTATGAACTCCTGAAGCGTATATAGGAGTCATTTCCATAAAAGGAAATCATCATCCACAAAGCATTTATAAAATATTATATGTTCAGAAAAGTGCAAATGCTCAAGGACATAGGTGGTCTCCCAATATGCCAAAACTAAATTTGCATACGAACTGGTGCATGGAGTCACCATGGCTACCCCTGTGACTTGTAAATAATATTTTTCATCATAGCTAAACACATTGTTTGATAAAATCAAATCCAACAACATTGCATATCTAACTATCTGTTCCCTATTCATCCCCTTCTGTATCAAAAACAGCCTAAAATACTCTACCCCTACATCATTAGGGATATTCGTAAATAATGAGATAACATCCAAGGTAACCATATAATCAATGGCTTCACTCAATTCAGAGTCATTATAATAAGATAACATTTCTAAAAATTGCTGTGTATCTCTAAAAATAGACTCAGTTGACTCTACTCTACTATAGGTTTTAATAACTTATCTACATATATGGACATTGACTCAGTCATCCAACCCTGACTAGATACAATAGGTCTAAATTGGGGATTAACCAATGTTTTATGGATCTTAGGAAGACCTCTGAAAGTAGGAACTAATGGTTTGTCAATGGAAAAATAATTATATAACTGCACATCAAATATATTGCACATTAGCATATCATATAACTGGCTATGGATATATTTAATTATTCTATCTAAATCATATCCAGTCAATAACCAATATGTATTTAAATCCAATAACATTTCATTCATGCTATTATGGTAGTAGTCAAAATCAAGTACAACAATGGTACCACCCTTATCAGCTGGTCTAATTACGATGCCATCATTGTTCTGTAGCTTTTTTAGTGCTTGTATTTCATTACTATTTAAATTACAATATTCTGGTCTAACATCATTTTTATTTATTTCAAATAGTTTAAGTAGGTCACTCTCACATTCCCTCTCAAAACTTTCAAGTAAAGGATGCAATGCTGGTGTATACATAGGTGGTTTTCTAAACATTTCACTATGTCCATCTATGTTATTACCAAACTGCAATTTCAAAGCCACATTCCTTAAAAACATTTTAAATCCAAAATTAACTCAGTTACATCTACACTTTTAGAAGGTACAAACGATAAATCCTTGTTTAACACTGATTTCTCAAAATTATTTAATACATACTGTGACAAATTTACTATCAGGTCCTGTTCACATGCCTCAATGTCTTTCTTCGAAACTCGTGTGGTTCTTTCATGTTCTTTCATTTTTTTTTCCGCCTCGAGTACTCCACGTCGATCGACTGGCTATCTTGAATGGTAACGTGATGAAGTAACTACTTCGGATGGCTTCTCCTTCTTTCCAACATCAGGGCTGTTCGAACTTCTAGTAGAAACTGATATTTCTGTTTGGCTGCTCGCAGGCTGGGCAGCAGCGATAAAGGTAACTATCTCCTGTGTTGAACTGAGCAGCGTCTGGCGTCATCTCAGGTGCAGGGTGTAATTCAAACTGAGGTTAAATCACCGATTGGAGGGAGGTCAAAGGCTGGACCTGATCACTACTCCGGATAGGTTCTCTCGGCCAGGAAAAGACGTTACCATTGGTAAATTCTAAGTAATCCCTTTCCATCTTCTTTCTCTTTTGCAACAACAATTTGTTATCAAGTGCCGAAAGCATCGTGGCCAATTCAAGCATTAATTCATCTATTTGTCCACTAGTTAATGACTGATGTAGTTCATATTCAATTTTGGATAGACTTTGGTCAACTTTTTGAGTTCATATTCAATTTTAACAGCTTCGTTGCCAAGTTCTTTTTCAATAATCATATATTGCTCTATTAACAGTTTAATATACATAAAACTCGTCTCGATATTCAGTTTCTGCCACTTCATTAGCAGTTGAGGCTGGGAAGAACCAAAAGTGGGCATTTTTAATATACGTAAGCCTCTGGGAATAACTTTGAAGCATATACATGCCTCCATGTGTTTCCTCTGCCGCTGTATATTCCTTAGTTTAGTCATGATATTTTCTAAATTCCTTTTCAGTTGCACAGCTTGAATGTTAATTGTGCGCCTGCGAGATGAATCAGCATTGCTAGCTAATTCGGCACAAGACAGTCTTAATAGCGGATTGCTATCTGCTCTAAGTAACTGCTCAAAATTCATATTCTCTTTCAGAGTAACATCTCTCAAATTTCCTTGTACAGTCTCTTCTGTCATGTCCCTTCTGTATCACAGAAAACGCAAAACAGTTACAAAAAAAGAGAAACATGAAGGGTAAAGTACCTCCCAAACAAAAACTTGAAATCCAAAAACTAGAATGGTGGTACAACACGACAATCGAAGCAGACTGGACAAAAAACCTTTATTGTAGTAACATCCAAATAACACCCAAGTAAGTGCTTTTGTGTTATTACTCACACTTCTTCAGACTTTACATTCAAAGTTCATTTAAATACCCTTGCTCTATTTAAAAGAGCCAATCAAAGCATGTTGCAACTTTAAAGAAACATTTCATTTTAACCTCATATTAAAATACTATCATAATATAAACATCAATTATATCAAATATGTATATATACATACAAAAACATTTGCATATGCAAAAAATACATAAAAAATATATATATACATATATATACATGCATAAAATATGCATTTACATATATGTAGCCATGATAAAAAAAAAAATATATATATATATATATATATATACACACACACACAACTATACGTAAAAAATATATACATATAAAAATAGTTCATATAATGTAAAGTTGTGTATATATACTTCCTTCCTTCCGTCTTGCAACCCTACCCCATAGGCCAGACATATGGAGAATACTGGAGATTTTTGTCACATGTAGTACACAACCAGCACTTGCCAGAAATTCCTGCAGCTCCTTCAGTGTTGCTGTAGGTCACTTGGCAGCCTTCCTGACAAGTTTTCGTCTTGTCTTTTCATCAATTTTGGAGGGATGTTCAGTTCTTTGCAACTTCACTGTTGTCCCATATTTTCTCCACTTTTTGATGACCGTCTTGACTGTGTTCCATGGTATATCCAATGCTGTGGTTTGTACCCTTCTCCTGACTGATAACTTTCAACAATGAGATCCCTTTGATGCTTTGTAAACTCTCTGCAAACCATGGCTTTTGCTGTAGCAGGCAACTGAGTAAATGTCAGGAAAATCCTACTAGGACAGCTGAACTTTATTTGGGGTTAATCAGTCTCTTTAATTGATGGCAGGTGTGTACCCAAGAAGACTTAATGCTGTAATTAAAGCAAAAGGTGCTTCAACAAAAGTATTAGTTTAAGGGTTGCACACTTATGCAACCAGTTAATTGTACATTTTTTTATTTTTTTCCCCTAACAGATTTGTTTGTTTTTCAGTTGAATTGTACAGGTAATAGGTCACATTAAAGATGGGAAAAGTTTTGAAATTATTTCCTGTGGTCTCATTTTTTTAATATCACAAAAACCTGGCATTTTAACAGGGTGTGTACACTTTTTATATCCACTGTACGGAAGTCTATACTATTAAACATTTATACAAGGCCTGTGCTTCTGTTAATACGTATAAATGTATATACAGCTAAAATGAGCGATTCTGATGTCTAATAAGCAAATTTGGTCCTCTCCAATAAGTGACATGGGCTTTTTATATTGCACCTGAACTATATCAACAGTTCAGGTACATGCAGCACCACTTTAATGTTACATCTTAAAGACACCACCTCAGAAGTACAACTTTCCCTTTATGCCGAATGGCAGTGTAACTTGAGATCCAAGCATGTTGAGTGAGGATAGAACACACACAGCCTTATGCTCCTGGCATCAAATGTAATAAACCAGTGACAATAATATTCATTCAGTGGATACGTGCATGATCAAAAGGATTACTAACATAAGACTTCAAGCTAATAGACAGCCAAAAAATATTGCATCAGTTGTATCAGTATAATCCATGCAGGAGAGGAGTACAGCTACAACACCTGAAAAATCTAACTGTAGAGATCACTAGTTAAAGACATTACTGATTTTTCTACAGTACGCTAAGCCCTTAGGCGTAGCTCTGACAACTTTATTATATTACAAGAATAGTACACCTAGTCAACTACATCGTTCTATTACAAGTATACAAATTTCCCACTAAAAAGCACAACTCTAAACAGTATGTCTGGTTTATTTCAACAGCACAATACCTTAGAAATATGCAGCATGGGCCATTAGGAAACAGAGGGCAAGACATAGTGACATGTCAAAAAAATTAACTATTGCTGCACAACCTTAAGTGTAATTCTAACCAAGAAGATTAGCAAAATTAGCTTCTTCCAAGTAATCACATCCCTACTAACAAAACAATCCTCTAACTTCACTGCTACTGGTTTTCTTCAGCAGCACATGACCTTAAAACCAACCACCATGGGCACCGTCAACAAAGGTATAAACAAAGTCAGATACCAAAGAATGTACCACTGCCTCACAACTTTAAACAGCACACCGTACAAGGATCTAACCCCAGCACCAACTACAACTCATAATACATATAATATCCAGTTCACAAAAGAATCACACATTTCACTGACTTAACACATTCTCCATGGTTAACTGCCTGCTTGGCTCATTACATAAACATCACAATTTAAGCTAAAAGTTAAAAAGGAGTAACCACAAATTAAAGAATTTTCAGTTAAGAAACTGAGACCTATGATGTAAAATGCATCCAAAACCCCCCTATTAAGTCTAGAAGGAACTCCAAACTACTTGCTACCCAAAACTTGTCCTTTTCATTATCAAGTGTATGTGACATTAACCTGCCTGTTGTAACCTTATTCTACTACAGTTTGGAAATGAAGAAGGTGAAACACAGTCCATCCACACTTCTCTCTTCAGCATCAAAAGGAGCCATGCATTTGTACAGAAAAATGAAGGGAAGCAGCAGTGCAAAAACAGTACTGTGTAAATTACTCGGTGAGAATGGCAAGCAATATGAGAATATTGTGTTAGCAGAACAGGCTATAAAAAGAATGTTAAGCACTTTGCAAAACATACAAAAAAATACAACTTGCCACCTGCTCGATTTCAGCTTCAGAGTGATAGCAACCACTGGGTCCATCCAGAATATCCTGGGCAGCATGAGGTAGCAAAGAGCAAAACAGTTAACAAAAACATGCAGACAATACGTATAAGGAAAGTTTCGTTTTTCAAAGACAGTACACATAATCAGTGTCAAAACACAGGAACACATTTTTAAGTCTCCAACAGCATGGACAAATTACATTAAACAGAATTCCATATCAGAAAAACCCCAAAACATATGCAACTTTTCAATTAAAAATCAATTCAAAAAAAGCACATGCAGTGTACATTAGAGGATCAGAGAGAGCACATACTGCATTTTAAAAACAAATTGAAAAGCAAGGGTGTTGCAAATCCACATATGAAGCAATGTCAACTTCAATAAAAACTGCAACATTTCAAAACATAAAAGGACAATTAAGCAAAACTTTCTGTACCCTACTTTTAAAGAACTGATATACTTAACTCTAAAACCATGACTGTCAATCTTGTATCATTAGTTTGTTACAGTAAAAGAAAAGACCGTGTCAAGGAAAATGGAAACTCAAAACTTAATTGCTATGAATACTTTTCACTGAACATCTAAACTTCTGACACCAGTAAAGATAACACAGCATTTGTTTTTTAAAACTACATACCAAGACCCTTTTGAAAGTACAACTGAACACATTTCCACATCAGTATTGCTGTCATAAGGCATATAAATAGCACAATGGAATATTTACATTTAGGTTACCAACACAGAAAGAATGTAGAAAAGTCTATGACTGTCCAGATGAGTTACAGATTCCAAGACTGTCCCATTTACCCAATCAAAGGCAAAATACATCAAATACTGACACAAGTAATTACAAGGGTACACAAGCATACCCATATAGCCCCTGAACTACGTGCACTCAAAGCTGTGTTGAAATTTAAATTCCAAGTTGAAAAGTTTGTCGAGACAGACATAGTGTTTAACTTTTTTACTTTTGGAATGTTATGTCTTAAAATTATTAAAGTATACTGCTATGTAGAAGATAAATTGGCTTCAATAAGCAAAGCATGAAGACAGAAAAGAGAAATGTGTACTTCACTGTCCCAAACAATCTTCATAACCAATTTACTTTCAGAGCTTTAAGAAGGCATTCAGTACAAAATATGAAAACTGTACTTGATATGAAGTGTAATTATGATTAACAAATAGATTAATATATACAAACCACTAAGACAAATATAAAAAATGTTGGACGAAATGCAGTCTGAAACGTGCTTAATGAAAAAAAAAAGTTCAGAATTTTTTGCAGACTTTCCTAGCACCAATGTTAATAGCCACAGAAAAAGTGTTGTGCAGGAGTTTTCCTAACTCCACGTTTCTATCGCACATCCCATCAGCAAAATTCCAGAAGGGTAAGGAATGCAACCAGAAAGTTCAGATGCAACACACTCCCATTCTGCTGCACGCACAAAAAACACAGATGTGTGCATCTTTCTTAATATGTATCCTGCATTTTTAATGTCATTAAAATATGTAGCAGACATTCTAACTTCACATTGGAAAATTTGTTTTCTTTCTTGATCCATTTGCATCTTTATTTTACAAGCGTTTCTTAATTCCTTATATGTAACCTGCCTGATGCAGTAAAGATGTACCTCTGTTATGTTAAGCTACTATGCACTGGATAAAAAATGTACCAGACTTCCAAATGAATGAATCTGTGCACTGTTTTCAAACAATGACAAAACACAGTGCCTTTCAAGTGGTTAAAATGTTAATCACCAACCCCCAAAAAATGATGTGTACATCATGGTAACAGTCCTGAGTACAATTCTTTTAGATGGACAAAGGGACTGCTCCTAGAAGACTTGTTGTTAAGATAAGCATCTTACACAACTGTTAAATCTTCGCTTTAGACAGAGCCACTGAATCAGTAAATTGTAACATTCAGGTACATTCCCCTGGTGACTCTAACCATACATGGGAAAATGCCTGGTAGAAGATACCCTGTAACACATTCATATAAATATTTCCCTTTTTCCAGACTGAACTTTCAACTTGTAACATTTGGTAAATGTACAGAAGTCTCTACTGCAGCTTAATCAAAAACATTTCCAAAGCATGCTGCTGCTGTCATACTGACATGCACACCAAAATGTGTCTTGTAAAGATTTACTGCACTTGTCATAATATAAAGTTAATACAGTGAGCCCAAATCAGTTTATAAAAACACAGGCATTGTTCTCTGCCGAACTAGAAAATATATTTTTCTAAACTCCTGATCACTTTTGGTATAATCCATGTGATGCAGAAAGGTTTAATGAACTGCAAAAAAAAAAAGTCCTCTGCAGATTTTGGTAGTGATTTATGCCAGGCAATTTAGACACCATTGTACTGCTACAGCAGTAGGAAAGGCCTGATCTATAATAAGGACAGTGGTCTGAATGTCAAAGCCACACGCAAATGCAGCAGTCCAAGGGTACGGCTGCTGTAATTAGTCATGTGTGTTCTTCCTCAGAAATATCAACGGCATCCGAATAGCATGGTTGTATGTTTCAGAGACTAAGTGAGCCACTCTATATGGGGCATGCAGCGGGAAAAGTGTACCCTGTCTTTTGACGATGTGCACCCATTCACTTCAATGGAAAAAGACTGAAGCTGTTGACATAATTGTAAATAAATACTTCAAATGTGTGTTGCAGATCATCAATACGGGGCTATATGGAGTTACTCAATTAGTGCTGGTAGTACTAAAAAAAAAAAAAAAAAACTTGAAAAAGATATACAAAGAGGTCTCCCTACCATAAATACTACTAAGACAAAAGCGAGCAATTAAGTAAGATCTAACATCATCATCTGAATTTTTCACAGACATTCAAACTTTCTTAAATCTACCTCTAAACTGGTTGCCCTATATGAAACAGAGCATTCTTGGATGTTTTTGGAAGAGCTTCGGCACTTCCAGTTTCAGGGAGATGAGTGTTATGCACGTTGGACATATGTTCACTATATACAGCAATTGATCAAAATGAAGGTATAGAGTTTATGAGGCTCTTCTTAAGCAAAGTGAAGTGTAAAGATGACATTTTTGTCATTTGATGGAAATAGTACTGCATAAAAATTTTTTCATGTTTGAAAAAGAAATCTATCAACAAACAAGTGGGGTAGAAAAATCCATCAACAAACAAGTGAGGTAGCGATGGGGGCTCATGTAGCCGCTGCCGTTGCCAACTTAGTGATGTGTTGGTGGGAAGTTACATTTTTGGAGAAGATGGATTTATTTAAATATGTAAGGTACTACAGACGTAACATTGACTATTTATTCTTTGTGTGGGCAGGTAATAGTGAACAGTTATTAATCAAACAGTATCTTGGCTTGAATTTATGATTGGCAACATAGGCACCACAGTTCAGTTTTTGGACATAGAAGTAGGGAAGGATGTAGATAAGAGGACATTTTGGAGTGTTGTTTATAGGAAGAAAGCTTTTACCAATAAAAGCTTCCATCCCAAATACATGAAAATTAATGTATTTAAAGGTCAAGTAATCAGACTCCGTAGAGTGGTCACTGATGACCAACAGTATAAAGTGGAAGTTGAAGCACTCAAACAGCTTTTTCTTTGTAGGGATTATTCTGTTGAAATTCTTAATGATGTGATTCAATATGTGGGGAATCATAGGGATGACAAGTACCTTCCTATTCTTACAGCTGGATTTCAGAAAAAGAATCTTAGTCAGAATAAGATACAGAATGAGGAATTTAAACATGCATTTCCAGTACCCATGAGTGTTGATGGGGCCAATATTAAAAGAATTGTACAACAAAATTGGAAAATTATTCTAGGTAATGAGGAATTGAGTAAAATTATAGGGACTCAACCAAATTTTATGAATAAAAAAACTAAAAATTTAAGAGAGATTTTGGAAGGTGGACATAAATGTGAAGATCATGACAGAGTAATTACTCAGTTAGGTACTTTTGCTTGCACAAACTGCAATCAATGTAAGTATATGATGGGTGCACAGAGTTATTACTTTAAGCATTTAACAGCCAGAGGTAGGCTTGATTGCCAGAGTGAGGGTTTAGTATACCTTGCAGTGTGTTCCAATTGTGAAAATTTCTATATAGGAAAGACTATTAGAAAGCTGAAATGTAGGGTTAGGGAACACCTTCTTGCTATTAAGAAAAAAATATATGAATAATGCATTAGCAAAGCATTCTCTGAACTGTGAATTTTAGAAAGTTTACTTTTTTGTAGTAGGAAAAAGTTAATATTGATAAATTTGTAGGTTCATTTAACAATTTTTTTTTAGAGAAGATAAAGTTGAAATGGCAGATTTTTTTAAGAGCTGACATAACACCTGGTATTAATGATAAGGTTTTGGTTAAGTTATCTGAATTATGTCAATTTTTGACATAAAGATGAAACAATTGTGTGTCATCTTTTAAAGTCTTGTTTCAAGTTCATAGTACATTTTATATCTTATGTTTTGAAAATTTACTGGTTATTTAACAACTATGCCTTTAAGGTTTAATTATTGTGGGAAGAGATGTTGGGATGTTCTTGACATAAAAGGAAATTATGTCAGTAGTGTATTGTAGGATTCTGAAGAAGTTCTGTAATAAATTGGACGAAAGTGCTAAATTTATTATGGCTCCAGTGTGTGGTTTATTTCTAAGCTGTTTCAGAGAATAGCTGAGCCACCCTATATGGGGCATGCAGTGGGAAAAGTGTACCCTGACTTTTGACGATGTACACACAGTCACTTCAATGGAAAGACTACAGCTGCTGACATAATTGTGAATAAATACTTCAAATGTGTGTTGCAGATAGTCAATACAGGGTTATTTGGAGTTACTCAATTAGTGCTGGTAGTACTAAAAAAAAAACTTGAAAAAGATATACAAAGAGGTCTCCCTACCATAAATACTACTAAGACAAAAGTGAGCAATTAAGTAAGATCTAACATCATCATTATCTGAATTTTTTCACAGACATTCAAACTTTCTTAAATCTACCTCTAAACTGGTTGCCCTAAATGAAACAGAGCATCACAAACTGATTTAGTATATGGAACCCAATGTCATCAACTGTTAGGAAACATTTCTTTAAAGTTAGAAACAGTACTACTTTACATTGTCTGTGAACTAGAAGTAAAGTACACTGAATTTCCTCCAAACAGAGCTGATAAACTACATATGCTACATAACTGAATGCACTGAGAAAGTACTTGTGCAAGTAAACTTAAATAACAGTAGATCATCATATTAATCACTGCTGCAGTAGTTTATGCTATATGGGTAGAATACCCTATCTTACTACATTTGGGAGATGAAAGGCAAAGGGTCTAGGAGCCCCAAAAGCAAAGCCTGATCTAGGCCTATAGAAGGGGTTAAGCTTGTAATGTGTTGTAAACGTATGTACAGATGACTAAGCTGCTGGTTCTAGAATACTTCTAGAATCCAACTCTTTCCAAAGAGCCATAGCTGAAGCCAAAGCCCTGGTAGAGTGGGCCTTGACCGTACCTAGAATAGTTTGGTTGTGGTGAGCATAACAAAAGGTCGTAGCTTTAGGCAACCTTTTGGATATAGTCTGTTTTGACATAAATTATCCCCTCCTCTTACCTTAACAAGAAATGAACAAGTGATATGAAATTCTGAAAGACTTCTGTCAAGAAGACAGTACCCCAGTTGTCTGGATATACAGGGTATGGAGTATCCTTTTCCCCCTCATTTTTAGGCTCAGAAAAGAAACCTGGAAGAAGGAAGCTTGCTTAAAGTAAACTTGGGCACTACGGTGGGCATAAATGAATTAGTTTTCCTTATTAAAAACCTCAAGTCAACCAGATTAGACAGTTCAAATGGAACAAGTGTTAGCTTCTCTAGCACAAACTTGAGAGCCAATAAGGGGCCATTGGTTTTCTTGGAGCCCTTTTATCCAAAACCCTTTTCAAACACATTTTAACATTAAAATGAATTAAAACAGGAGAATCCATAGGCAGACATGCTTAAACACCAAATAAATTAAACTTAATGGAGCAGTAAGAAAGCCCATAGGACAGTAACTCTCACAAATATTGTAAAACCAATGTTGTTGGCACCAATTAGAAACATTTTCCATTTTTAAAATATGATTTTCTAGCAGCAGTCTTTCTTGCCTACATTAGTACCAGCTGCAAGTCTTCAGTCAACAGGTGCTTAAAAGGAATTAAAACCCTATCATCCAGGCAGTCATTTGACTGGGGTCATGGTATATCAAACACATCTGATCTTGTGCGAGTAGATCCATTCTGTGAGGAAGCTTGTGGAAATTGTCCCTGACCATTTCCAAAAGAAGGGACAACCACTGTTGCCTGGGCCAGAAGGTAGTCACCACAGTGATCTTGGGGGATTCCTTCTGAATCTTTGGAAGTACCCTGGATATCAGTGAAAAGGACTAAAAACCATACAGGAACATTCCTGCCCAAGGAAAGGAAAAGGCAGACAAGAAAGAGAAAAAGTCTTCAAGGCTTTCTTGCATGGAATCCTACAGGAGAATCTTGGCAGCTGATTATTCAGTGAGGAGGTAAATAGGTATACTTGAGGAACTCCAAAGATACAAGTCAAATCCTGGAAGACCCCGTGATCTAGTTTCCATTCACGAGGATCTGCCTTTGTCCCGCTCAGATTGTCTGTCATACAATTTTGCTCTGACATAATTTAGAATGCCTGCAGAGTGAGACCATGTGAAGCTACATCCCAAGCTAACATTGCTAATTTGCAAAGGGGGTATGACCTGGTTCCCCTTGCTTGCTGAATGGTTCCCCTTGATTGCTAATGTACCACGACTCTAGTACTGTCTGTAAAGATGACGTAGAGAGTTGTGTGTCTTGATCAAAGCAAATCTCTCCTTTATACTCACACATGCTTAAATCTGTGCTTGGTGTTACACACGCCTTGCATTTCTATCCCTCCTGAAACTGCTACCTAAGCAAAGTCCAAGGCATTTCTGCTGACTACGTTTGGAGCAGGCAGGGAGAAGGAGAGACCTAGGTTTAGGAAAATCTGGGCTCTCTATCAAGTGATTTTGCTCCATCAAAGCCCAGCACTGGTATATGAAATGACAAAGAATGTAGGAACTGGAACCAAAGAGACTTCAGATACCATTATATCTTTCTCGTGTGGAGTCTTGCCTGGGCTATCATGAGAATCACAAATGTCATGAGACCCAAAATCCAGAGGTATTCCCTCTCAGTGATCAAAGTCTGAGTGGAAAACTTCAGAAAAAGATCTAGATATAGATCTATTTCTCCTGCAGAAGAAAAGCTCTTTGAAATGAGGTGTCTAGCTGACTCACCAAGAAAGCAATCTTGCCTGAAGGACTCAAAAAAGACTTCTGAATGTTCTCTTGGAATCCCAGTTTGTAGAAGACATCTCTCATCTAAGTAAGAGATTCTGGACTCTTAGGAAAAAGACTCTGCAAAGACAGCAAAGTCATCTAAATATGGAAAAATATGGATACCCTGTAGCCTGCAATGAGCGACAAATGGAGCTAGACACTTTGTGAGAAGTCTTGGGGTGCAGTGGATAGTTCAAAGGGTAAGACAGACCACTGATAATGTGATCCAGATACTCAAAACCTTAACACCTGAAGTCTGGATGAATACAATGAAATAAGCATCTTTTAAATCTAGTTACCAGAATAATTAAATGAAGAAGAGGTAACAGGTTGTGAAGTGACATCATTTTAAACTTGGGCACTATCACAAACAGGTTTAGGAAAGAAAGATCCAGAAAAGATAGAGCATTTTTTTTCCTTTAGTGCTAAAATCATCCTTGAATAAAATGTTTCCCCACCTGGGAAGAAGGAACTGGTTCTATCACTACATGGAACAGCATGTGTTGAAGGACCTGGGGAAATAAAAGCGACTAGTCTGGTGGATGAGGAATTACCCTGATTTCCTTCTACTGCCATCTGTAACCTTGATGAATGATCTTTAAAACCAATTTGTCTGAAACTATTTGTTGCCAAAGAGAAAAATGGAGATTCAGACTTTCTGGAAGGAAAAACAAACTGCCAGAGTGGGAGGGAACAACAATGATTCCAACTTGTTGGACTATCCTCTTTTTTTTTTTTTTTGGTTGAGGGGGAGGTCCTTAATTCTTTTTAGAACCCGCTGCCATTTCTTCTTAAACATTTGCTTGCTCACATTTTGCTGATAATGTTTAATTTGTTTTTTGACAAAATTGGAGGAGGGCTGAAAAATCTTACGAGATTCCCTGTATCAACTTATCCTTTTCATCACACTTTTTGATAACCTCTGCAGCAGTGGAATTAAAAACTAAAATTCTATCCAAAGGAGAATTTAAACTCTCATTTTTCACATTTGGGAGGTTCTGAGAATACATCCAGGCAAACTTCCTCAAAACAGTGCCAGTGCCCATAGGCCTTGAAGGAGTACCAAATGAGTCAAACACACATTGTAAACGAGTTGGGACTTATAAAATGAAATAAACTAAATTATTTAAACAAGAAATGTCTTCACAATAAAAATCCGCAGAAAAAACATTCCTAATCCTATTAGTCAGAATAAACCAAGTTATGAGCCCAACAATTCAAAACTCTGAAAATCAAAGTTGCAGAACCATACACCTTATCCAATACTTTTGAAAAATTTTCTCATCCTTGACAGAAAGAGTAGGATTGGAATTAATTGGAAATTATGTACTTACCATAAATTGGCATCTGTGTTGTCCAATTTCATTCCTCATCACTGATGGGGCCTAGGATTTGATATCAGATCCGATTCTGCTGCTTTATAAGACTATGATCAGAGTCTTGAACTCCTCCCTCTCCCATAGTGCCTCACATCTGTCCTAACTCCTCATATCATGTTTGCTGCTCTATAAACAGTTTATCATAGAAAATTATGTCCATTTATATACATGTATATACACTGAGATAGGAATACAATGGAAAATAGCTAAAATATGGAGCTCAAACTAAGAACCTTTAGGTTTCTAATTCCTCTAGATCTCTAAGTAGATTAGGCTTGGGGATGGACGGGTGGGATGTCAGGAAGAATGAAACTGGACAACACAGATGGCAAGTTATATTAAGTACATAACTTCCAAATCTGATGTTGCCCATTTCATTCTTCCTCACTGATGGGTCAGAGTTCCCAACTACTTAACTCCTTGGGTGGCTTTTATGGAAGGATATGCCAAAGCATCGTGCAGCCAAAGGATGCTCTACTTCTGGATACAGTGTCTACCTCACAGTGAGACAAAGATATGAGGTTTGGACCAAGTTCCTGCAGCACAAATTTCACAAACAGAAGTTATCAAAGAAAAGGCAGATGAAGTGGAGACAGACCTAGTCTACTGTGCTTTTGGAGAGCGAGGTAGTTGCATACCTTTTAATGAGTAAATGGTAGGAATGCATTCAGTAATCCATTTTGATACAGTGATCTTTGACACTTCCTGGTCTAAACGACTGGATGAAAAGTATATGAGAAGTTGTTCAGATCTTCAAAGCTTATTTGTCCTGTGCAGAGAGAAACACAATTGTCTATGAATATCCAGGAGATGCAACTTATACTTGCCTTTGTCGGAATGGTTTGGGAAAAAGAATGACAATTGAATTGTCTGGGTGATATTCTCTGCAGCCACTTGAAGCATGAAGGTAGGATTAGTTCTTAGAGACAGCTGATCTTTATGAAAAAGGATACAGGGTGGCTTGGAAAATAATGCTTGTAATTCACATACCCTTTTTGCAGAGCTTACTGGTACAAGCAAAACTGTTTTACAAGACAGAAATTTAATGTCACAAGAGTCAGCTGGCTCAAAAGGCTTTTAAGTAAGGCCTTGGAGGACAATTGTCAGATCCCAAGGGGGAGAGGGGTCCTTGATTGGAGGCCTAAGTAAGAAAACACCTTTCATAAAGGCTTTACATAGTTTGGATGCAGACGCAGAATCTTTTCCCCATGTGAAATTTGGTAATTGCTGCTAATTGTAATTTTATGGTAGAGAAACTGGCACCATCTTGAAAAAGTGAAGCTAGGACCAGAAGTATAGCTGATACAGGACCTGAAAAAAGAATCAAAATTTTCTTTTCAGGACCAAACTGAAAATCTCTTCCACTTGCTATTATACACCTTTTTTGTGGAAGGTATTTGAGAGGCAAGGATAATATGTCAGACTGGTGAAGCTAACCTGGACTTCTTAGTATCATTGTAAGTGGT
Organism: Protopterus annectens; assembly: GCF_019279795.1. Taxonomy (NCBI): domain Eukaryota; kingdom Metazoa; phylum Chordata; order Ceratodontiformes; family Protopteridae; genus Protopterus; species Protopterus annectens. The sequence goes on from NC_056749.1 coordinate 427,380,934, forward strand.
AAAACCAAGTAGTTAATTGTAGGGATTGTAGATTGGGATGCTAATGCTCTGAAGGGTGAGAAATTAGATCCCAACTGGAATTCAATATCCATGGGGGATATTTGGTGTGAGACCATATGAAGCGGATCCAGATCTGACGAAGCCAGAAGGGGGCAATGAGGATCAGAGTGCTCTTCAACCTGTTGGCTTTATGTAGAACTTTCGGGATCAATGAAATTGGGGGGTAAGCATATAGGAGACCAGGAGGCCAATCGTGGACTACAACATTCCTCGGTGACTCCTCGACTTGCAAAAGGACTTGTTATACTTGTTTAGGGGAGAGGTAAACAGATCGCAGCAAGGTTGGCCCCACTGGCTGAAAATCTTGTTTGCTACTAATTGACTGAGGGACCACAGGTGTGGGCTCAGAACAGACCTGCTGAGTCTGTCTGCTAGTACGCTGGTCTCTCTGGGAATGTGCATTGCAAGGAGAAAGCGGACTGAAGAGATCGCCCACTCCCACACTCTCATGGCCTCTCTGCACAAGGGATATGACTTGGATGGCCCCTGTTTGAAGACATACCAGACAACTGACATGTTGTCTATATGAATTGCTATTGTCCCCAGGAGAAGGGAGTCGTGGAAGGCTTGCAACATCAGGAGAAAGAATTGTGTAATATCTTACCATAACCACAGATGTCTTTCTCTTCTACCTTGTAGTATTTTCTTTTTTACATATGGGCAGCCTTCCTGCCCAACAACCCGACATCCGGCCAGTATACAACAGCTTTTAGCTACTGCAAAGATGTGGCACGTTGCACGTATGTTCTGATAATGTCAGTCATATAAGGACATCTGCACATACAATCCTCAGAACTAAATTGCCCCATGAGGAACACTAGTGCTAAGGAAAAGGAAGCCATCCAAGGAGAGAACAAGATGCAGGGGAGAAGATGGGAGGGACAGAATACCGCAGCATAGAAAAGGACATCTATGATTACAGTAAGGTTTTACACAACTATTCTATGTCCTTCTGCTCAATGTTGTAGTACTCTTTACGTATGGGAGAATACCAGAGTTTAGTAGAAACCTTGCCAGGTGGAAGGAGCAAAAGCACTATGCATTGTAGAATTTTCAACAAAGGCATGGAGAATGGCTCTAGCAAACCCAACTCTAGATCTAGAAATGGTACTTAACTTGCAATGTTTGGTGAAGGTCTGCACAGAAGACCATGTAGCAGCCTCCAAAACAGAATTAGTGTCCTGGCCTTTAAAGAAAGCACCTGAAGAAGAAGACACAGATCTAGTGGTGTGAGCTCTAACAGACGCAGCCAGAGACTTACAATAAAAATCATAACAAAACACAACACCCCTGGAAATCCAAGAAGAAACTGTCCGTTTAAAACAGGTAAACCCAGAGCCCTGGGATGGAAAGACACAGAAAAGCTGATCTGATTTCCTTATAGATTCTACTTAGACAAGACTAAAGCTAAGTTGCTTATGTACATCCAAGGTGTGCAGAATCCTTTCACTGGATGATTGAGGAGAAGGGAAAAAGTAAGCAATTGAAATAATTGATTAAGAGACACCTCATTCATCACTTTAGGCATAAAAGAAGGACTGGTTCACAAAGAAACTGTCTTTGTGGAAAACCAAGAAAGAAATGGATGCTATCAAAGCCCAAACCTCCGAAACCCTCCTGGCAGAGGTCAATGCTACCAGGAGCACTGTCTTCCATGTACAAGACTTTAAAGATGCAGAAGCTGCAGGTTCAAAAGGAGCCACAATTAGCTTCTCTAAACAATAATTCAAATCCAAAGGAGGTGAAACTTGTTTTCCTAGGTGGTTTAATATGAAGCACATCCTGTGAAAAAGGTGCCTAAAAGGAATCCTAAGTTGATCACCCACAGGGTCATTTGCAAGGTTGACAACTGTGGAAGAAGCAAGGATCCCTTGTCTTGTGTGAGCAGGTCCACACGGTGAGGTAACTTGTGATGATGGCCGATGGCTAAAAGCAGAAGAGAGAACCAATGCTGTCTTGGCCAAAAGGAAGTCACCAGCAAGATTTCTGGCTGGTCCTGCTGAATTTTCAGCAGAACTTTCTGAATAAGAGGGAAGGATGCTAATGCATAAAGAAACATTCCCTTCCATGAAAAGGACAGGGCATCCACTCTATGGCTCAAAAAGAAGAGGAAGCTGTCTGTTCAGAGGGGAGGCAAATAGATCCAGATGAGGGGTATCCCACTGGCAGACCAAGTCCAGAAACACATCCCAGTGAAGCATTCACTTGTGGGACTGCGTAATGGACCTGCTTAAAGTGTCTGCCACAATCTTCTAAGCAGATGGAATGTAAACTGCAAGAAGAGTCACCTTGTACTGAACAGCCAGTTCCCATGCCCTGAGAGCTAACCTGATAGGAAGACAAAATTTGCACCCACCCCGCCCCACACCTCCCACCCCACCCTCTGTTTATGTACCAGACAACAGTGGTGTTGTCTGTACAAATTTTCAGAGGACCTGTTAAAAAGAGAGGGTGAAAACCTTGCAAAGCCAGAGAATCAGAGCCCTCATTTCACTGAGCCGATGTGCTCCTTCCTTTGAGGAGGAGACCAAACGTCCTGCACCCTCCTGGAAGTAAATCCACCCCCCCCAGCCTACGTCTGAGGTGACTGTGAATAGATGTTGAGAACAGTGGGCTGGAGAAGAGGTAGGCCTGAATTCAATGTAAGGTGTTGAATCCACCAGAGGACCTCTGTTTTTAGACAGGAAAGGACAGGAATCAGAACCTCTAGAGGGTGAGCAAGCTGTGACCAGGTTACTTTTAGAAACCACTGACATTTCCTCATGTACACCTTTGCAAAGGGCAGTATGGCAATCTTGAAAGCCATGAACCCTAGAAATCTCAAACTCTCTGGCCGAAATGGAAGGAAGAGGCAGAAGGCTTTCCAGACAGACAATAAGAGATTAATCCTGGTCTGCTGGGAGAAAAGCCATCATAAGTTATGTCCTGAACCTGCACCCTAGGAAGATGTGATCCTGATATGGAGTCAAAGAGGATTTCTTGAAGTTTATCATAAACCCTAGACTCTGAAGGAGATGAATTCCCACCTGAAGATGTTGACAAAACTGTTCTGACTAAAGCCAGAAAGAGAAGATCATCAAGGTATGGATATATCTGAATTCCCTGCACTCTCAAGAAGGCAATCACAGGGGCCATGCATTTTGTGAATACCACTGGGGCAGCGGAAAGATCAAAGGGCAAAGCAGAGAACTGAAAGTGCAAAGAACCCACTGAGAAACGCAGAAATTTCCTGTACAGAAGATGAATGGGAACATGTAAGTAAGGCTCCTTGATGTCCAGAGAAGCCATGTAAGACTGAGGGGAAATCAGAGGAAAGAAATTTTGTAGGGACAGCATACAGAAAGATGGCACCTCAAGAAAAGTGCTCAAGTGGGAAAGGTCTAGAATTTGTCTCCAAGGACCATCCTTTCTTGGAACCAGAAATATTCATAAGTAAAACCCTATGCCTCTCTGTTCCACTGGTATACTTTGAATTGTGCCTTGAGAGAATAGCTGTGGTAGGACCTCTGCAAGCAATTCTAGTTGATTTGAAGGGGGCTGTGGGATTTCCATGAAAGGAGGGAGAGTCTTCCAAGTCATAAGTATCCCTGACGGATAACAGACAGAACCCAGGAATCCTGAGTGATTCTTCCCCAAACTGGAAAAGAAGAGACAAAGACATAGAGGAGTACAACTTGGAAGAGACTGCGGACAGTCATACAGAGATGGGCCTGGCTTGAAAAGGCTGCAGAGTAGTAGGAGCCAAAGCAGAAGACTTGGATTGAGGATGTCTCCTAACTGACGTTTTAGACCTGGAAGTAGAAGCAGAAGTAGAAGACGAGTGAATAGGTCTCCTAACAAAAGATGTTTTGACAGGAGAATTCCTATGAAATTTAGGAAATGGGGACACTATCAGGTGCTTCAAATCTTGAAGCTCCTTATCTTTCTCTTGGAGAGTCTTAAGTCTGCAGCAGCAGAACCAAAAAGAAATGAATTATCCAAAGAAGCATATAGCAATTTAGTTGTAACATCATCAGGTAATGGCTGATGTTTCAACCAGGAATGTCCCCTAAGCACAGAAGCAAAAGCAGCAGCTCTAGATGATGCCTCAACAGCATCATGGCTGCACTTAATGGCAGATCTAGCTACTTGTGAAGAAGTCACGAGAGACAAGTACAGTTGTGTACACTTACCATAAATGTAGATGTTCGAGTGTATTCACTGTTGCAGTCATTACATTTGGGTAATCTGCTGGCAGACTGCCCTCAGTCAGCCTGAATTCCAAAGTCTTGGGTCCTGCGTCGGTTGCTGTCTTCTCTTCCATGACGTCAGGTTGTCAGGGGTATAAAACATGCGGCCGACGCCATTTTCTTTAGTTTTTCTTGCCCCTGACATCAGGTGCCCCCAAAAAGGTAGCATCTATATACATGCATCAATATAAACATTACCTTCATCTACATGCAAATATACCACATAGGTTGTAGAAGATAGAGAAGAAAAGATAAACTGTAGAATGACAGGGGAATGGTGGGAGGGTAACCTGGACTGCAACAGTGAATACACTCGAACATCTACATTTATGGCAAGTGTACACAACTGTACTATGTTCTTCGTGTTTCACTGTTGCAGTCATTACATTTGGGTAGAATCCCAAAGCTATGGTGGGAGGCTGGAGCTACACAGCATTAGCTGCGGCTGTAAGGCCCTGCAGCACTGCAGTGGCAAAGCCTGCCCTGGATTTAGAGTAGAGAGGCAAAGGGTAATGCTTTGTAAAGGTGTGAACAGAACTCCAAGTAGCAGCCTCTAGAATGTCTTTGGTTGGTACCCCTCTGGGAAAGGCTGCCGAAGTAGCTGCAGCTCTGGTGGAATGAGACCTAATGCCCTTGGGCACAGGTTTACCATGGTGTGAGTAGCAGAAACGGATGCAGTGGCTTATCCACTTTGAAATTGTCTGCTTTGAGATAGCCTTTCCTTCTGATCCTACAGCATGACACTAGTAATTGCTCAGTTTTTCTTAGAGCTTTTGTCCTGCTCAAGTAGAATCTTAGCTGTCTGTGTCCGCCCAAGGAATGCAGAATATTCTCGCCTTTGTTCTGCGGGCTTGGATAAAAAGTTGGTAGATGAATTGTTTGGTTAAGAGCCACACTGGAAACCACCTTAGACACAAAAGTGGGATTTGTCCTCAGAGACACCCTGTCTGGGTAAAATATGATAAAAGGCTCTACAGCCATGAGGGCCTGTAGCTCTGAAACCCTTCTTGCTGAAGTAATTGCTAGTAGCAGGGCTGTCTTCCATGATAAGAACTTTATATCAGCAGTAGCGACTGATTCAAATGGAGGCAGGGTGAGCTTTTCCAACATATAATTGAGGTCCCATGCAGGTAATGGTGATCTAGGAGGCCTTGGGTTTTTGGCTCCTCTAAGACATTGCTTTAGTAAGGGATGAGAAAAGATTGGTGTATTGTAATGAGCCAAAATGGCAGAGGCATGGATTTTGACTGATGAGAAAGATAGGCCTTTGTCAAGCATCTCAGTTAAGTATAGTAATGTCTGAGGAATATGTGGTTCTGCTGTATCAGTTCCTTGTGCTTGATTCCATTTGTCAGCATAAGATTTTCTAGTACTAGGCCTTCTGGCTTCCAAAATGACATCCATCACAGCTTTACTGAGAGGTGTCATTGGTATGATTACATGATTAGCCATGCTGCCAGGTTCAGAGTCTGTAGTTGATTGTGCAGGATCTGATTGTTTTGCTGGGACAGTAGTTGTGGTCTTTGAGGCAAGGTCCAAGCTGGGTACTGAGACAAGTTCCTTAGGACTGGGTACCAGTATTGGCGGGGCCAGTCCAGGGCAATTAATATCATCTTTGGCTTCTCTTGTCTGACTTTTAGGAGGACCTTGGGTAGAAGAGGCAGAGGAGGATAGGCGTAAACTGACAGTTTTTTCCAACCGAAAGATAGGGCGTCCACTTTCCATGCTTGTCTGTGATAAGTCCTTGTGCAGAATCTTTTCAGTTGCTAATTTTGAGGAGAGGCAAATAGATCTATGTCTGGGCTCCCCCATTTTTCTGTTATCATGCTGAATATGTGTGGATTTAATTTCCACTCGTGAGGATCCATAAGGTTTCTGCTTAAATCGTCCGCCAGAGTGTTCTGTTTTCCTGGCAGGAATTGAGCTGGAAGACTTATCTGGAAGGTCAAAGCTATGTCCCACAGTGCCATGGCTAATCTGTAAAGGTGGTATGAGTGCGTGCCCCCTTGCTTGTTTATATACCACATGACTGTGGTGTTGTCCGTCTTTATCAGTAGTTGTCCTGGATGAAGTAAGTCCTTGAATGCTGCTAGGGCATTTTGAACGGCTAGCATCGCTTTCTGGTTGATATGTAGATGCATTTGATTTGGTGCCCATATGCCCTGAGTGCATCTTCCTGCCATGTGGGCCACCCAGGCAAAATGTGATGCATCTGTTGTTAAGGTTTGGCTGGCAGGGGGGTAGAGTGAAGGGCCGTCCCATGTTTTGGTGTCAGGCCTTTGCCCACCATAGAAACTCCTGTTGCAGGCAGGGGATGAGAGGAATCGCTGTTTCCAGACTGTGCTAATGCTGACTCCATAAACATTTTAATTACCATTGAAGTTTCCTCATATGCAGTCTTGCATATGGAATTAGTAGGATGCAGGATGCCATGAAGCCCAGAGCCTGCAGAATTTGTCTCGCAGAAGACTGGGTTTTTGTTGCCATCAGTTTGAAGTAAGTAGTCAGTTGCCTTTGTTTGTCTCGTGTGAGTAAGCCATCTGGGCAGTTGTATGCAAGCTTGCACCCAGGAATGTTATCTTTTGAGAGGGTACCAGTTGTGATTTCTTTTCGTTTATTGTGTACCCTAGGCATGTTAGAAGCCTTTTCACAAACACCAAGTGTTGTAGAAGAGTGTCCTTGTTCTCTGCTTGAATGAGACAGTCGTCCAAGTAAGGATATATTTGAATACTTCTTTGTCTGCAAAATGCAATTACTGGTGCCAGGCACTTTGTAAAGACCCTGGGCACAGTAGATAAGCCAAAGGGCAGTGCAGAGAATTGGTAATACAGTAAGCCAGCCTTGAATCTGAGGTATCTTCTGCACGACTGTCTTACTGGGACATGCAGGTATGCCTCTTTTAAGTCTAAAGTCACCAGCCAAGCAATCTTGCCCAGCATGGGCAGAAGCTGTTGCAAAGTGAGCATTTTGAATTTTGGAATGTCCAGGTATGTGTCCTTTCTGGGTACCAAGAACAGTCGAGTAAAAACCTTGTCCTTTTTCCTGTTCTGGTACCATCTTAATGGCCCCCATATCCAAGAGGGACGAAACCTGTTTGTGCCTCTGCCCATTGGTTTTTTGGAATGTCTGGCCAACCATTTGTCATTGGCAGTGTGGAAATGGAATCTGTATCCCTGTGATACGATGTTCAGCACCCACTTGTCCTGGGTTATTAACTGCCAATTTTGAGCAAAAAGTGCTAATTTTCCCCCTATGGGTACTGCCAAAAGATAAGTAAGTGCTTGGTGTAGGCAGAGGGAAGTCATTGGGGTTGCTTTCTGCAGGTTTGCGCTTTATCTCCTCCAGATTTGGAGGTGGATGAGCCCCACTGCTTTGACCTGTATGAGTCTTGAGCCTGGTACCTGGAACCCTTAGGGCGCCTGGATTTGCCCCTTTGAGCTCTGTCTGACACAGGAAAGGACCAATGTTTTGTAGGCCAGTGTCTACTGAATCTAGGTGGCTGCACTTGTAAGAAATCTTTGACAGTTTGCGTAGACTTAGCTTGGTCTTCAATTTTCTTTAAAACCTCTTCTGCCTTAATACCAAACAGAGAATCATGCTGTAAAGGAGCATCTAGTAATTTAGCTTTAACATGATCAGGCAAATTTTGTTCCTTTAACCAGGCATGCCTCCTAATCACAGATCCAGTAACCGCGGCCCTGCAGGAGGCCTCTAAAGAATCAAAACCACATTGCAAAGTATGCTTTCCAACTTGTTCAGCTGCATGCAATAATTCCTGCAATTCCTTATTTTCTGCACATTCTGAAATCAACATCATTTTCTGTTTCAGCAATCCCATAACATGTTGCTGGTACTTAAGCATATGAAATTGACAGTTTAAGGCCCTGATTGCCAAGGTTGCAGATGTATAAACCTTTTATCCCCATCTGTCCAGCGCCCTGGAATCTCTGTCGGAGGGGGTAGGGTTTTTTGCTGTTGAAGCCTTAATTCCCTTAGGACCCTGTGAAATAGTTTCAGGATCAGCAGCAGGGTTTTATTTATGAGAGTCAGGGACTGTGAGCCGGAGGTAGAGTGCCAGGGGTCAGGCTTGACTCCGAAAAATCATCATCCACAATGTCTAACACAAGGAGAATGGCTAAAGGCTTGTGCTGAGGGAGAAGGAGGAAATCCCTGAGCCTCTTTTTTGATTCTGAGAAGTCTTGACTCTCACAGTGAAAATGCTCCCTCAAAGTATGCAAGGTTTCTCCAAATGAATAATCCTCAGGAAGAGATGCAGATGGAATAGACTCCTCAGCAACAGAATCCTCATAGGAAGGTAAAGATAATTCCTGTTCAGAAGAGGAATCAGAAGAAATAGAAACCTGATCTGAAGATTCATAGTCAGTGTTTTGCCTAGGCCTCTTATCTGGAGGGGGATGGGTACCCCTGATCAAGGTAATAAGGTCTTCAGCCATTTTGATCATCTGTTTTTTAGGCATAGAAGCCTGTGCACGTGGCTCAGGCGTCAGTTTTTTTAGTTTTAGAAGGTGTCTGCCTTTGGTTTTGCAGCTTTTGTCGGTTTGATGTAAAAATGTTGAGGTCTGAATACACCCTCAGAAGCCGGTGCCTGCTCAGCGGCTCTGGACCCATCCGAGGGAGATACATCCATCGGTCCAATACCCTGAGTATCTTGCGGCATGGCATGCCTGACTCCTCATGGGTGTCGGTAGAGGTCTGCGACTCGAAGGTAGCGAGCATCAGGGGCTGCAAAAGCACCTCACTGAGTACCTGAGAACCGGTGACTGGCTTAGAAGCTTCGTCATCGGTTTTGGATCTCGACTGCCTTTCTCTGTCCTTTTCTTTGCATTTTTTATGTACTCCGGTAGTTGGATTGCTATCCGACGACATCTCTGAGTAGTTAAATTGGTTTCCAAAATACTTTGATGCAAAAATATACCGACGCTTAATAGTGCGTTGGTTAAATTTAGCACAAAACCAACAGCCAGGCACGTTGTGGTCAGGGCCTAAGCAAGGAATACAGTATAAATGGAAATCCTTATGAGGTATTTGCTTCCCACAAGTAATACAATTATTAACTTTTTCAGACATCGGTAAAAAGCAAGAAAAAAGTTTCCCCAACGGGGTACTTAGCTTTACTGAAGACTTCGGTTCTGAAACTCAAACGCAAATATTTCAGTAGTCGGCCGACTGGCACTTGCGAAATGCTTCTGCTTCGGGCACCGCACGGCAAGAAAGACTGAAGAAAATGGCGTCGGCTGCATGTTTTATACCCCTGACAACCTGACGTCATGGAAGAGAAGACAGCAACCGACGCAGGACCCAAGACTTTGGAATTCAGGCCAACTGAGGGCAACCTGCCAGCAGATTACCCAAATGTAATGACTGCAACAGTGAAACACGAAGAACATCCTGTGTTTTAATCTCAGAATCGGGTATAGGGGCCAGAGCTTGAGAAGCTTAGGAAAGCAGAGTCAAGGAATACCTAGCCATAGGAGTTTGATAATTTGTAGCTCTGACAGTGAGAGTAGAGTAGGTATAAACCTTTTTATCCTGTCTCTCTATAAACTTACTGTCCTTATCAGAGGGTAAAAGTTAATCAGAAGGAGATGACCATGAAGATTTATCAAAAGCTATAAAAACAACTGCTAGATCAACAGAGGAACACAGAGAAACTTACAATCATCAGGCACCTTGTAAAATTGATCTGGCCTCCTGGGAGCAGGAGCTTGAGAGTTTGTAGTCTTAGAAGTAGTAGCAAAACCATTCAGGAAAGTTGGGAGGACTGGAGGCACTGCAGAAGGAGAGGGAACCTCCACCTCTTTTGTACATCAAAAATCTGGGAACAATCCCATTTGAAGAATTCCCTCATTTTGTTGATGGTTTCATCAAATGAAATCTCTTCTACAATGGAATTCCCCCCAATTCAATTCTGCCTCTGGAGAAGTGTATTCCAAAGGGGGAAGTAATAATTTGAGTGGAATATGCTACAGAATCTTCATCAGAGGAAGGGTCATATCTGTAGAAATAACCTGTGTCCTAACTCCTTGAACAGGGGATGAAGTAAAGCAACAAACAGGAATGGCCGAAGAAGGCTTCAGAGCCATCAAGGACTTGATAAGACCCTGGGAGAAAGCATCCCAGTAAGACTAAGGAGCTGATGGAACATGTGAATGTCTTGTTTTCAGTTTCTTCTTTTAATGGGGCTCTGCCTGAGGAGAAGTAGAGGAAACCATTATAGGCCTAAAGTCCAGAGTAGTCTGAGGCAGATCCCTAGCGGAAATGGTAGGAACATCCCCAGGGCCCTGGAGCATAACAAGCCGAGGTTCCACCATTCTGCCCAAAATGACATCTGCCCTGCCTCTGTGGATGTGCTAAGATCAGATTCCTTAGCGGCTTCCAGAGAGGTACCCACCAAGAAATCTGATCTGATCTCCAAACGTACCACTGGGTTTCACTGACCTCAAGGGATAGGTGGAAGGTAAGAGGTGCAGCCAAAGAGGATACATTTCTATGTTTGCTAACCTTCCTCTTGAAATTCGGTCCAGCTGAAGCACCCCCAAAACTCTCCATAACATCTTTAGCTGGATGTTTAAGCAACTGTTTCTCCAGGTAGAGATTTAAAGACAAAAGTCAGCTATGCAACGTATTAGGCACAAAGGCCTGACAGTGGAACAGGATCAATAGTTGTGACTAGGCCCTAAGCAGAAAAGACAAAGGTTGTGGCTATCTTTATGTGGAATCAACCTCCACACCTCCATTTGCCCTTCTTGGATGACATGAACTAACAAAAAGCAGTAGCAAGGTAATAAATCCCCAACAGGGCACTTATCTGAAGCTGGCGAACACACGAAATCTGACTGCAGACTGACACAAGAGTCAACCTTCCACATGGTGGCAGAAAAGTTCAGAGGATTGTGCGTCCGGACGTCCTTTTATGACTGACACTGTCAGAACATACATGCAACATCCCACGTACTTGGAGTAGCTAAAAGCTATTGTATACTGGCTGGACTTTGGGTTGTTGGGAGGAAGACTACCCATATGTAAGGAATACTGCAACACTGAATAAAAGAACATCTCCTCTCATCTCTAGGACATTTATATGCAATTTGGTCTCTGTCAGGGACCACGTGCCTTAGACCAATCTTCCTTGATAATGTCCCTCTGACCCCAACAGGGAAGCGTCTATGGTCATTGTGGCTGTGGGAGCGGGAAAAGAGAACAGCCTGCCTAGATATAGATTGTTCGATAGAATCCACCACTGGAGGTGACTCCTGCAAACTGGGGTTAGTATGAAGGAAACAGATAAGGGATGGAACAGGATGGACCACTGAAATGGAAGGGCCCATTGAAATCCTCGCATGAAAAACCTCAATAGAGGTACCAAGAGCATTGTTGCTGACAGAGAACCTTGTACTCTCAGAATCAGTCTTGCTGAAGGGGCTGGCAAATCCAGAAGGACTTGTACTTGTTGTCTCAGGGATATTACCCTTTGTTGGGGTAATGCCGCTCTCTGTGTAATTGTGTTCAAATGCATTCCTATGAATTCCAAGTTCTGCACATCTGTAGCAAATATCATGTGGCTCAAAGAAGCTGATGCGCTGTTGGTGGAGTGAGGAGCCAATCGTCCAGATATGGAAATACCTGGAATCCTTGTTGTCTCAGGTAAGCTATTACCAATGCCATGCATTTGGTAAACATCCGGGGGGCTGTGGTGAGACCAAAGGGCAGGGCTCTGAATTGATAATGATTGGCTCCCAGCCAAAAGCTCAGGTGTCTCCTAAACCATAAGTTTATTTTGATATGACAGTATGCATCCTGGAGATCCAGAGAGCACAGCCAGTCGTCCTTGAGAAGCTGCAAAACTGACTGGACCGTAACTTTGACTTCTTTACATATAGATTAAGTTTGCTTAAAACTAAGATCAGTCACAAGTCTCCTGTCTTTTTTGGCACCAAAAAGAAGCACAAACAAGTTCCAGATCCTTGTGATTCAGTTGGGACCTTTTGGATGACACTTTTTTCTAGAGGTTTCTGAACGTTATGGATGGATGGCGAACTCCCTCTGACTGGGTGGCACATTGAGAAGATTCCTCCTGGGACATGAAAGTGGAAGGAAAACAAGAATTTACTAACGTCTGGAAATTATATTTAGCACCCAGCAGTCATTTGCTAAATCTGTCCAGGCATTTAGGTGCAATGATAGATGGTCCCCGACTGCCACCAGAGAAGGGCAGCCTAGCAATGCTTCAGGAGCGCTGATGGGGCTTATCCAAAAGAAGATCTCTGAAGCCCTAATTTTGGGGTCCCTCAAATAACTTGGGCAGAGTCTTATTAAATCATCTTCCTCTGCCTCTGAAAGAGGAATCTTCTTGAGGATCCTGGAAAGGACCTTGGTATTTTTTTGGACCAAAGGTTTCTTAGTGCTTCAACGGTTCCTTGAAAAGGACCTCTGTGGGTAGAAAATTTGATCCCTACTGCAGACAAGGTCTTTCCCTCCTGCTGAGTTCTGGTGAGTGTCTCCTTGACAGATGGTGCCTTAGAGGGTTCCACAAACCCAGACAATCTCACCCAGGCATGTCTCCTGAAGGTTATGCCTGTTCCGGCTGCTCAAGAGGTGCCTCAGCAGCATTACAGATTAACCTCATTGAGAAATTAGCTAGAGAAGAGAGAGTGGCCAAGTGGAGAGATACCTTCTTGAGGTCCTCCTCAGACAAGGTGTCTGAAAGATAGTTGGATGTTTTTTTTACCAAGTCCCTTTTGTAGTCAGGTAGAAATGTGCCATGTAGTTTAATGCTCTCAGTCCAAAGGTAGGTGAGGCATAAACTCACTTCCTACTCCTGTCTAAAGCCCAAGACTCCTTGTTCAGGGGATGAGCAGTAGAGCTCTGCTCAGCTAGATCCTCCTTAATGGCTACCACCACAATGGCATCAACTGTGACACCTTTACTTCAAAAAGGGAGTCACTGGGGGACTAAGGTATTTGCCTGCATATTTAGGGATGGGCTACATGGTGTAAGGCTCCTTCCAAGCCTGGTGGGTGATAAGGTCAATGAGCTGGTCTGCCGGGGGATGGTTACCCAGGGCGTACATAGGACTGTCCCAAATGCCTCCAGGAATACCGACTCCTCCGAGGAAGGGGGTTGGGAAGACCAGCCACCCTTTTGCTTCAGACATTCTAAGATATCCCTGAAGGAAATATCATCAGGTGGAAATCAAGGGGACGCTTCCCCTCACTGAGATCAGTGCCTTCTGTCAAGGACTCCCAAGGAGAGTCTAGGTTCTTCGTCTTGCACTGGCGCTTCTGAGAGACCTTCTCCATGGGGTACTTGGGACAGGACTCAGAATACAGAGGGTCCCTTCCTTGCTGAAGGGTAGGCTGGAGGCTCTTTAGGAGGGGTTGACCATAGACCAGACCGATGGGAGCAAAGCCTTGATCCGCAGGGAGTTGGGCAGGGCCTGGTGGAAGAGGGACGGCATCTCAGAGTGGAGGATACTCTCTCTGCTACATGACAGGCAGACAATGCTGGGAGAACCTGCCCTCCCACGCCAGGAGCTGAAACTTCCAAGGGAGAGAAGGATGAGGCCATCCTGGATCAGATACCTCCAAAAAGCACCAGCCCCAAACTGTTGAAGGCGTGGCTCAGAAAAAGTTGGACCTGGCACCGACATCTTGCATCCAGGATCCACTCTGTTCTGAAAACACTGGAGCTGAGCTAGTCTGGGATACTGAGTCGAAGAAATATTCCACTCTCCGAAGATGGTCCACTTGGGAATGTCAGGCCATGCAACTCCGAAGCCAAAGGTAGGATCAGAGGAGGAGGCTGCGGTATCGGGGATGGAGTTCTCATGGATCCAGCATGGGCCAGAGAAGGCAAAATCCCCAGCTGGATCTAGGCTTTGAGAAAACTCATCATCCGATCCATATCGGAGTGGGACAGATGTGAGGATCTAGAGGGGACCAAAGAAAGGCTTGACCTGATCGGCAACAGGCTGGGCTGGATGGTCTGGACAGGGAGGGAGACTTACTCTGATGCAAAGCATGGCTCCACGACCTCCGATCTAGGCATGTGTGACCTGAAGGAGTCTGCTCCAGAGATGATGAACTGTGGTTCCGAACTATCTCCACAGGCTCTGACTGACTGCTTAGACCAGAAGGCTGAGGGTCCGGCAGAGAGGCAGGCTTGGCTGGTGCCAGCTCTACTGGATCAGAGGGCCCTCTTAGATCCAGAGAGAAGCAGGAAAAGGAGGGATCCAAAGATGATTGATCCAACAACGTCCTGTGCTTCTCAGGAGCAGTGGTCCCCAGGGTAGCTGAGGGGGCATATTTCTTTGAGACCATAGTCTGAGCTCCAGACCAAGCTGATCTCTCAAGATCAGCTTGTTTCGCCGATCCGCAAGGACATGGGGAATGAAGACCAAGCAGGTATGCATGGCATCTCCAAGTGCCCTGGTCCCAGAAAATATACACACCTTGAATGGAAAACAGCAAGATGTAGTCGTCGATGCCAATGAGGAGATGAAGCAACCCCGAAACTGTAAAAATATACTTATAATGTCCAACCAACGTAACAGAAAGCCACCACACGAACTTTGCAGCAAACACTTCTTTATTTACCTAGGTTTCGTCCTTACGAACTTCTTCAGAATACATAATGCTGTTTCAACACACCAAATTTATACCATGTCGCATATTGAATAATTGTTTAATTAATATCCTTAATTTACTTCAATAAACTTTTTTAAAAAGGAAATGACTCTGTTAAAAATCATTGTATATCAGTAAAGCGCATAATGCATTCCCGATTCAAGTACCTATACTCCATTGAAATTATATTATATGCACTTGTACATTTTAAAAACTACTAAATAATTATACATTTAATCAATTTTTGCTTAAAATAAATATAAAATATAAAATATTATATTATGATATATACAAATGTTTTGAACCCTTTGTAAGATGTAGCATATGCAATATATATATGATGTATTTATATTCCAATAATAAACATGCCTATCTCAATTATCCAACTATGATGTATAAATTATTAATATTAAATATTCAACACATATATATATTCATTTGTTTATATGCAATAAGTGATTAAATTAAGTATGGTATTGTGATATAAATATTACCATGAATACAATCAATATAAACCGATGTATTATAATGATGTGGGTGTATAAATTACTTTACCATAATGAATATTATAATAGGCAAATGATATATTGTATTATGTTATTGTATATAACAATATATATTACAGTCCTATTGTTATTAACCAACTTTCAAGTATTTCTCCACTTATAATTAATATATTGTACTCAATTGATGATTATATATAAACATTGACAATCTTATAGTAAAAATACGTTAATAAAAAATAAAAAATAATAATAATGATGAAAATAAAAATAAAAATGTATATACAAAGAAAATTGTGTTTGAAAAATATGTGTATTTATACATGTACATTAACGTATCTATGTACATATATTTTTATATTGTTGTGTATATTACCAAATTTAATTTTTTATATATTCTATTCAATTTCAATAATGGCATGATGGTCATATATTCATTTATTCCCGGAGGTATACATGAATTCAAATAAATCTGCCATTTTAATTCCTCCATGTCCAAATGATGCGTGGTTATCTTTCCCTGTGGGTCCTGTTTAATTTGATTAATAACCATGAATTTGAATTTATGGTCATTATGTTCCATGATGTGTCTTGCTGAGGCATTGCTATTTTTATTGTAGAGAAGTGTGAAACCACCACTGCAGTAAACCCCTCAGTTAGAGCTAAAATCACAAATAATAAGGTCCAAAGAACTTCTGGATAACTGAGGGTGAAGCAATGAGATATAAACTTGTTGTAGGTATCCAAAAAATCTCCGAAGGTCTCCAAATGATTAATTAAATATAATTTTATTCCAAACAGACAAGCGCTTTCGCTAGAGATAGCTTCATCAGGTCTATAACAGTACAACTGAATTAAATTCCTATTTTTATAGTCTCTATAATCTAATTAACCTTAATATCATCATGCATTTAAAAGGGAAACGTCACAACTTTTAAAAACAACATTTTTGTAGACAAAAACTACGTTTCCTTCTAAAATATAACTATAAAATATGTTAAAAAATGTATAAAAAACTCCATTGCTGTTATACATGCATACTTCATAATATATAAAAGATATATGTCTGTATATAATATAATATGATATAATGAATACATTAATTGTTAAAAATCTATTTAAGTATGTGATGGCCATACCTAAGTTAATATATAAATGTAATAATATAATTCTTGCATCCCTCATTTGTATTTAAAAATATCATAAGAGGACAGGGGATAAGGGCCTCCAGACTCAACCCTACAATAGAGGGCTTTAATTCAGAATTAGACCAGCTGAAAGGCAGGTTGTCAGAGAGAGGATACAATGAACATGAGGTGGAGAGCAATTTACGAGATGTACCCACCTTGAGGAGAACCATTGCTACACCATATTTTGGTCCTAATAACTCATACAGTAATACAGACACTGAGTACAGCCCATCAGTTGTGAAATTCATGACTTCATTCACCTCTGATAGCTATAGGGTTAGGGACATTATAAACAAATATTGGAGTATCTTCGACATTAATGAAGAGATAAGGAACATTGTAGGTGTTATCCCGAAATTTCAGTATAGAAATCGGAAGAACCTCAAAGGGATGCTATGTGATACCAAGAGTGACCGATCAGTTCCAGACATAGGACACACAGAGCCATGTGGCAAGTGTAACTTCTGCTCATATATAGACACAAGTACTAGATTTTTACATCCGGACACAGGGAGAGTCTTCAAGACCACTACTGTAGCCAACTGCATGACTTCCAACATAGTCTATTTAGCAGTATGTCAAGTGTGTATGTGTTTCTATATAGGAAAAACAAATCGTAGATTCAGGGACCGCATTAGAGAACACGTGTATCACATTAAGAAATGCTATCAAAATAATGCTCTAGCGAAACATGTGGTAGATAATGACCCCACACATATCTTTCATTTTAGAGTCCTAGAAGCTATACCAACAAATAGTAGAGGAGGAGATATTCGGAATCATACGGAGGACAGAGAGAATGACTGGATTATACGATTAAGAGCAGATAGTGGGAAAGGGCTAAATGAAAGGGTATCCATAAAACCTAAATTGAGAAAAAGAAGGAAAATTAAGTAAGACAACATTTCCAATACCTGTATATGTATTTTGAATGCACTTGTACTGACTATTCTTAAGCACAAAGATGGAGTCTGTCTATATAGGATTTGTATTCTGAAAATATCACTAATGTATGAATACCTAATGCATTTTAAAAATATACAGTTGTTTGACATCAGATAATATGTATATATATATGCTGACAGTAGTTCTCATAAGGGTTCTATCAAGCACGTATATAATAGTCCTTCCTGCCTATGTTTTTAATCATACACATTGATTGTCTCTGATTAGTTATCATTGACACACGACATGATGTTCACATAGATTCATTCCAGTAACATAACTATCAAGGTACATATTTGTTTCGCACCAGCATTTTCAGCATGGCTGTACACATGAACATGTCAATTAGACTACATCAATACATGGCAAACAACATCTTTCATGGACACTTAGTCATTTATTCATTTAGCATATTTTTAATAGGTAAGATTCATCATTTTTGGATCATAGCACTACATGTTCACATACGCACACAGGATATGTATCTTTACTTACCAGTATTCCATATGCTCACGTACCAACATGACAACTAGGTTTCACATACGTATTTTCACATATATATATTTCTTACAGATACACATCCATTTCTCAACATATACACACACAGGTTTTGCACATTTCACTCAGCATAGCCACTACAGGTTATAAGAATTATATTATTACATTTATATATTAACTTAGGTATGGCCATCACATACTTAAATAGATTTTTAACAATTAATGTATTCATTATATCATATTATATTATATACAGACATATATCTTTTATATATTATGAAGTGTGCATGTATAACAGCAATGGAGTTTTTTATACATTTTTTAACATATTTTATAGTTATATTTTAGAAGGAAACGTAGTTTTGTCTACAAAATGTTGTTTTAAAAGTTGTGACGTTTCCCTTTTAAATGCATGATGATATTAAGGTTAATTAGATTATAGAGACTATAAAAATAGGAATTTAATTCAGTTGTACTGTTATAGACCTGATGAAGCTATCTCTAGCGAAAGCGCTTGTCTGTTTGGAATAAAATTATATTTAATTAATCATTTGGAGACCTTCGGAGATTTTTTGGATACCTACAACAAGTTTATATCTCATTGCTTCACCCTCAGTTATCCAGAAGTTCTTTGGACCTTATTATTTGCTATTTTTATTGTGTTGCATATCCAATAAATGTTCCTTAATTCGTTCTCTAAATTTCCTTTTTGTTTTTCCGACATAAAAGGCCTTACAGAGCTGACATAGGGCTATATATACTACATTCTCTGTTAAACAGTTGTAATGTCCATGTATCCTGATGTTAAACCCATTGATCATTATTTCTGTACCTGAATCATAAATATGGCTACATGTACTACATGTTCCACATTTAAAATTTCCTTCTCTTCCATTTTTATATTTTTCGATGTCTCTTTTGTGTTCTAATATGTTTTTGAGAGAAGGACTCTTTTTGTATACAAATTTTATAGGTCCATAGAAGAATTGTCTCCCAATTTTGTCATTAATAAAAAAGTCCCAATTTCTCTTTAATATATTTTCTATTTCTTTGGAACAATCATCAAATTTAATAATGTACAATGGGACATTGTTGTAACAGTCTTTCTCCATTGTACCTTTACTACCCATGATTGATCTATTCAAACTGCCTGTTGTTAATATTGCCGTGTAGATCCCACTTTCTCTTTTAGTTTTCACTTCATTGAATATATTAACACAAAATTGTTCCGGATATCCTCTATTCATAAATAATTGCATTATGTACTTTAATTCTTCTATGAAGTCCAGTTCTTCACTTACCATTCTGGCTGCCCTGACCATCTGCCCTTTGATAATGGCCTTTTTCTGATGGCCAGGGTGCCAGCTGTCAAAATGTACGCGTTAGAAAAAGTGGGCTTTCTATGTATTTTTGTTTTCAAAATATTCACTTCTCTATCATATACAACATCCACGTCTAAGTAACTTATTTTGTCATCATGGACATTATATGTAAATTTGAGAAATTTCACTGTGGTATTAATATATTCCAAAAACTTGTTCAACATATTTTTGTCTTGATCCCATATAATAAATATGTCATCCAAGTATCTGGTATACATGACAAGATGCTTACAAAAATCTGTAGTAAATAGATAATTGTGCTCCCAATAACTCATTATTAAGTTTGCATACATGGGGGCACATGGTGCTACCCCATGTATTTGTTGGTAATAACTACCTTCAAAGTATATATAATTGTTATTGAGCACAATTTCCATCAAATTTATTAAAATATTAATTTGGTCTTGTTCATACAGATGTGTCTCGAACAATTGTTCTTCTAGCCATATAAGGCCAATGTCATGAGGGATGGTAGTAAATAAGTTTACAACATCTATTGTCACAAAAGAATATTCATTTTCATGTCTATTTTGTTTAGTCTACTCAAAAAATCCCATGAATCTCTAGTTATGTAACTAAAACATTTCATGCTTTCCTTAAAGTAATGATCCAAATAGTGACTTATATTGCATGTTACACTTCTATTTCCATCAACAATAGGTCGAAATTCCAAGTTGTTAAGTCCTTTATGTATTTTTGGTATTCCGAAGATACCACTAATTACTGGATGTTCATTTTGTAAAATTCATGTTCTTTTTCTGTGATACCCCCTTGATATAACATGTCATCCAACATTCCTTCTATTCTTCTGAAGGCTATATTTACTTGATTTTTACTTATTTCTGCATATGTGCTACTCAATAACATATTAGTCATATAGGAACTGTAATCATTGTAGTCCAATATGACTATACCATTGCCTTTATCTGGCCTCATGATTCTTAGTTGTGGGTCACTTTTAATATCTTTAAGTATTTTTCCTTCTATTTTAGTAATGTTGAAATGTTTATTTTGCTTATATTTCTTATAAAATGTTCTTATATCATACTCACTTCTCCTTTCAAAGTTCACTATTTCGTCATTCATGGGTGGATTGAATAAACTGGGTTTTGTAAACATCTTGTCATGCCCACATTGAAATTCTGTTTTACTGTTGAAATATACTTTTAAGTTCAGTTTTCGTGAAAATAACTTTAAATCTAGTATAGATTCTACCATGTTGCCTTTTTTACATGGAACATAATTGAACCCCTTAGAGAATAAATCAGCATGTTCTACTGTAATATTTTTTGAGGAATAATTATACACTTTGAAATCTTGTTTTGTATTAGTTATAATATGTGGATTACTTAAAAAAAAGTTGATCATTGACATCGGACACTGTATCTGTACTGAAATATACTTCTACACTTAAATTTTGTGATTGCGTACTGTTCTCATTGCAATCTATGTAATGGTCTGGATTGCAGTCTATATAAAAATTAACTGCGTTACTGTAATCATCTGCATTTTCAATATTGGACTTATCTACACTTGTAGCACCCCCATTCCTATATATACCATTACTGACCCCATCTTCATTATATTGGTATATACTTAAATCCAATACATCGTCGTTCATATTGTCATCACCATTTTGATCAACTACTGTTGTTGAATTGTTGTTATAATTCACATCACATATACCAATATTTATTACATTCACTACAGGTTTCAATACATAAGAAGAAGTCGTGAATAAGTTGCGAATGTTTACATGTTCAAAACAACCGATGTTATAGTCTATGCGGGGCTTACCCAAATTGATGTGAAAATGGTCCAATTAAATGCATATGTAAGGTCTCTGAGTCCAGAAGAACGGACAACTTCGATATTTGCCCCGCCTGAGCGACTGCACTTTACATTCTCCGTTTTTGCCTGCTGTAAGTCCCAAAAGTCTGTTTCGGTCTGGCACCTGTTTTGTTAAATTCTTGTTGAGTCATAGCTTCGTGTTGGTTCCTCAATCGATCAGAATGCCTGACGCCTTCTTCCCCACTTTCTTCACCTTCATTACAGGTATTGTCATCATCTCCCTCGAACGGTGGATTTTTGTTTGTTGGTTGCTATGGTGTTGACCTTTAGAATTACCCGATTTGGGATATGCTTGTTGTTGCGCATATCTTGAAAATATACACACCTCTTGTGGGCATCCGACTGGGGAACCTTATGCCACAAGAGGCACACCTCTTAAAACCAGAGGGTTTGTCCGAACTTGCTGGCTTGTCAGACATGCTGCACAGAAAAACAGCACACAAGCACACCATAACCCACACACCAACACTAACACTACCTTAACGCAAAGATACGGGCAAAGTTTTTTTTTGTTTTTTTTTTTAATACAGAATGAGAAGAAAGAGAAAGGAGAATGAGAGGCAGACAGCAGGAAAATTCCCTAATGCTAGCGACAACTCTAAGGAACAGGAGAAGCTACCTAAGAAGGGAGGGGAAGTTACCACTAACAAATACAGAAAAACTTAAAACCTACATAGGAGAGGGAAGAAAAGGCTATTAATAAAGTAGAAATAAATGGAAAACATACTCATCTATATGGAGGCTCGGAATCACATCTGTGCTGGAAGGCGCCAAACGACATCTGGGGGTTTGAAGAGGATTGAGGCACTACGGGAGAGGGAGGGGTTTGAGGCTTGGATTGTATATCTGGAAGAAATGGCCAACTCGGATCCAAGGACCCATGCATAATGAGATTGACAACATCAGATCCTACTTTTGTCTGCTTCTCGCATATGTTCAACGGGTTTTGTAAACTAGTGTATACATAATCTACCGTCCTAGGCTGCCATTACTAACCTTTCATCTTTTGGTTTCAACTCACCTCTCCTTAACCATGTTTGCATCAAATCCTGATCAATATCAGGTCGTTCCAGGAGATTTCTGTACTTGCAACAATATTTATGCCTTTTCCACACTTCTTTCCTTCCCATTTGATCCTTCTTATATTCTCACTTTTTGGCACATTCAGTTGTTTTCTCATTTTTGTCTACTACTTGTTTAGTATCCATTCCCATTTAGCACTGGAATGCTTCTGCTAAACTGAGCAGAGAGGTTATCTTACAATTCCTCTCCTCATGTTTTAAAACTTTCCCTGTAGTTTGGATCTGATGACATTGCAGATAAGTATGAAGTCTCACAACTGTAAATCTCAACACACAACCAATTTCGAAAAGGCCCACACCTCCATCAGAGCAAGGAATATAAAATCTTGAACACAAAATAAAAACTGGAACAGTCTCCGAACAATGGTAAAGAGCAAAAAACAAACAAAAAAAAAATACTAAAACCACTGTTAAGCCAGAAGACAAGGCTTAAAACAGCTCTTTAGCGTTAATATAACTTTATTTCATACTTTCATCAATAGCAATAGACTTCTTCAGACCCATTTCTTTTGACAAAATTGACCAAAGCATGAAATAAAGTTATATTAACGTTAAAGAGTTGTTTTAAGGCTCGTCTTCTGGCTTAACAGTGGTTTTAGTATTTTTTTTAATATATAATCTTGGTATATGCTGATTTTTATATATCATTTTATAAGTGTGAACTTTTTTTTTTGTCTGCCTTTCCAACTGATCCAATACCTTTCAGGGTCAATCACGCCAAAACTGTAAATTAGAACAGAAAGAGCAAATTGGTTTATAGCTTAGGCTTTATTCTTAGATGTCAAGGCTGTTTTCAATATTAATTTTAGTATTCTGAGGTATTCCTTACAGAGTTTTATTCACATTTGTTCATGTTTTATTGCTGATTCTTCATCAATTCCCAAATATTTAAACACTCCCTACTGCTCAAGTTCCTGTCCCATATTAACATTTCCTTGGTACTGCAACCTTCCTGCTTTAAATGGTGCTTTTTGCACATTTATCACAACCAAATGGCTTTTTTATAACATCTGAGAAAATGTTAATCATTTGCAGTTGTGCTTTCAACTCCATCTAATGCGCTATATAGTTTAAAGTTATCCACAAAAAAACAGATGAAAAGTCTTTAAGCAAAGTTGTTTTCTGGGAGCCAGACTGTAACCATGACCTTCTAATTTGTTAAACAGCTCAATGGGTTAAGGGCAAGACAAAACAACAACAGTGACAATGAATCACCCTGGAATAACCCAGTTTGAATTTTTATTCCTGGGATAATACGTTGCCTGCTGTCATGGCTCAACTGCATAATGGTCTGCCACTGTTTCATGGTCACTGTCATACAACTGATCAATGTAGGATGCATCTTCTACATATGTAAGCACTCCTTTACCCAAGAATGCTAGATGCTGCCAAATGCTTAACTGCAATCTATCCATGCCATATTTAGTTCTTCCTCTTAAAACAATTCTGTCTTTACTTAACATATGATCCTTTGTTCCATATGACTTTCTTTTGTTGTTACCCTTTGTCACCTTTTTGTTCTGTTGCAATGACTGATTTTTTTTCCCAAATGACTACATTCTCTGTTTGCATCTATTTCATTTGCACATTTTCAGTAGGCAAGTTATTAGTCTATAATTTTTAGGATGGCTTACAGGTTCACTCTTAAGGAGGAATATTCTTCTTCCTGTTGTTAATGATTTTGTTCAGAATGCACATATAAAATACTTACTCAGAGCTAAATTTTTGTGCAAAAACGTTATAAGATACAGCATCTGCACTGGGGGTTTCCAATTAGGACCGTTTCTTAATTTTGTTTCAATTTCTCTGGACGTTATATCACTCCATTTCAATTCCTTTAGATCTGAACTCCTGCCTGCTTCTTTGAATTTCGGTATTTCAGCATGTTTATGTTTCAGAGGATCTTAATAAATATTTCTCCGAAATGTGTCTGTTTCTTCTTTTTTGGTGGTGCTTCTATTTCTTTTTGTTTTATTTCCCCAGTTTTCTATAAAACTTTTTGGGGGTTATCGATAAATTGCTTATTTTGTACATTTCCTTTAAATTTTTCTGCATAACTTCTAAATTTTTCTGCCTGTGCTGGTTTCTTTAGTTTATTATCTGCAATAATGAATGTAAGATCCTGCTCTGTTTTAATACTGTGCACTGGTTTTACCATGTCTATTTTTCTAAGTATCTTTTTGTTGATCTGTTTCCTTTACTTTATTCTCCTAACAGTGACACTTCTTAACTTTACTGCTTTATAGTTTTTTTCATTTTATTTTTTTCCCGTTACTGCTACAGGTTTTTGTGGTTAAGACTGTTATTAATTTAACTGTATATCATATAACCTATTTACTTCTGTTATATTGCATGCATTTCTCTTAATAGTCTTGATTACTGTATTCATCTGTTTCATAAGACTTCTAAAAGTACAGGTCTTATTTACTTTGCAGTCAATTTCTTTCATTGATCTTAACATGTCTATCCATCTCTATTAAATCAAGCAGCTCTTCCCTTACAGCACTCCACTTCCTGCGACCATTCTTCAGAAAGTACCAGAACGTCTTCCTGTGGCATATCCTCTTCAAATGGAGTCTATGACATCTGCTGCTCCTTCAAACTGGAGCTCTTTGGCCCATCACTCCAAAGCACTGCTTGCATCAAAGTTGTCATATATTCCTGTGACATGCCTTGCTGTGTAACTTCAACTGAACTTTTGTACCAGTTTCCTACATCAGGATCCACAGCATTATCATATGACAAATCTTAAAATGCCTCCCGCGCTTTTGCATAAATACTGCAGTGCTTCATATCTCTTTTTCTTTCCCACATCCATTACTTATTCTTCACATACCTCCCCCATTCCACCTGTATCTCATAGCTTCTGAGGGTTTAACTTTAGAAAAGTCTTTCATCTTGGTGGTATAAAGGAATTAATTCTGTAAGTTTCTGTTCTTTTGTGCCTTCACCCATGGCTGGCTACAAAAATTACTGCTTCTAAAGCCATTTGGAAATACAAAGCTGATATACGTACATATTTTATGCTCTGTTTCAGTGATATTTAACAATCCTGTGCTGCTCTTAGGATGTAGTTTTTTACAGTACTCTGCAACAGCTGTGTTTTGTGAACATATCTCAGAATTAAGTTTCAAGGTTTCTTTACTTGTCTTTATTTCTGTTCTGATTCAGTCTCTATTTTTTTTCTCCCACCTATCCATCCAATTGTTGTGTTCTTAAAACTCTGTGGTTTTGAGTTGCCCACCTCTACTATACATTTGATACTGGGCACTCCTCCCAGTCCCATCACATCAGCTCATTCTATTGTGTAGCGAGAGATCATTTAGGAAGGCTCACATTCTTAGTTTCTTAACCTTGATTTATCATCTGTTTCCTCCCTTCCTACTTAACTAAAAACACTAACTGCTTTTACTGTTTTCTCTCTCTTCATACTTTACTTAGCTTTTACTGCTTGTTCTTAAAGTATTCAATTGCATTTATTCTGTTGCATTTATTACTGCTCGTTAGTAGCCTGGTTAAATTGTAATTGGTACGCTAAGTGTCTTAGTTTTAGTTAAAGGACTTAGTCTTCAAGCCAGCTATTTTACATTAAGAAGGTTTGTGGTCTGCACTCTTGTGGGAGCAGAGGGTAGCCTCAGCCCTTCTGAGCTGGGAATTGCTGGGTGATGGCCTATTGTGCTTGCTGTTCTAAGTGTGCTTGTTCCATTTTAAGCACTTCGGCTCCAAACCAATTATTTTACATTAGGAAGACTTCTGGTCTAGACTCTTGTTGTGGGAGAGTACGGCCTACACCCTTCTAAAGTTAGGAACTGCTGGTTGAAGGCTCATTGTGTCCATTACTCTGTAAGCGACTTTGTTCTGGTTTAAGCACTTAGGCCTCAAACCAGTTACTTTACATTGCGGGGATTGTGGTTTAGGCTACACCCTTCTAAGCTGGGAATTGCTGGTTGAAGACTTATTGCTCCTGTTATTCTAAGTGTCTTTATTCTAGTGTAAGTTCTTGGGTTCCAAACTAGTTAATTTACATTAGGAGGATTTGCAGTCTAAGCTCTTGTGACAGGAGAGAATAGCCTACACTCCTCTAGCTGGAAATTGCGGGGTGAAAGCCTATTGAATCTGTTATTCTGAAATGTCTTAGTTCCGGCTTATGCACTTGTTCTCCAAAACCAGTTGTTTACATTAGGAAAGTTTGTGGTCTAGACTTGTGGTGGGAGAGTATGGCCTACACTCTTCTGTGCTGGGAACTGCCGATGAATTGCTGCATTATTTAAGCTGGTTTCTGCTGTTGTGACTGTGATTTTATGCACTTTGAATTTCTAGTACTTCTGCATTTTATAGCACAGGCTAGATTCAGACTCCCTGAATCTAGACTGTTTGGTATCACTTGAGCAGTAAAAAACAGCTCTTCACTGAGATACTGAAATATCTGAGATATCAGTTGCTTCCAAGTAACTATAAGTGCCTGTTTTTGCTCTGATATTGCACTTTTAATTTGTATCTGCATTCCACTGCCTGTCTGAATTATCTGAACTATTTTTGTCACATTTTACTGTATACTGTACTAGTTCTACTGTAGCACTGCTCACTTTATAAGTTTGCTATTTCTGGGTCTGTTTTCTAACTTCTGAGCATCAGCTTCAAGCCACCTTTGATATGAAGGCCCTTCTGCACCCTTGTGTGAGAAGAGTGTTGTATGGGTACCATCTAATAGAGGGTGACTGGATTAGATCTCAGAGACAGCGTTCTTATTGGTCACTTTGAGTTAAAAAGGGTATTTTCTTGTTTTACTTAAGGCCCGTGTTAGCACTTGCTTGCATGTAGCGCTCCACAGTGGTGGTTAACCTTGGTGGTTATAGACACAAATGTTTTGTTTGTTAAATTTTCCCTTAGCACTTTACTTGTGGTTCTCCAGAGGATTCTTGTGGCCTTGCTTTACTGTCAGGTGGAACACTAAGCCTAGCCTCAGAGGTACCAACACACCTCTCACCCACTAGCCACTTAACTGTGACCTCTTTTCCTGATCATATAAAATGTACCTATCACTACAGATGGACAATTTCCCACAGCTTCTCCATCCAGCTTGGTCGACGTGGACATCCTGAAGCAGTTAAACAACTGCCTCATGTTCACTGACAACCCTCTACTTAGTCTATATAAACACAATGTGTGACAGATGCAACTATATTAAGAATCTTGAATCCATGCTCTCTCACACAGCCGTCAGTACATATGACAATGAGCGGGTTGCCAGCATGCACACCTCACCTCCTATTCCACCGAAACCCACATCACACATACCTACATATGCAAGGTCCTCACCAGAAATATACCTAAACACCACAGACCTCCCAAACACAAGCACAGTACACATAATACTTCCTCTGCAGAACACATTACACAACAGTTCACGCACCAGTGCCTCACCAGTCAAACCTATGAGGCAAAACACAAAATCAAACATATTAGTCATAGGTGATTCCATTGTGAGACACAATGATGTCTCTCTCACCAGGCTGGATAAGGAAAGGGTCATGGTTAGCAGTCTGTCAGGTGCCAGGATACACCATATCATACATACGTCTCTCAACAACAGATACTGTTATGACTCGGTCATAGTCCTTGTTGGTGTGAATGACTTGAGATGCACCACTCTGGACTATATGAAGACAGACATGACTGAGCTCTCGGACTGGGTGTCTCAGGCAAGTATGTCCCTAGCCTTAAGCAGCATTTTTACCTTTACCTAGGATGATGCCTCAATAGAAACAGAAAATGACTGACTTCAATAGCTGGCTTTGCTTCTGATGTCACTCTATGGTGATCCACTATCAGCCTGGGATGATATGATCAACAGACTTCAATGCTTTTGCCAGTGACAGTCTTCATCTATCAACCCTGGGATTTCGGCTACTGCTTAAGGTTACAGTCACCCATATAGTGCCTTTTTAGAGCAGTGTCTCAAGGACAAAATTAACAATATAAAAACTCCATCAAAAACAACCTCAAGGTTATGCTGCTAAATGCTAGGAGTCCCAACACAAAACTGCACTCACTGGAAGCTGTCCTCACCTTGGTAGATGAAGACGTTTGTGCAGTCATGGAGACCTGGTTCAAAGCTGTGCAGAGCACTGGGTTACAACTCCTTCCACATGTTCAGACCTCAAATTGAAAGCATGAAAACTAAAGGGGGCGGTGTATCAATATTCATTAAAGAGAAATACACCTCCAGATTGCTTAAACAGTTAACTGTTAGTAGGACACCTATTCAAGTCATTGCCAATACAGGACCCCCCAATCCATCAATCAGGACACCCACTCTGCTTATTTGAATCTACATCAGTTTATCAAAATACATCAAAGCACCACTGTTTTGGGCAACTTTAACTACCCATCCATTGACTGGGTAAAATTACTCGTGCTCAAACTCACTTACCCAAAGGTTCCTCGACTTCATTAATTCCAATGCCCTGGACCAGCTGGTTTACACCCCCCCACAACAGGTGCCAACATCCTAGATCTGGTGCTTACCAATAAGGGGGACTACTGTAGGACCCCCACTGTGAGGTCCTCCCTGGTAACATCTGACCACAAATCAGTCTCATTCGAAGTAACTATCACACCTAACCCTTCCTAGCAGCAATTAAACTAAAACACTTCTCCAAAGCAGATTGCAACCTTTTATGAGATGGTATAAATAGCTTCACTGCACCTCCTCCCTCAGATGGAAGCAGCAACTATGCCGAGCTCTACACCAGTGCTTTATACAAACACCTGTATAACTGCACTAACTCTGCCGTACCTGATAGGACCAAAACAAGTTCCTCAAGGAACAGCAAATCCTGCCTGGTGGACAACTGCCATTAACAGGCTTTACAAAAAGAGGAGGAAATTGCTGTCTAAGACTAAGAGGGAGCAAGCCCTCCTAAACTATAAACACTCCCTTCTCAGCTTAAACAAGCAAATAAGACTGCTTGTGAAGTCCTCCAAAGCAATCTACAAGTCCAAATTAGCTTCCTCAACAAAGGACAATCACAAGACATTCTATAGTTACATCCATAACCTAAAAGGAAAGGTCCAGATTTGTGCCGCACTGGCAGTTAATTTAAAAGGGAGGGAAGTACCAGCATCTTGGAAGAAAGCTGTGGTAGCTGCATTACTCAAAGAGGCCAAAGACTTTTCCAGTCCAGCTTCATATAGACCCATATCAATTTTAAACAATGTCTTTAAAGTATTTATGTCTTTATCAGCTAACAAAATAGCAAATATTTTACTAAAACCAGTAGATATGGATCAATGTGGTTTGTGGAGGGGAAACAAACATTTGATGACATTAATACAAGAATGATTACCCAGACTGATTCGGACTGGAAGAAAGCAAAACTATTTCTGGTCAGTCTTGATGCACAAAAAATGCAGTGATAGGGTCCAGCTGAGATTTTAAGAGAAGGGCAATGGTGCAATTGTCACTTTTTGATAGAATACTAGGATTAAAAAGTTATGTACTTTGCCATAACGTTCCATTTGAGTAGTTGTACTTCATTTGTCTTCAACCTGTGGGTCTATGGATCTGAATCGGATCCGACACGGACACATTACTAGCATCTGATCCGAGCTCCAAGCTTCTCCCCTTACCCACAATGCCCCATCTCCTTCCTCCCTTCAGATCGAGTTTTCTCCTCAACAAAGCATAAGCCTGGACCAACAAGACCTTACCACTACTGGGCACCCTGAAATTTCCTGAGCCAAGCATAACAAGGGACAGCTCTGAAATGTTGATCTCCCAAACACAAGGCCAGGACAATACTGACAAGGTCAGGGGAAGGAGAGGGGGATGGCTGAAGACAAATGGAGTACAACTACCTAGATGGAATGTAATGCTGAGTACATAACTTCTTTATCTGAAATTGTTGACTTCATTTGGTTTTCAACCTGTGGGACAAAGTCCCAAGCTACTAACACCTGGGGGGCCCTCATGGAAGGATATTCTGGAGGACCGCGAAGCCAAAACATGCCCTACTCCTGGATACAATGTCTAATTTATAATGTGAGATGAAGGCATGAGTTGAGGACCATGTAGCTGCAGAACAAATATCATCCAGCGACACCCTGGACCAAAAAGCCACTGAAGTGGCCATAGACCTCGTGGAATGTGCTTTAACCTGACCTGGAGGAGAAACTCCTTTGTCAGAATAGTACAATTGCGTACACTTACCATAAATGTAGATGTTCAAGTGTATTCACTGTTGCAGTCATCACTTTTGGGTTATCTGCTTGCAGTAGCCCACAGCCGGCCTGATTAACAAAGTCTTAGGTCCTGCGTTGGTTGCTGTACCTTCTTCCATGACATCAGGTCATCAGGGGTATAAAACATGCAGCTGACACCATTACATCAGTTTTTCTTGCCCCAAATGTCAGGTGTCCCCTTAATGGGAAGTAATTAAATCTATAAATATACAAGGTTATATCTCCAACAAAAAAGAAAATATACCAAAAAGCTTTTGAAGTTAGCAAAGGAAAGTAGAGGTATATCCAAAATAAGAAGGGGGCTGGAGGGAGGGTAACCAGGACTGCAACAGTGAATACACTCCAACATCTACATTTATGGTAAGTGTACACAACTGTACTATGTCGTCTTTCACTGTTGCAGTCGTCACTTTTGGGTAGATTCCCAAAACTAAGGATGGGAGGAGGAATTTAAATAGAATTAGGACCAGCTAAAAGGCCCTGCAAGACTGCAGTGTCAAAGCCAGCTCTGGATTTAGAGAAAATTGGCAGATGGTAATGCTTGGTGAAAGTATGTACAGAACTCCAGGCAGCAGCTTCTAGGATGTCCCTGGTAGGGATGCCTCTAAGAAAGGCTGTAGAGGTAGATGCAGCCCTGGTAGAATGGGATCTGATCCCCTGTGGGATAGGTTTTCCATGGTGTTTCTAGCAGAAATGAATACAATGGCCTATCCATTTGGAGATGGTTTGCTTTGAAATAGCCTTCCCATCTGCCCCTGCAGCAAATGCCACCAGCAGTTGATCCGATTTCCTTTGAGGTTTACTTCTGTCCAAGTAGAATCTAAGTTGTCTGTGCACGTCTAAGGAGTGCAGAATCCATTCCCCTTTATTCTGTGGATTAGGAAAGAAGGCTGGCAAATGTATGGACTGATTAAGGGCTACACTGGATACCACCTTGGGCATGAAGGAGAGATTAGTCCTGAGGGACACCCTGTCCACATGAAAGATGATGAAAGGCTCCACTGCCATGAGGGCCTGTAATTCAGATACCCTTCTTTCTGAAGTGATTGCTATAAGGAAAGCTGTTTTCCAAGAAAGGAATTTTAAATCTGCAGTGGCAGCTGGCTCGAAAGGAGGAAGGGTGAGTTTTCCAATACAAAGTTGAGGTCCCAGGCTGGAGTTGAAGCTCTCCTGGGAGGTCATAGATTTTTGGTCCCTCTGATGAACTGCTTAAGCAGTGGATGAGAGAAGAGGGCTGGTTCTGTGTTATGAGCTGAGATGGCGGAGGTGTGAATTTTGATAGAGGAGAAAGACAGGTCCTTATGAAGCATCTCAGTAAGTACTGCAAAATCGGAGGTAAATTGGGCACCGTTGTGCTCATCCCTTGAGATTGGCTCCAGGCACAGAATCTTTACCATTTTTCAGCGTAAGACTTTCTAGTACTAGGCCTCCTTGCCTCTAGAATGATATCCATCACTGGTTTACTGAGGGATGGTAAAGGAGAAATTATGTAATTAGCCAGGCTGCCAGATTCAGTGTTCGAAGTTGAGGGTGTAGAAGAGTCTGAGGCAGGTGCCATGGGGCCAACAGTGACTGTGTAAGAGGGGGTACCAGTGTTAGCATGGCCAGTCTGGTGCAATGAAAATCGTCCTTGGTCTGTCCTGTTTGATCTTTAGTAGTACTTCGGAGGGCAGAGGAGGAAAGGCATAAACTGACAGGTTTTTCCAGCTGAAGGACAGAGCATCCACTGCCCAAGCTTGTTTGTGGGGAGTCCTTCTGCAAAATTTGTCCAACTGATAGTTTTGGGGGGAGGCAAAAGGGTCTATATCTGGGCTCTCCCATTTGCTTGCCAACATGTTGAAAATCCTTCGTTCCAGTTTCCACTTGTGTGTGTCCATGAGTTTTCTGCTTAGTTGGTCTGCCAGTGTATTTAGTTTTCCTGGAAGGAATTGAGCTTGTAGATTTACTTGATAGCTCAGGGGCTGTGTTCCACAATGCCATGGCTAGTCTGCAGAGGGGGTAAGAATGTGTACCCCCCTGCTTGTTTATGTACCACATAACAGCGGTGTTGTCCATCTTTATCGTTAATTGTCCTGGAAAAATGTGGTCCTTGAAGGCTGTCAGAGCATTCTGTACAGCTAACATTTCTTTTTGATTGAAATGCAGGTGCATTTGATTTGGGTTCTGTTTGCCCTGAATGCACTTCCTTGCCAGTTGGGCCCCCCATGCATAGTCTGATACATCTGTTAAGGTTTGGGCAGCAGGGGGTAGTGTGAATGGTAGTCCCCTGTTTTGGTGGCAGGCATCTGCCCACCAAAGGAACTCTAGACATAGGCAAGGTATGCTAGGAATCATTGCTTCTAGATCCTGTGAATGTTGACACCATAGGCTTTTGAGATACCATTGCAGTTTCCTCATATGCAGCCTTGCATATGCAATTAGAAGAATGCAGGAGGCCATGGAACCCCAAGGCTTGCAGTATTTGCCTTGCAGATAACTGGGTTTTGTGGCCACTTGTTTGAAGTAGGTTGTCAAATGAATCTGTTTCTCTCTCGTGAGGAAAGCCATTTGGGAAGCTGTATTCAAGCTTTCTCCCAGGAATATAATTTGTTGACAGGGTACCAGGTATGATTTCTTTTTGTTTATGGTGTACCCCAGACAAGTCAGTACCCTTTGAACAAAGGCCAGATGATTCAAAAGTATGTCCTGGCTTTCTGCCTGAATTAGACAATCGTCCAGTTATGGGTATATTTGAATATTTCTTTGTCTGCAGAATGCAATGACTGGGGCTAGGCACTTTGTGAATACCCTGGGTGCAGTAGATAAGCCAAAGGGCAGTGCAGAGAGCAGAAAGTGCATGTAGCCTGCTTTGAAGCATAGGTATCTTCTGCAAGACTCCCTGATAGGGATGTGCAGGTATGCTTCTTTTAAGTCTAAAGTTGCCAAACATGCATCTTTGCCTAGCATAGGAAGCAGCTGGTGAAGAGTCAGCATCTTGAATTTTGGAATCACCACAAAGGTATTTAGAGTAGAAAGGGCCAGAATAGGATGCCATGTATTGCCTTTTCTGGGTACCAGGAAAAGTCTCAAATAGAACCCTTGTCCCTTTTCCTCTTCTGGTACCAACTGAATAGCCCCCATGCTTAAGAGAGAGTACTTGATTTTGGGCCACTGTCTACTGATTTGGGGGTAGATCTGGCCACCCGCTTGGTGTTGCTAAGGTATGGAAGTGAAATCTGTATCCATGGGACACTATATTTAAAACCCATTGCCCAGGGTAATGAGTATCAGTTATTTTGCCTGCAGACCAATCTTTCTGCCTAAAGGAGCATTCGGTTGGGAAGTGCTTGGAAGTTTTAGAAGCAAGTAATTGAGACTGTTTTCCATAGGGAGGAGCCTTATTACTCCCTGCTTTGGTGCGGAAACCCCCCACTGCTTAGTCTTGTGTGTCCCCTGGGGCTGAAACCTGGGGTTTCTGCTAAGTCTGGGTTTGGCTTGATAAGACCTGGAAGGGGCTGGAAAGGACCAATTCTTAGAGGGCCAGTGCCTACTAAATCTAGGAGGCTGAACTTGTAAGAAATCTTTAACAGTTTGCATAGATTTAGCTTTATCTTCCATCTTTTTAAGAACTTCCTCAGCCTTGTTGACAAACAGGCGGTCCTGATCTAAGGGAACATCCAACAATTTAGCTTTAACATGATCAGGTAAAGATTGCTCCTTAAGCCAAGCATGCCTTCTGAGCACAGACCCAGTAACAGCAGCCCTGCAAGAGGCCTCTAAAGAATCAAATCCACATTGCAAAGTATGTTTTCCAACCTGTTCAGCAGAATGCATTAAATCCTGTAATTCTTTATTTTCCGCACAGTCAGGAAACAACATAATTTTATGTTTAAGCAATCCAATAACATGTTGTTGATACTTTAACATATGAAACTGGCAGTTTAAAGCCCTAATGGCCAAGGTTGCAGAAGTGTAAACCTTCATACCCATCTATCCAAAGCCCTGGAGTCTCTATTAGAAGGGGTAGGATTTTTAGCAGTAGAAGCCTTAATGCCACTGGGTCCCTCCCTGTGAAACAGTCTCTGGATACTCAATAGGATTTTTAAAAAGGAACTTGTGTGAATCAGGAACCCTATAATATCGGTCAGGTTTTAGGGAGCAGGCAGCAAAGAATCAGGAGCCAAACTAGATTCCGAAAAAGCATCATCAACAATGTCTAGTACAGGAGGAATAGCTAAAGGCCTATGCTGAGGCAGGAGTAAGAAATCCCCAAGTCTCTTTTTTGAATCAGAAAAATCCTGGCTTTCCCAGTGGAAATGCTCCCTTAGGAAAAATCCTCTGGAGGGGAAGCAGAGGGAATAGAGTTCTCTGCATCAGAATCTTCATAAGTAGATAAGGCCAAATCCAGATCATCAGAAAAATCAGAATCCTGGTCAGAAGATTCATAACGTTTCAACGGTCTGGTTTAAAAGCCACACTTGCACTTGTTTCCCACCTTTCCTGTAACTAGCCTAGTCCAGATACAGGGTTGCTGTATCCAGGACTGTTGGTAAGCTTCTGAGCGCCGGCAAGCATTTCTGCATTGGAAGAAAGCCTTCTAGCTTATCAGTGGGAGTGGTAAGCACTAGGTAGCCTGTCTACAACAAGAGGAGAGGTTCTTGGCCCACAAATTATAGTTTATTGACCATTTGGATAGTTTGTCCATCTCTTTCAACTTTCTGGTTTAAAAGACCACGTCTGCGCTTGTTTCCCATCTTTCCTGTAACTAACCTACTGGGCAGCACTAGAAAGCATTAAACTGATACAAGCCCTCTAGTTTAGAAGAGAGACTTTGGAGTGATTAAGTATCAGTTTTCTGTACTTTCTTGCTGTACTTAACTGTTTTCCGTCTAAACGCAGATTTTCCATCGTTTATTGTGATTTAAAAGCTTGTTTTTTCACATATTGTACTTATTTGACTGCCCGCACTTTTAAAAAGTTTTTTGTTTAAATAATTTGTTTAACTGTTGTAGGCTACCCACTAAAGTGTGATAGCCTTTTCTGATCGTTTGTAGTCATTTAAAGCTGTTTTAAGTGTATTTTTTACTGTTTTTGCCTTATCTTTTCAAAAAAAAAAAAAATCCTCGTTTCCCGCCTTTCTAAGCTAGTATAGTCCAGTTTTCAGGCTAGTGCTGAATTCAGGGCTGTGATACCAGTTTCTGAGTTGCCCATACCTTACTTTGATAGAAGGAAGTTTCTCTGTTCACCTGTGAGAGAGGGGAGTTTTGAGCAACCTATCTGCCCCTGGAGGAGTGGTTCCAGCCAAGAAGTTAGTAGTTTATTGGCCATTTTGGGCTAATTTCCATCTCTTTCATTTCCCTACTATAAAAACCGTGTTTGCACAGTTTTGCGCACCGGGCAGTGCCGGTTAGCTACGGTTAAATTACTCCCAACTCCACTAACTCTCCTCTTCAGTTTTTCCCTTGAAACTAGTCTAACTCTCAACCTAAGCACTCAAATAGCATCTTACAGCCCAGCACTTGCTCAGACCTAATAGCAAGCACTAATATACCCGGACACTGAATGCCCAGCAGGGCAAGGCTCTTTATTCACCCCTCACCAACCAAGCGACTAAGAAGCTCACCCTACTATTCAGGCATGACCAAAGGGCAACTTCAGGTGCACTCTCCAGTCCAGCTGGTGAATCTGGGTATCCTGAGGCAATGTTACAACTGCCTCATGTACACAGAACCCTCTCATCCTACCACAAAACACTAACATATGCGAGAGATGCGATTATACAGCCAAACTGGAAGCTAAGCTCTCTCCACCCAAGACTGGAACAGACAGTCAAAAATGGAGAAGGTTAACACTTGCACCACACCTCCAGCCACACACAGACCTACTTAAACAGCACTGGTAAAAAAATACACATAAATACACAAAATCATATTCGGAGGCTCTAAATAAAAACCTGCAAAAGCATCAGAGACCTCCAAAGCAGACACCCAAACAACCTGCACTTCCAGTCACAAACCAGACAACACATAAAACACAAAATCAGTATGCTGCACAATCACAGCCCTTAAGGCGAAATAACATACCTAACACACTAGTAATAGGTGACTCTATAGTCAGGCACACTGACATCCCACTCACTAGGCTGGACAAGCAGAAGGTTAGTGTTAGCTGCCTGTCAGGAGACAGACTCCGCCACATAACAAAAGCACTCAGGTCACTGCAGAACAAGTACAAATATATCTCTGTCATTGTTCACGTTGGTGTGAATGACCTGAGACATACCTCCCTGGACTACATGAAGAGAGACATGGAAGAGCTCTCTGACTGGTATGACCCTGACCCTGAGTAGCATCCTGCCCTCACCAAGAATGAAACCTCAGTATAAAGAAAAAAAATGATCAATTTCAACAATTGGCTAAGCTTCTGGTGTCATTCAAAAGGGATCCAGTGTCTGTCAGCCTGAGACGACATGCTCGATAAGCTACGTTGCTTCGCAAGAGATGGCTTACACCTCTCACCCCTAGGCTTTCGAATACTGGCCAAGGCTCTTGCTGTCCTTTTATTGCCTTTTTCAGGCAAGGCTCAAAAGTCAAAACCACCTCCGTAAACAGCACAATTAACAAAAGACTGAGGGTTACGCTACTCAACGCCAGGAGTTTAAATCTCAAAATGCACACGCTCGAAGAACTCCTCAGTATGGAGAACGTCGACATCTGTGCAGTAACTGAAACCTGGTTCAAGGCTCCAGAGAGCACCCCAGCACTACCCGGCTACAACTCATACCACATGTTTCGGCCACAGAACACAGACTGAAACACAAAAGGAGGGGGTGTATCCATATTCATCAAGGATACCTACACCTCCAGGTTAGTGGCGCAGCATGATACCTCTGAGGTTATCCATGTGCAACTAACATTGGGCAAATCTACAATGCAAATTGTGGCCTGCTACAGACTGCCCTCCATGACCCAGGACCACCATTCCACCTTTCTGGAGACACTGGAAAACATGAAGGTCCTACCGAACACCCTGATATTGGGCGATTTCAATTACCCTACCATTCACTGGGAAAACTACTAGAGTACAAATTCCCAGGCCCAGTGCTTCTTGGAATTCATCAACTCAAATGCCCTGGATCAGCTGGTAAACTCCCCTACCAGAGGTGAAAACATATTGGACCTGGTCATCACCAACATGGGTGACAGGTGTTCCACACCGGAGGTCAACCTGTCACTGGTTAGATCAGACCATAAACTAATCACTCTGGATGTCCACACCCCACCACCACTCCCAACTAAGGAAACCACAGGAAAAAAACTTTTCTAAAGCAAACTTCACCTTACTTAAGACAGAGGTGGTAGGTTTCACAGCCCCCATGCTAAACGATAACGTTGCCCAAGATGCAGAAACCTTTACAAAAGCACTCTATGAGCACCTACAAGGATGCATGGATCTTGCCATCCCTAGCAAAACCAAGACTCACTCCTCTAAGAGAAGGAAACCAGTTTGGTGGACCCCTGCAATAAACAGGCTATACAATAGAAGGAGGAAACTAGTTCATAAAAAAGCAAATCCCAAGAAGGAAAGACATACCTGATCAGAATCAGTAAGAAACTAAGGTCCCTCAAGAAATCATCAAAGGCCAACTTCGAAAGAAAAATAGCGAAGGATTCAAAAAATAACCACAAAGCCTTCTTTAGCTATGTTACGAATCTAAGTGGCAACTCGCAGATATGCACTGAACTAGTGCAAAATAACACAAAATATACTGAACCTACTGATATTGCCAACATCCTGGCAGAAGATTCAGTGCAAACTTCACCCCCCCCTCTCACCTCCAAAAGGACACACAACAATACCGGAAAAGTGTAGTGTCCCAAAAATCACAGACGCACAGGTGAAAATAGCCCTTTCAAAAGCAAAAAACACAGCGTCAATGGGACTAGATGGTGTCCCAGGCTGCTTCTTGCACGAACTACAGAACGAACTAACCCCACACCTAAACACGCTGTTCAACCTCAGCCTCTCCACAGGCTACATGCCCATAGAATGGCTCACAGCAACAGTTATTCCTCTCCACAAAGGAGGGGCCACAACTGACCCTGGTAACCATCACTCCATAAGCCTGACGAGCCTGGTCTGAAAGGCTATGTTGTGCATCATCATGGAACTCATTAACAAAGATATTGGGAACCTCCAAACACTTGACCCGACCCAGTTTGGCTTTGTTAAGGGCAGATCATGCCTATTAAACCTGGTTGACTTCTTCGACACAGTCACCAAGGCCACAGACAAGGGAAAAGTGGTTCACATAGCCTACCTTGACCTCGGCAGGGCTTTCGACACCATTCCCCACTCAGGTATTACAGAAAAACTGACCAGCCTGAACATAAACTCCTACGTCATGAGATGGGTTGCCAACTGGCTTACAGACAGAACTCACACGGTAAGAATAGCGGGCTCCAGGTCCGACTCTAAACCAGTCACAAGTGGTGTCCCACAAGACTTGGTCCTGGGACCCCTACTGTTCAGCATATACTTCAAAGAAGTACAGGCAAACACAGGAGGACTATGGCTAACCAAGTTCGCCAATGACTGCAAACTGGGAGCGATAACTGACTCTCCGGCTGACATTGACATCCTCCAAAAGGGCCTTACTGAGACGAACACCTGGTGTCAAAGTCATGGTCTCAAGCTAAATGCCAAAAAATGCATAGTCATCCCATTTGGGAAAAACAAAACACCCATGAATTACCACATAGGTGGCAGCCCCCTTAATACAGAAGAGGCAATAAGAGATCTGGGGACCCATGTAGATAGTAATCTCTCCTTTGACAATCATATTGCCAAAGTAGTTAGGAAATCCTTCTATGTGGCCCATCTAATTACTAAAGGGTTCGCATCTATAAATAAATAGGTTATAGTGTCCCTCTACTAGTCACTCATTAGACCCATCATAGAGTACAATGCCCCATTTAGGATGTACCTCACAAGACACTTCCAACAGCTTGAAAGACCACAAAAGTACCTCACATAGAGGATTACTGGGCTCAAACATATGTCCTATGCAGCCCGACTAAAAAAACTCTGGCTGTACTCAGTGGCATATCGCTTACTCAGAGGTGCTCTCTGCCTGACTTACAAAGCCATGTTCAACTCAGAATTGATAGATATGCTCCACCTGAAGAAATCCAAGTCACTGTGAGCCACGCGCTCTAGTGAGCTAAACTTCACCACAACAATAAATAGAACATGCTGGAGGGATAGATTCCGGTCAGACACTCCCCATTCTTTGGAACAAAATTCCAAATTACATCAGGCAGAGCCCCTCACTAACACTCTTCAAGAGAAACCTTGACGAGTGGATGGGTAACAGAAAATACACCCCCTGGGATGACTTCATTGGCTCTGCTTGACAGAAGATCAGTTAATTCATCAATGGGGCGGCGAAAGCCGACACACTCTGGCTAGGCTCATAAATGCCCTCGGGCAGATAGCCTAGTACCTACCTATGAATCTATAAACAACTTCAGTCCCAAGTCTTTTAGGAGGAGGAGGCTGGCTTCCCCTGATTAGAGTTATAAGGTCTTCAGCCATTCTAATCATTTGTTTTTTTAGGTATAGAGGACTGAGCATGCAGCCTGGGCGTTGTTTTTTTAGGCATGATTCGAGATTTAGACCTAAAAGAAGAAGGAAGGAAGCGTTGGTTTAATATGCAAGTCAGTAGGCCTGAATACACCCTCAGAAGCCGGTGCCTGCACAGCGGCTCCGGACCCATCCAAGGCAGAGACATCCGCAGGTTCCATAGTTGAAGCATTTCACGGTATACCGGACTCCAAATGGGTCTCAGTAGAGGCCTGCGAATCAGAAGTAGCAGGTATCATGGGCTGCAAAAGTGCCTCACTGAGTACCGGCGAACTGGCGACTGGCTTAGGAGAAGCGTCATCGGCAATTTTGGACCTCAGCGACCTGTATCTGTCTTTATCCTTGTGTTTTTTCGGAATCCGGTTAGTCGGATGGCTAACCGATGACATTTCTGGATAAGTAAACCGAGAACCAAAATATTTAGAGGCGAAAATATACTGATGACGGATAGTGCGCTGATTAAATAAAGCACAAAACTGACAGCAAGGTATGCCGTGGTCAGGGCCTAGGCAAGGAATACAGTACGAATGAAAATCTTTATGAGGTAATTTGATTTCCACAAGTAATGCAATTATTAACTTTTACTGATATTGGTAAGGAGCAAGAAAAAGTTTCCCCAATGGGGTACTTAGTTTTAGTTGAAGACTTCGATTCTGAAACTCGAAAATGAAAATTTCAGGAGTCGGCCGACCAGCACTTGTGAACTGCTTCTGCTTTGGGCACCGCACGGCAAGAAAGACTGGTGTAATGGCGTCGGCTGTATATTTTATACCTCTGACGACCTGACATCATAGAAGGGACAGCAATCGACGCAGGACCCAAGACTTTGTTAATCAGGCCGACTGAGGGCTACTGCAAGCAGATAACCCAAAAGTGATGACTGTAAAGTACAGTTTTGTACCTACCATAAATGTAGATGTTCAAGTGTATACACTGCTGCAGTCATTACACTTGGGTTATCCTGCCGTCAGGCGGTTCACCAGTCGGCCTGAGTTCCAAAGCCTTGGTCCGGCGTCGGTTGCTGTCGCCTCCTCCCTGAAGTCAGTGCGACAAGGGTATACAAGATGCAGCTGACGCCATTTTCTTCAATTTTTCTTGCCCCAGATGTCAGGTGCCTCTAAATAGGTAGGCAATTCCAATTGCTAATAAAACATACATAATAAAAGCAAAAAAAAACTTACAGTTACCAGCAAATACTCCCCATAGGTAGTAAGGGTAGAAGACATAGGTAAGTACCAGCCACTAAGAGGGGAAAGGAGGGAGGGTAACCTGGAATGCAGCAGTATATACACTCGAACATCTACATTTATGGTAGGTACAAAACTGTACTATGTTCATCGTGTTACACTGCTGCAGTCATTACACTTGGGTAGAATCCCAAAGCTGAGGAAGGGTGGCTGGTTCTAGAAGGCATAAGGGGTGGTTATAAGGCCCTGCAGCACTGCAGTGGCGAAGCCAGTTCTGGATTTAGAGTATAGAGGCAGGTGGTAATGCTTGGTGAAGGTATGTACAGAACTCCAAGTTGCTGCTTCCAAAATATCCTTGGTAGGTACTCCCCTGAGGTAGGCAGCTGAAGTGGCTATTGCCCTGGTGGAGTGAGATCTAATGCTGCTAGGTACAGGTTTTCCATGGTACGTGTAGCAGAAATGTATACAATGTCCTATCCATTTTGAAATAGACTGTTTTGAAATGGCTTTTCCTTGTGCTCCTGCAGCATATGCTACCAATAATTGCTCAGATTTTCTGAAAGCTTTGGTTTTGTCCAAGTAGAAGCATAACTGCCTGTGAATGTCCAAAGAGTGCAGTAGTCTCTCCCCTTTATTCTGTGGTTTAGGATAAAAAGTTGGCAGGTGAATAGTTTGGTTTAGAGCCACAATGGATACCACCTTTGGCATAAAAGTAGGGTTAGTTCTTAAAGACATCCTGTCCTGGTGGAAAATGAGGAAAGGTTCCACTGCCATTAGTGCCTATAATTTTGAAACTCTTCGTGCTGATGTTATTGCCAGGAGCAGAGCAGTTTTCCAAGAGATATATTTTAATTCTGCTGTGTTGGCTGGCTCAAAAGGAGGTAAAGTTAGCTTTTCCAAAACAAAGTTGAGGTCCCAAGTTGGAGTAGGTGCTCTATGAGGTAAGTCTTATGTTTTTAGCCCCACTGAGGTACTGTTTTAACAGAGGATAAGAGAAAATTGGTGGGTCCGTGTTATAATGAGCAGAGATGGCAGAGGCATGGATCTTGACGGATGAGAAGGACAGTCCTTTGTCCAGCATCTCAGTTAAGTATTGTAGTATCTGAGGAATGTTTGGGACAAGATGGTCAAGGCTGTGAGCTTGGTTCCAGGCACATAACCTCTTCCATTTATCCGAATAGGCTTTCCTGGTACTAGGCCTTCTGGCCTCCAGAATGACATCCATAACAGCATTGGAGAGAGACATTGCTTGCTTGACTAAGGAATCTTCCATGCAGCTAGGTTTAAGGTGTTTAGCTGGCTGTGTAGTAGTTGTTTGTTGTGCCGAGTCAGCAGATGTGGGATTTGAGGCAAAATCCAGGGTGGTTCTTGTGCCAAGCTCCTTAAGATTGGGTACCAGTGCTGGCTTGGCCAGTCTGGTGCAATCAGGATCATCTTTGGCTCTTCCTGCCTGGCTTTTATGAGTACCTTTGGCAGGAAAGGTACTGGTGGGAAAGAGTATACTTGTAGGCTGTCCCAGCTGAATGAGAAAGCATCCACTTTCCATGCTTGTGGATGGCAACTCCTTGTGCAGAATTTTTGTAGCTGGTAGTTTATTGGGGATGCAAACAGATCTATGTCCGGGCTCCACCATTTCTGTGTTGTCATTCTGAATATTTGTGGATTCAACTCCCATTCGTGGGGATCCATGATGTTTCTGCTCAAGTAGTCTGCCAGTGTGTTTTTCTCTCCTGGCAGGAATTGTGCTTGCAGATGAACTTGAAGGTTTATAGCTGTGTTCCACAGGGTCATAGCTTGTCTGCATAGGGGGTAGGAGTGAGTGCCCCCTTGCTTGTTTATGTATTACATAACTGTG
The DNA here is from genome assembly GCF_019279795.1 of Protopterus annectens. NCBI lineage: Eukaryota > Metazoa > Chordata > Ceratodontiformes > Protopteridae > Protopterus > Protopterus annectens. Next base: position 427,424,230 of record NC_056749.1, read on the forward strand.
GTGTTGTCTGTCTTTAGTAGTAGTTGTCCTGGATGTAGCAGGTCCTTGAAAGCTATAAGCGCATTTTGTACAGCTAGCATCTCTTTCTGATTGATGTGAAGATGCCTTTGTTCTGCGAGCCACGTGCCCTGAATACATTTGCCTGCCATGTGTGCTCCCAAGGCGTAATCCGATGCATCTGTTGTCAGTGTTTGCCTGGCTGTGGGTTGTGTAAAAGGCTGTCCCTTGTTGAGGTGACAAGCTTGAGCCCACCATTGAAACTCCTGTTGAAGGCAAGGGATTAGTGGTATAACTGTTTCCAAACTTTGACAGTGTTGAGACCATACATTCTTTAGGTACCATTGTAGTTTCCTCATATGCAGTCTGGCATATGGAATTAGTAGTATGCAGGATGCCATGTAAACCAAGGCCTGCAGAATTTTTCTTGCAGGGAGTTGGGTCTTTGTTGCCATCAATTGAAAGTATTGAGTCAGTTGTCCTTGTTTGTCTGGCATGAGATAAGCCATCTGGGCCGTTGTATTCAAGCTAGCACCCAGGAATATAATCTCTTGTGAGGGCACTAGTTTTGATTTCTTTTCATTTACTGTGCACCCGAGGCAACTTAACCTTTTTACAAACGCTAGATGCTTTAGAAGAATATCTTTGCTCTCTGCTTGAATCCAGCAGTCGTCCAGGTACGGATAAATTTGAATTCCTTTCTGTCTGCAAAATGCAATTACTGGTGCCAGGCACTTTGTGAAGACCCTAGGTGCAGTAGATAAGCCAAAGGGCAGTGCAGAGAATTGGTAGTGCATTGAACCTGCTATGAATCTGAGGTATCTTCTGCAATTTTAGGGACATGCAGGTATGCCTCTTTGAGGTCCAAAGTCATGAGCCAAGCTTTCTTGCCCAGCATGGGAAGAAGCTGCTGTAATGTCAACATTTTTAATTTCGGAACATCCAGGTAAGTGTTTAGAGATGAAAGATCCAGAATGGGCCTCCAGGCTTTGTCCTTTCTGGGTACCAGAAAGAGTCTCGAGTAAAATCCTTGTCCTTGCTCCTGTGATGGTACCTTTTGAATAGCTCTCATATCCATGAGTGCTGTAATTTGTTTTTGAGCCTCTGCCCATTGATTTGGTGGCAGATTTGGAATTCCCTTTAACCTTGGCAGTGTGTGAAAGTGGAACCTGTAACCTTGAAATACAATGTTGAGAAACCATTTGTCGTTGGTGATCATTTGCCAATTGTGGTAGAAGAGTGCCAGTTTTCCTCCCAAGGGGGCTGCCAAGAAGGATTTGTTTGGCAGCTGTAGTGGGAAGTCATTGGAGCTGTTTTTTTATATGTTTGGGGCCTGTTTTCTCCTTCTTTCTGGCCTGATGTAACCCATTGTCGAGGCCTGTAAGGACCTTGTGTGTGACCTCTACCTCTTGGATATCTGTATCTTCCCCTTTGAGGTCTGTCTGTAATTGGAAAGGACCAATTCTTAGTTGGCCAGTTTCTGCTAAATCTAAGAGGCTGAACCTGTAAGAAATCCTTCACCGTTTGCATAGATTTTGCCTTATCCTCCATTTTCTTTAATACCTCTTCTGCCTTAACTCCAAATAACACATCCTGCTGCAAAGGTGCATCCAATAATTTTGCTTTAACATGATCTGGTAACATATGTTCTTTTAACCAAGCATGTCTTCTAATGACAGAGCCTCTAACTGCTGCTCTGCAGGAGGCCTCTAGAGAATCAAAACCACATTGCAAAGTATGCTTTCCCACTTGTTCAGCTGCATGCAATAAATCCTGCATTTCTTTAAAATTAGGAGGATCTGATTCTGGAAGAATTTTTTGTTTTAACTGAGACAGTAAAAATTGCTGATATTTTAGCATGTGAAACTGGCAATTTAAGGTTCTCATTGCTAAAGTTGCAGATGTATATACTTTCTTTCCCCATCTGTCTAATGCTTTGGAATCTCTGCCAGAGGGAACTGCATTCTTGGCTGATGAGGCCTTAACTCCTTTGGGTCCCTGAGAAATAGTTTCAGGGTCAGCTACAGGGCTTTTATACAGAAATTTATGAGAGTCATGGACTCTGTAGTATCTGTCAGGTTTAACAGGGGTTGGAGGTAAGGAATCAGGATTTAAGCTGGATTCAGTATACACATCATCCACAATATCTAACACTGGCAGAATAGCAAGGGGTCTGTGTTGAGGAAATAAAAGGAAGTCTCTGAGCCTTTTCTTGGATTCTGAGTAATCCTGGCCTTCCCAGTGGAAATGCTCCCTCATGGTATGTAGGGTTACCCCAAAGGAGTAGTCCTCAGGCGGTGAGGCTGATGGAATTGATTCCTCAGCATCAGAATCCTCATAAGGGGGTAAAGAGTATCCCAGGTCTGAGGATGAATCAGAAGAGATGGACACCTGGTCGGATGAGTCAATCTGTATCCTGTCTAGGCCTTTTATCAAGAGGGGGATGGGACCCCCTGATCAGAGTGATTAGGTCTTCGGCCATTTTCAGCATTTGTTTCTTAGGCATGGAGGCCTGTCCTGGAGAATGCTGTATTTGTTTCTTTGACTTTAAAGGAGGCTTAGACTTAGCTGAAGGTTTAAATGCTTAAAGGAGTAGGTCTGAAGACACCCTCTGCAGCTGTGGTTTGCTCAGCTACTCCGGATCCCTCTGAAAGGTTAGTCTCGGTAGGCTGAAGAACTTGTGCATCCGAAGGCCCAGCCGTCTCCACGTGGGAGTCAGAGGCAGCTTGTGGTTCACAGAAGCAGTTGTCAGGGGCTGCAAAGGCGCCTCGCTGAAAACCGGAGAATTGGCGACTGGCCTAGAAGAGGCTTCGTCGTCAGTTTTGGGCCTCGGATGCCTATCCTTGTCTTTGCGCTTTTTGTGTATTCCGGTCATCGGAAGTTCCGACGGCATGGTATAATTGAATTTTCTACCAAAATAATGTCGGGCAAAATCAAACAGACGTTTAATAGTACGCTTGTTAAACCTAGCACAAAACCGACAACCAGTAACGTCGTGGTCAGGGCCTAGGCATGGGATACAATAGATATGGAAATCCTTATGAGGTATTTGCTTCCCAATACAGTTATTAACTTTTACTGACATCGGTCTGAGGCAAGAAAAAGTTACTTAGCTTTGTAGAAGACTTTGGTTCTGGATTCGGAATGAAAATCTCAGGAGACCTGCCGACCGACACTTGTGAACTGCTTTTGCTTTGGGAACCATGCGGCAAGAAAGACTGAAGAAAATGGCATCGGCTGCATCTTATATATCCCTGTCGCACTGACGTCAGGGAGGAAGCAACAGCAACCGACACCGGACCAAGACTTTGGAACTCAGGCTGACTGGGGAACCACCTGATGGCAGGATAACCCAAGTGTAATGACTGCAGCAGTGTAACACTATGAACATCAGTGAAACACGAAGAACATATGCTCAAATAATACACTGAGAAATCCAACGAGCAATAGTCACTTTGGAAATTGTCTCTTATTCAAGGCCCTTCTTAGGGAAGCCAAACAACTGATCAGATTTACGAAAGGGTTTCGTCCTGTGTAAGTAAAATCTCAATTGTCTGTGTACATCCAACAAATGTAATTTGTATTCTCCCCTGTTTTGGAAATTAGGAAAAAAGACAGGAAGATTAATAGTTTGATTAATGTTAGCTTTTGATGCCACTCTGGGGAGAAAGGAAGGGTTATGTACAGGGAAACCTTGTCCTTGTGAAAAATCATGTAAGGAACTTTGATGGACAATGCTTGAAGTTCTGACACCCTCCTAGCAGATGTAATAGCTACCAAAAAAGCAGTCTTAATCTACCGAAGCTGCGGGCTCAAAGGGAGGGGAGACTAGAGTCTGAAGTACACAAGCGAGGTCCCATGGGGACATAGGATCCTTCACCAGAGGTCTTACAAGAAAGGTGCCTTTAAGGAAGGTCCAGCAAAGTCTAGAAGAGGCTAAGGAAGACATGTTCTCCCCCACATGAAAATCAGAAATGACAGCCAGTTGAACTTTAACGGCAGAGGAGCTAGCACCTTGTCGAAAGATTCCCGCCAAAAAATCTAATACTGCTGAAACAGGAGCCATAAAAGGATACAAGTCTCACTGAGAGGCCCATATGGAGAAACCACCTGCTATGATATATTTTTCTGGTGGAAGACTTGTGAGCCGCCATCAAAATTGTCTTAACAGGGCAGGATAAACCAGGAGTCCTAATAATCAATGGAACTGGAGCAGCCAAGCCATGAGTTTCAGACTGTCCAGGTCTGGGTGAGGAATCCCTGAGGGATGTGAAATAAGAACCGGAACCAGATCCAAGATCCATGGTGGGACTACTAGATGAGACCAAAGGGAGGGGAACCAGACTTGACGAGGCCAGAATGGGGCAATGAGGATTACTGTATTCCCCAGCCTGCAAGCTTTCTGTAGAAACTTCAGGATGAGAGGTAACGGAGGATAGGCATAAAGAAGACCGGGAGGCCAAGCTTGTACCATAGTGTCTCTGGGGACTTCCCTGAGGGGGGTTCAGAGCGAAGACCTCACTGCATTTCGCGTTGGAAGGAGATGAGAAGAGATCGCAGCAAGGCCAATCCCACTTGAGGAAGATCTCTTCCGCTACTAAAGGATTCAGAGACCACTTGTAAGGCATCAGAATAGTCCTGCTGAGCTTGTCCATTAGAATGTTCGACCGTCACAGAATGTGCGTTACCACCAGAAAACGGCTGGTGGAAATTGCTCATTCCCACACTCTCATGGCTTCTCAACAAAGGGGGTAAGATTTGGTTCCTTCTTGTTTGTTGATATACCAGACTACTGACATGCTGTCCATCTGGATTGCAATGGTCCCTATTAGAAGATGGGCATGGAAAGAGCCTGCAACGCTAGATGCACTGCCCTCATCTCCAGGACGCTGCCATGCAAACTGGTCTCGGAGGGGGACCACGTGCCTTGGACCATCCTTTCCAAGCAAAGCCCCCCCCCCGACCTAGCTGGGAGGCATCCGTGCTCACTGTGGTTTTCGGAAGGGCCGGAATAAAGAGGTGTCCCCTGACAAGATTCATTGAAAGAATCCACCACCGAAGAGCACCAATGAATTCCAGAACGTGAACAGGGATCAGTGAAGATTTGCTGATATTGATGGTGATGCCCAAGCTGTTTGCTAATAATAGGAAATATTCCCTGGCTCGGCAGTGTAGATGCTTGGTGGGGGCAGCAAAGACTCAATCGTCTAGGAAATATTCCCTGGCTCGGCAGTGTAGATGCTTGGTGGGGGCAGCAAAGACCCAATCGTCCAGGTAAGCGAAGACCTGAATTCCCTGGAGCCTCAGGTGAGCCACAACTGCCATCACTTTACACCCTGGGGGCTGCGGTGAGACCAAACAGGAGGGCTCTGAACTGATAATGACTGGCTCCGAGCTGGGAGAGGAGAAACTTGTGGGAGAGTCTGTCCACCTTGATATGATAGTATGCATCCTGGAGGTCGATCGAGCACATCCAATCTTTCTCCTGCAGGCTGGGCAGGATAGACTGAAGAGTGACCATCCAGAATGTCTCCTTGGCTACTGACAGGTTCAAGGTGGATAGATCCAGGATGGGTCTTGGGTCCCCCATTTTCTTTGGCACTAGAAAGAACCTGGAATAAATACCTGATCCAGATTGGTCTAGGGTGACGGGTTGTATGACTCATTTTCTGAACAGCTTCTCGATTTCTAGAGCTGCTGCCTCCCTTTGCACAGGCGGTACATGTGGGAGGCATTTTGGTGGGAGAGGTGGTTTGGTGAAAGGGGTGAAATAACCTCTTGATATAATCTGCAACACCCAATGGTGTGATGTTATGGACTCCCATGCCGCTGGGTGTAGCAAAAGACAACCCCTGACTGCCTCCAGAGATGAGCAGTCAGGCAGCCCCTCAGGGCTGTTGCACGGGTCTGTCAGAGAAAGGTTCTCGTGACCCAGAATTTCTCGGACCCCCCCTCTGCCTCTTGGATGGCGTCTGTCATAACCCCCATTGCCTCTGGGGGAAGGTGAGTCCTGACTGTCCCGGGAGAACTGAGACTTTTGGAGCCACATCTTCCTTGTCCCTCACGAATTCCTAAAGAAGGATCTTTGAGGGGCAGAGAAGCAGATCCTGATGGCAGACAGTGTCTTCCAATCCTTTTCACTCTGGACAAATGTGTCACGATCAGTTTTCCCAAACAGGGAAGAACTATCATAAGGGGCATTTGCAAATAATAAAAAACACACAAGCAACCAAAAACAAACTGAAAAATAAAATGAAAATGGGCTCTGGAGCAAGAGAGACTAGAACAAGTACAAAGTAAACGCTAAGCTCTTTAATGAAATACGGTTTTCTTTCAGCTGCTATAGCCAAACTTCATCAGACAAGAAACAAGAGAACTGGCACACCTTATATAATGTTAATCAACCATGTGGTAACAATTAAAACATCAAACACTCCTTATATTGTAAAAGTAAAAAGAGGTTAGTTTAACTAACATAATCCATGCAAATAAAAAATTTTTGTAAGTAAACATTTGACTTACAAAACTAAAACTGCACAATTAAAAACTAAAATGTGTCCTATACACGGGCACTTATAATACATATATCATAATCCTAACGGATCAAACTCCTCAATATTAAAACACATGAGATAGACACTTTATCATTCAACCCCGGCTTTTTGTAGGATTGCAGTTTTAACTGCCATATTAACTCTTGGCGCTCAAGTAATAACTGGTGAGGACCACCTATAATGTCAGGAAACACCTGATCTATAACCCTGAAAACAAAAGAAAGAGTGTGTAGGGAATTCATTACAATGCCTTGCTAACGCATTTTCAGTCCTCTTTCTCCTAATGTTGTACACATGCTCGCATATCCTATCTTTGAACTTCCTGTCTGTCTTGCCCACATAAAATGCAGGACAAGACGGACAGGTGGCCAAATATACTACAGATTTAGATAGGCAATTGTATCTCCCCCTTACTCTGTAAATTCTACCATTGGTAAAAAAAAATGTAGACCCAGTGGCTATGTATTTACAATAATTACAGGTCTCACATTTATAAGTCCCCTCCGTTCGATGTGTTACTACCTTCTTTGTCTCTAAGATACTCTTTAGATTATTTCTCCTTTTGTAAATAATAATAGGTCTATCTCCTAACTTGTCAGTTAGGTCAATCTCAAAGGAAAATAAATTCTAGTTCCTTTGTAAAATTATTTTAATCAAACCTGATTCTAGACTAAATGGAGTAGTAAAACTCATTACCTTTTTGTATCTCATTTTCAGAACAAGTGGACAAATTCATATCAAGACATGTGTGGACCTCTGTATGTTGCTAATGACATCCCCTTCTCTAAGAGCACTAACTGTGTTAGACAAAATAGGTTTATATATTCCTTCACTCCTCTTATAACGGACCTCCTCAATGATGTCACTTAAACTTTAAGGGTATCCTCTTCTAAGAAGCATACCTCTCAATACCTCACATTCCTCAAAGAACAAATAGTCTTTCGTTACCATATGGGCAGCACGAACCAACTGACCCTTGGCAACACTTTTTTTCTGCTGCTGTGGGTGGGCACTAGAGTAATGTAAAATTGTGTTGGAATACGTTTCTTTTCGGCGAATCCTAGCTACATAATGTTTATTTGTATAATCATTAGACAGTTCCACATCTAAAAAGGCTATTTTATCCACAGCCACATTGTGTGTAAACCTCAAAAACGTTGTACTAGTGTTAATCTGCTCTAAAAAGGAATCTACCTCCAACATATCACCGTCAAACAAAATGAAGATGTCGTCCGGGAATGTAGTATAAAATTTCAACCTAGTTGAAAAATCAGGGATGTTTAACACATATTGGTGTTCCCACTGGGCCATTACTAATTTCGAAAAACTTGCCCCACATGGGGACCCCATTGCCACACTTACTTTTTGTAAATAAATCTCCTTGTTAAACATCACAAAATTGTTAGACAATCTGATGTCTAAAAGCTCCTGGACCAACCTCACTTCATTACTTTCAGCTCCATGGTATAACATTCTTTCAGCTACCCACTGGATACCTATATTGTAAGGTATTGAGGAGTATAAATCAGTGACATCAATATTCAAAAATGTAATCGTTTCCTGGTAAGGAATCTGGTTAATGGCAGACAAGAAAGCCCACGTATCCTTACAAATTTGATCTTCCTTTTTCACATATTTCTTCAAAATATTATCAAGAAACTTAGCACTAGCATAAGTTATAGATGATCTCGCATTAACAAAAGCCCTCATTGGGGGATTTTCAATTCTTTTGTGAAGCTTAAATCTATCAGTCCTTCCAAAAACAAATCATTCAGAAAACTGTTAATAAGTCTATATGCACTCTTCAACTCATTTATACTAGATAATATTTAAGTGTCACCTTCCAACACACTCTTCATCTTTTCAGTGTATAATTCTAAATCCATCAACACCAAACCCCCTCCCTTATCAGGTTTCATAATACGCAACGGTAAAGTTTTCACCGCATTCAAAACTTCCAAGTCACCTCCAGAAATGTTAACACTGCCAGCATTAAGTCTCTTAAACCGCAAACTCCTAATTTCAGTTTCACATAAAAATTCAAATAGGGACAACAAGGGAAGAACAAGAAGGTTGAAAGTACTAAGGACCCTCACTGCATTGTCAACCAACTCCTTACTTCCCATAAGCATAGCTTAATTAAGTTTACGAATGTACAACTTTAAATCACTGAGTGTTCTAGGCAAGTCAAAATGACGTGAAGGAACAAATGTCAAACATTTGGAGAAAAGTTCACAAAGATCTTCTGAAACTGGGTAATTGGAATAATTGTAGACTTTAAAATCACCACCTTTTTATAATACACTTTCAAGTGGTTACTGTCTAATTCTTCATTCTGTGTGGGCCCTTCTTGCTGTTGTTTGTCTGCCCTCTCGTGTTGTGTTGTTTCTGATGGTTCTGGCCCCTGTTGGAAAAAGAAGCTTGTTCTCCACTTCCTAGGTTGTTCATTTGTTCTGTCGTTCCTGCCGTTACAAAGTCAGGAACATTAACATTGTCCACCAATTGATTATCACTCCTCTGCTCCCCACCAACATTCCGAGAAACTGAACTCGCATAAGAATTTACTGGTCTCGCATTACGCTCGTTTGTGCTATTACGTGAAAAACGAACCTGTTGGTAATCTAATGATTGTACAAATAAACAGTATGTAGCTAGGATTCATCGAAAAGAAACGTATTCCAACACAATTTTACATTACTCTAGTGCCCACCCACAGCAGCAGAAAAAAAGTGTTGTCAAGGGTCAATTGATTCGTGCTGCCCGTATGGCAATGAAAGATGATTTGTTCTTTGAGGAATGTGAAGCACTGAGAGGTATGTTCCTTAGAAGAGGATACACTGAAAGTTTGTTGTGAGATCATTGAAGAGGTCCGTTATAAGAGGCGTGAAGGAATATATAAACCTATTTTGTCTAACACAGTTAGTGCTCTTAGAGAAGGGGATGTCATTAGCAACATAGAGATCCACACGTCTTGATATGAATTTGTCCACTTGTTCTGCAAATGAGATACAAAAAATTTAATATGAGTTTTACTACTCCATTTAGTCTAGAATCAGATTTGATTAAACTCATTTTACAAAGGAACTGGAATTTATTTTCCTTTGAGGTTGACCTAACTGACAAGTTAGGAGATGGACCTATCATTGTTTACAAAAGGGGAAATAATCTAAAGAGCATCTTAGAGACAAAGAAGGTAGTAACACATCGAACCGAGGGGACTTATAAATGTGAGACCTGTAGTTATTGTAAATATATAGCCACTGGGTCTACATTTTTTTTACCAATGGTAGAATTTACAGAGTAAGGGGGAGATACAATTGCCTATCTAAATCTGTAGTATATTTGGCCACCTGTCCGTCTTGTCCTGCATTTTATGTGGGCAAGGCAGACAGGAAGTTCAAAGATAGGATATACGAGCATGTGTACAACATTAGGAGAATGAGGACTGAGAATGTGATAGCAAGGCATTGTAATGAGTTCCCTACACACACTTTTGTTTTCAGGGTTATAGATCAGGTGTTTCCTAACATTATAGGTGGTCCTCACCAGTTATTACTTGAGGGTCAAGAGTTAATATGGCAGTTAAAAAGTACAGTGTTGTACCTACCATAAATGTAGATGTTCAAGAGTATACACTGCTGCAGTCATTACACTTGGGTTATCCTGCCGTCAGGCGGTTCCCCAGTCGGCCTGAGTTCCAAAGTCTTGGTCCGGCGTCGGTTGCTATCGCCTCCATCCTAACATCAGTGCGACAGGGGTATTTAAGATGCAGCCAACGCCATTTTCTTCAGTTTTTATTGCCCCAGATGTCAGGTGCCTCCAAATAGGTAGGCAGTTCAAATTGCTAATAAAACATACATAAGAAAAGCAAACAACAACTTTCAGCTACCAGCATATACTCCCCATAGGTAGTAAAGGGTAGAAGACATAGGTACGTACCAGCAAGTAAGAGGGGAAGGAGGGTAACCTGGACTGCAGCAGTGTATACACTCGAACATCTACATTTATGGTAGGTATAAAACTGTACTATGTTCATCGTGTTACACTGCTGCAGTCATTACACTTGGGTAGAATCCCAAAGCGGAGGGTAGGGTGGCTGGTTCTATAAGGCATTAGGGGTGGCTATAAGGCCCTGCAGCACTGCAGTGGCGAAGCCAGCTCTGGATTTAGAATATAGAGGCAGATGGTAATGCTTGGTGAAGGTATGTACAGAACTCCAAGTTGCTGCTTCCAAAATATCCATGGTAGGTACTCCCCTGAGGTAGGCAGTTGAAGTGGCTGTTGCCCTGGAGGAGTGAGATCTAATGCTGCTAGGTACAGGTTTCCCATGGTGTGTGTAGCAGAAACGTATACAATGTCCTATCCATTTTGAAATAGTCTGTTTTGAAATGGCTTTTCCCTGTGCTTCTGCAGCATATACTACCAATAACTGCTCAGATTTTCTGAAAGCTTTGGTTTTGTCCAAGTAGAAGCGTAACTGCCTGTGAATGTCCAAAGAATGCAGTAGTCTCTCACCTTTATTCTGTGGTTTTGGATAAAAGGTTGGCAAGTGAATAGTTTGGTTTAGAGCCACACTGGATACCACCTTTGGCCTAAACGTAGGGTTAGTTCTTAAAGACACTCTGTCCTGGTGGAAAATGAGGAAAGGCTCCACTTCCATTAGTGCCTGTAATTCTGAAACTCTTCGTGCTGATGTTATTACCAGGAGCAGAGCAGTTTTCTAACAGATATATTTTAATTCTGCTGTGTTAGCTGGCTCAAAAGGAGGTAAAGTTAATTTTTTCAAAACAAAGCTGAGGTCCCAAGTTGGAGTAGGTGCTCTACGGGGTGGTCTTATGTTTTTAGCCCCTCTGAGGTAGAGTCTTAGCAAAGGATTAGAGAAAATTGGTGGATCCATGTTGTAATGAGCAGAGATGGCAGAGGCGTGGATCTTGATGGATGAGAAGGAGAGGCCTTTGTCCAGCATCTCAGTTAAATACCGTAGTATCTGAGGAATGTTTGGGACAAGAGGGTCAAGGCTGTTAGCTTGGTTCCAGGCACAGAATCTCTTCCATTTATCCGAATAGGCTTTCCTGGTACTAGGCCTTCTGACCTCCAGAATGACATCCATAACAGCTTTGGAGAGAGGCATTGCTTGCTTGACGAAGGAATCTTCCATGTAGCTAGGTTTAAGGTCTTTAGCTGGCTGTGTAGTATCTGATTGTTGTGCTGAGTCAGCAGATGTGGGATTTGAGGCAAAATCCAGGGTGGTCATTGTGCTAAGTTCTTTAAGATTGGGTACCAGTGCTGGTGTGGCCAGTCTGGTGCAATCAGGATCATCTTTGGCTCTTCTTGCCTGGCTTTTATGAGTACCTTTGGTAGGAGAGGTAATGGTGGGAAAGCATATACTTGTAGGTTTTTCCAGCTGAATGAGAGGGCATCCACTTTCCATGCTTGTGGATGGTAACTCCTTGTGCAGAATTTCTGTAGCTGGCAGTTCATTGGGGATGCAAACAGATCTATGTCCAGGCTCCACTATTTCTATCTTATCATTCTGAATATTTGTGGATTCAACTGCCATTCGTGGGGATCCATGATGTTTCTGCTTAAGTCGTCTGCCAGTGTGTTTTTCTCTCCTGGCAAGAATTGTGCTTGCAGATGAACTTGATAGTTTAGCGTTGTGTTCCACAAGGTCATGGCTTGTCTGCATAGGGGGTAGGAGTGAGTGCCCCCTTGCTCGTTTATGTACCACATAACTGTGGTGTTGTCTGTCTTTAGTAGTAGTTGTCCTGGATGCAGCAGGTCCTTGAAAGCTAGAAGGGCATTTTGTACAGCTAGCATCTCTTTTTGATTGATGTGAAGATGCCTTTGTTCTGCGGGCCACTGCCCTGAATACATTTGCCTGCCATGTGTACTCCCCAGGCGTAATCCGATGCATCTGTTGTCAGTGTTTGCCTGGCTGCGGGTTGAGTAAAAGGCTGTCCCTTGTTGAGGTGACAAGCTTGAGCCCACCATTGAAACTCCTGTTGAAGGCAAGGAATTAGTGGTATAACTGTTTCCAAACTTTGACAGTGTTGAGACCATACATTCTTTAGGTACCATTATAGTTTCCTCATATGCAGTCTGGCATATGGAATTAGTAGTATGCAAGATGCCATGTAACCCAAGGCCTGCAGAATTTTTCTTGCAGGGAGTCGGGTCTTTGCTGCCATCAATTGAAAGTATTGAGTCAGTTGTACTTGCTTGGCTGGAGTGAGAGAAGCCATCTGGGCCATTGTGTTCAAGCTGGCACCCAGGAATATTATCTCTTGTGAGGGCACTAGTTTTGATTTCTTTTCATTTACTGTGTACCCCAGGCAACTTAATAACTTTTTTACAAACGTCAGATGCTTTAGAAGAATGTCCTTGCTCTCTGCTTGAATCAGGCAGTCGCCCAAGTACGGATAAATTTGAATTCCTTTCCGTCTGCAAAATGCAATTACTGGTGCCAGGCACTTTGTGAAGACCATGGGCGCAGTAGATAAGCCAAAGGGCAGTGCAGAGAATTGACAGTGCATTGAACCAGCTATGAATGTGAGGTATCTTCTGCAGTTTTGTCTGATAGGGACATGCAGGTATGCCTCCTTGAGGTCCAAGGTCACAAGCCAAGCTTTTTTGCCCAGCATGGGAAGAAGCTGCTGTAGTGTCAACATTTTGAATTTCGGTACATCCAGATAAGTGTTTAGATAAAAAAAAATCCACAATGGGCCTCCAGTCTTTGTCCTTTCTGGGAACCAGAAAGAGTCTTGAGTAAAATCCTTGTCCTTGCTCCTGTGGTGGTACCTTTTGAATAGCTCTCATATCCATGAGTGCTGTAATTTGTTTTTGAGCCTCTGCCCATTGATTTGGTGGCAGATTTGGCATTCCTTTTAACCTTGGCAGAGTGTGAAAGTGGAACCTGTAACCTTGAGATACAATGTTGAGAACCCATTTGTCTTTGGTGATCATATGCCAATTGTGATAAAAAAGTGCCAGTTTTCCTCCCAAGGGGGATGCCAAGAGAGAGTTGTTTGGCAGCTGTAGTGGGAAGTCATTGGGGCTGCTTTTTATATGGTTGGGGCCTGTCTTCCCCTTCTTTCTGGCCTGATGCAACCCATTGTCGAGGCCTGAAATGACCTTGTGGTTGACCTCTACCTCTTGGACATCTGTATCTGCCCCTTTGAGGTCTGTCTGTAACTGGAAAGGACCAATTCTTAGTTGGCCAATTTCTGCTAAATCTAGGAGGATGAACCTGTAAGAAATCCTTCACCGTTTGCATAGATTTTGCCTTATCCTCCATTTTCTTTAATACCTCTTCTGCCTTAACTCCAAATAACACATCCTGCTGCAAAGGTGCATCCAATAATTTTGCTTTAACATGATCTGGTAACGTATGTTCTTTGACCCAAGCATATCTTCTAATGACAGAGCTTGTAACTGCTGCTCTACAGGAGGCCTCTAAAGAATCAAAACCGCATTGCAAAGTATGTTTTCCCACTTGTTCAGCTGCATGCAATAAATCCTGCATTTCTTTAAAATTAGGAGGATCTGAATCTGGAAGCATTTTTTGTTTCAACTGAGACGGTAAAAATTGCTGATATTTTAGCATGTGAAACTGGCAATTTAAGGCTCTCATTGCTAAAGTTGCAGACGTATATACTTTTTTCCCCACCTGTTTAATGCTCTGGAATCTCTGCCAGAGGGAACTGGATTCTTGGCTGAAGAGGCCTTAACCCCTTTGGGTCCCTGAGAAATAGTTTCAGGGTCAGCTACAGGGCTTTTATACAGAAATTTGTGTGAGTCAGGGACTCTGTAGTATCTGTCAGATTTAACTGGGGCTGGAGATAAGTAATCAGGATTTAAGCTGGATTCAGTATACACACCATCCACAATATCTAACACTGGCGGAATAGCAAGGGGTCTGTGTTGAGTTAGTAAAAGGAAGTATCTGAGCCTTTTCTTGGATTCTGTGTAATCCTGGCCTTCCCAGTGGAAATGCTCCCTCATGGTATGTAAGGTTTCCCCAAAGGAGTAGTCCTCAGGCGGAGAGGCTGATGGAATTGACTCCTCAGCATCAGAATCCTCATAAGGGGGTAAAGAATATCCTAGGTCTGAGGATGAATCTGAAGAGATGGATACTTGGTCGGATGAGTCATAGTCTGCATTCTGTCTAGGCCTTTTATCAGGAGGGGGATGAAACCCCCTGATCAGAGTGATTAGGTCTTCGGCCATTTTGAGCATTTGTTTCTTAGGCATGGAGGCCTGTCCTGGAGAATGCTGTATTTGTTTCTTTGTTTTTAAAGGAGACTTAGACTTGGCAGAGGGTTTAATGCTTAACTGAGTAGGTCTGAAAACACCCTCTGAAGCTGCGGGTAGCTCAGCTACTCCGGATCCCTCTGAAGGGTTAGTTTCGGTAGGGTGAATAACTTGTGCGACCGAAGGTCCAGCCATCTCCACGTGGGAGTCAGAGGCGGCCTGTGGTTCAACTGAAGTGGTCGTCAGGGGCTGTGAAGGCGCCTCGCTGAAAACCGGAGAACCGGCGACTGGCCTAGAAGAGCCTTCGTCGTCAGTTTTGGGCCTCGGATGCCTATCCTTGTCTTTGTGCTTTTTATGTATTCTGGTCATCGGAAGTTCTGACGGCATGGTATAATTGAATTTTCTACCAAAATAATGTCATGCAAAATCAAATAGACGTTTAATAGTGCGCTTGTTAAACCTAGCACAAAACCGACAACCAGTGACTTTGTGGTCTGGGCCTAGGCATGGGATACAATAAGAATGGAAATCCTTATGAAGTATTTGCTTCCCACAAGAAATACAGTTATTAACTTTTACTGACATCGGTCTGAGGGAAGAAAAAGTTTCCCCAATGGAGTACTTAGCTTTGTAGAAGACTTTGTTTCTGGATTCGGAATGAAAATCTCAGGAGACGGCTGACCGGCACTTGCAAACTGCTTTTGCTTCGGGCACTGCGCGGCAAGAAAGATTGAAGAAAATGGCGCTGGCTGCATCTTATATACCCCTGTCGCACTGACGTCAGGGAGGAGGTGACAGCAATGCTGGACCAAGACTTTGGAACTCAGGCCGACTGGGGAACCGCCTGACGGCAGTATAACCCAAGTGTAATGACTGCAGCAGTGTAACACAATGAACATCTGCAATCCTACAAAAAGCCGGGTTTGAATGATAAAGTCTATCTCATGTTTTAAAACTGAGGAGTTTGAGCCTTTAGGATTATGATATATGTATTATAAGTGCCCGTGTATAGGACACATTTTAGTTTTGTTTTTAATTGTGCAGTTTTAGTTTTGCAAGTCAAATGTTTAATTACAAAAAAAATGTTTTTATTTGCATGGATTATGTTAGTTAAACTAACCTCTTTTTACTTTAACAATCTAAGGAGTGTTTGATGTTTTAGTTGCTACCACATGGTTGATTAACATTATATAAGGTGCGTCAGTTCTCTTGTTTCTTGTCTGACGAAATTTGGTTGTAGCAGCTGAACAAAAAGCGTATTTCATTAAAGAGCTTAGCGTTTATTTTGTACTTGTCCTTGTCTCTCGTGCTCCAGAGCCTATTTTCGTTGCATTTGCAAATGATGCCATGAAGGGTTCCGTGAACTGACACAGCTGGAGCCAGGCGTGATGCCTCATAGCAATGATGGAACCGGCTGCCCTGGTGGCTCCTTCCGTAGCATGGGAGAGGAGACGCATGGGCATGTTAGCTACCGGTTTGAGAGTGGCCATCCGTGCAAACACCTTTTTGCCGTCCGCCGACACGGGGTCTAGGGGTGACTCGGCGACCTCCTGGACTAGGTCTCACTGCAGTCAAATGATGTGTGCCATGTAGTTCAATGCCCTTATGGTAAAGGTTGCTGAAGAATACACTCGCTTAAGATGGTCCATGGTCCTCAACTCCCAGTCAGGAGGATGGACCGTAGAGCTCTCCTGCGCAAGCTCTTTTTTCATGGCGGCAGCCACCACCAAAACATCCACAGGGGACCCCTTGCTCCAACTAGTCCTGTCTGGTGGGGGGCTGAGAACTATCTGGGCACCTAGGGATGGGCTCCACTGTGTCCGGTTCCTTCACGCCCAAGATGTAATAAGGTCCACAAGCAGATCCATGGGAGGGGACACCCAGGAAGTAGATGGGCCTGTGCTGAATGCCTCTAGGAACATTGACTCAAAGGTCGGTTTTTGGGTGGCCACCTCCCCTCTGGCGAAAGTGTTCCATGATGTCTCCGAAGGAGACATCCTCAAGAGGTGATCGAGGGGAACCTTCCCCTTCCTCCAAGTCAGTGTCTTCATGAGGGACTCTGGAAAGGAGTCCAAGTGCTTCCTTTTGCACATCCATTTGCGGGGAACCTCCACAGTGGGACTCTCTGGGGGGGAACTTGCAAAGCTCCTGTTGCTCCCGTGTGGAGGCTTCCTGAGGCAAAACCTGCACAGGCTGTCCCTGAGATGGTGGGAAGGTCGGGGCCATACCCAAAACAGAGGACGTCGGTGCACTGTCTGAAGATGAGATGGTCAGGGACCTCACCGAATTCAAAGACCCCTCTCCACCACGTCAAAAGTCGAAGGGGACTGAGCATGAGAAGCTACCAATGGAGCCATTCTCCCCAATCTGATGGGGGAGCCGGAGCTGAGACTACGGACGCAGAAATGCCAAGGGGGAGACTGCGCTCCAACAAACTCGGAGCTGACAGTACCCCCCCTTGGATCACACACCGAGGCTGTGGCTCTGAGAGCTTGGATCAGACACACTCAAGGCAGTGGCCGTCATCAAGGTACAATCGGCGCCAACCCCCAGACCCAGAGAGTCTTCGGATCCAAAGATTCCAAAACCAAAGTTCAGATCACAGACGGAGATACAGGGATGAAAAAGGTCTCTGAGCTCCCTGCTCAGGAGGGAGAGGGGGGGTGGCAAGACTCCCATCTGGATTTGGGTGTGGATGAAGTTCCCCATCATCCTGTCCATCTTCGCCTCGCTCAGACTATGGGTCAGCCAGGAGGAAGCCACCAACACCGGCTGGGAGAGCCAATGAGGGGGCATCCTACGAGTGGACCGGGACACCTCCGGCTCAGGGGAAAACCTGGGAGAGTGGCGCCGGGGAGTACTGGGCCTGGTGGGGGTCTTAGACTTGGATGGAGGTCCCGCCAGAGCCGAACGGTCCAGAGACTGTATGCGTGGTTTCTCCTATCTTTAATGCCTGTCTCCTTCCCCAGACCTTATGGCGGGAGTTTGAGTCCCAGAGGTCTGGGAAGGAGAAGAGGTGGGAGCAGCGGAAGACGCCGAAGCTGGGGTTGTGGGGACAGCTATCCCTGATGAGGGAAGCAAGCCCTTTAAAATAAGCTTAGCCTTCCTGTCCTTAAGGGCCTGTGGTGGTTGAAGCCCGTACAAATGGAGCAGGAGGTAAACAAATGGGCTGTGCCCAAGCAAACTACACACAAAGTGTGGTCATCAGCTGGAGAGAGCTTATGTGGCCACACTCTGTGCACTTCTTAAACACAGATTTAGGAGCGTCAGCCATCCTAATGCCTGAAAGAGAAAAAAAGAAATACACAGGCACACAAACACACTCACTCACAAGGGGAACTACAACTACTACTATTTTTTATTTTTTTTTTTGCTAACCGACATGTCAACGTGGGTAGGAGAGGTGTGAGAAAGAGAAAAGTAGAAAAAGAACACTTAACCCTGAAAAAATTTCAATTACTCACCCAGAAAACGCTCAAAGCTCTAGACCACGATGCTTAGCTGTACAGTGGCAAATGAGATCTGAAGACAGGAAGGACACAGGGGGCATTATGGGTAAGGGAGGAGCTTGGAGCATGTATCAGATGCTAGTGATGCGGCCGTGTCAGATCTGATTCATATACATAGACCCAAAGGTTGAAGACCAAACAAAGTCTACTTCAGATTAAGGAGGATATATAAAGGGTCAGAATCAAGAATTAAAGTGAAAGGGTCCCTCTCTCACAAGCTGTGGTCGGACAATGGAGTGAGGCAAGAATGTCCTCTTTACCCTCAGTTACTTGCATTATATTTTGATGTGACAGCAAACCGAATAAGAGATTCACAAATTCAAAGACATAACTGGTGCTGGTAGTTAAAAAAAAGTTAGCCTTAATTGCAGATGATATTTAATACCTGATAAATTCAAGAGAGACATGTTGGCATTGCACAACATTTTGAGGCAGTTTTGTGTCTTTTCAGTATATATAAAATAAAGTAAAACAAAAGCTGCATAAGTAAGCTATGCATGAAGTGCTTCAGTAATAACCACATTTGGAGAAAGATAAAATTACTTATTTACATTATGGATTTAAAAGGTTTCTGTTATGGCAGCTAAGGATATGTTGTACGAGACTAAAAAGAAGACAATGCAACATTAATGAACTGGAAGTCTTATATACTGGTCACAAACATTTTTATCAATTGGAGAAGAAGATGTGGATGACTATTCATAACAGTCTGAAGAAAATAATTTGAGCGTTTCTGTCTGGGTAAGACAAATTGACTCTACCCATACAACAAGGTGGTTTAGGGTTACTTTAAAGCTACACAGTTAAGGCTCACATATGTAACTCAAACAGAAGGTTATAAACTGAAGTGGAAAGGATGCTGACAAAAAGATTAGGGTAGTGTTCAAGGAATAAGAGAGGCAAGGATTTTGGATGCAAGTCCATAAGGACAATAGCAAAAAACACACAGGATAAAGTTGCAGGAAGTATTCTAAGATAATAGCCAGTGTGTGAATGAAAAAAGGAGACTTTACCAAGGGATGCCTGCATGTAGTGTACAGAAAATAAGCAAGAGGGAAGCTGGAAATTTACAGAAGGAAATTAGCAAATGAACCAAGGTATTGGGAACAAATAACTTGGTAGGGAAAGACAACAGGGTGGGATGAGGTTAAACAGGAGTTTGCTGTTTAAACTGCCATCGCTACAGGGATTGATAACTACAGTATAAGCAAACAAAAAGGGATTGGGTAATTCTAAATGAAAGACCAGATATGTTAGAGTTTTTTTTAGTTAAGTCTAGAACAGAAAATGCTGTTAAAAAAAGATCATTAGTAAGGCATAAAATATTGCACACTAACTATACAAATCAGAGGAGATTCAAAATAGTGGGAAAAGATGAGAGAAAATCTTTTCAAAAGCACAACGGGAAGAAATATGGAGGGTTTGTATAAAATGTTTTTTTTTTTTGTAATATGTACGCTTTTATCTTGCAAGGGTCTTCAGTATTTTTATTTCACAGAAAAAAATCACATTATAAGTAACAGATATTTTAATTGTGATTTCTGTTATTATTTACATTGCAATCTGCTCTAGCGGCCAGTCTTTTTATACAGGTATGTCTACAAACAATTAAAAGTGAGAATAAGGAAACATCTGTATAGTATTACATACACACTGTGAAATCAGCAATGCTATTGACAAACATTCTATGTGCAGATTTCAAACTGTTAATTTTTTTGTATTAAGATTCAGTACCCAGAGATATAAGGGGTAGTGATTATAAAAACTTGCTTTTGAGGACAGTTACTTTTTGGCAGCTTAGGCTACAAGGAGATAAGTATCTTGGAATCAACTGCAGTATTTGTATTAAGTGCTTTTTTATAAGTATGTGTCACATTATGTAATGTTGCTTTAAAAGTTGCTTTGCTGAAGTTTTTAGATTCTGAGTATATAAGATTGACTGACATTTTGTCAATTTATTCTGATGAAGTCTTTGGACGAAAGCACTATAAATACTTCATTGATTGGAGTGCCTTCTGTGGATGTAATTTTTGGGAAATTCGCAAATGAACCAAGGTACTGGGAACAAATAACTTAGTAGGGAAACATAATGGGGAGGGATGAGGTTAAACAGGTGTTTGGACTGCTGTTTAGAGATTGCCATGCATTCATAGACTGATAACTACAGTATAAGCAAACAGAAAGGCATTGGGTAATCCCAAGTGCAAGACCAGATATAGTAGAGTTTTTAGTTAAGTGTAGAAGAGAAGATGCTGTAAAAAAAAGATAATTAGCAAGGCATAACATATTGCACAATAACTACAAGAATCAGAGGAGATTAAAAACACTGATAAAAGAGAACAGAGAAAATTTTCAAAGGAACAATGGGAAGAAATATGCAGGGCTCCGAAGAATGCAAAAAAAGCCAAGAAAGAAGGCTTAAGATTTCCGAATGGAAGTGTTTGCAGAGGTATTTTTATATCCCAAATACACTTCAGATGATTCTTCCACGGGTAGACAGCAAATGCAAGAAAAGTGATGCATAAGACAGAAAACTGGAAGCATGCTTTTTGGAAATGTAATAAGTTATAAAAATTCCCTACTGAGATGTTTGACAAAATGTTAAAGAACAAATGGTATTAAATAAGAAAATCATTCTTTTGAACTGATATATAGGATGTGAATCGCCTAATCAACATAAAGCCTACAAAGTTTAATGAAAGTGGTGTCCAAAAAACAATAAAATTAAAAATCAAAACTGAATGTAATAAAGCACTGTTAGGGAAAAGTACAGTTGTATTAAATCTTACCATAACAGAAGATCTCCTTCTCTTCAATGCTGCAGTTTTCTTAACCTCAAGGATATCCTACTAAGGATAGTCCAACATCCAGCCAGTGTACCAAAGCCTTTAGATCTTGTATGTACCATATGTCACACATGTGCTCCCCACACAGGACGTAGGATATAAAAATGACATACGGAAGCAGTTACCCAGAACTGAATTGCTCCAGTAGAGAACAGTCTTGTTCAGATAAAAATGAGGCTATGCACATCCAAGTGGAGAAAATGCAGAAAGAAAAGTGGGACCTTTGGCCAGTGGGGTAGCTTAAAAAAAAAAAAAGGAGGGAGGGACCAAATACAGCATGAGTAATTCTTAACCTTAGGGAGAGTATAAAACCTCATGCAAAAGAGTGGGAGGCTGGGAAAAGAGCCCTCAATAAACCCATGCAGGACAGCCCTAGCAAAACTTGCTCTGGCTCTAGAAACCATGTCCATTTAATTTATAATGCTTAATAAAGTTATGTACCGAAGATCAAGTAGTAGCTCCAATGACTGAAGAAAGCACCAGAAGTAACAGCCCTAGTGGAATGAGCACTAAATGAAGTAGACAAACACTTCAAGAAACAATGTTAGGAGAACAAATGGCATTAAATACAGCTAAACCCAAAGTCCTGGGATGAAAAGAAATAAAAAGCTGGTCTGACTTACGAATGGTGTTTGTTTTATCTAGATAACACCTAAGCTGTCCAGAGGGTGGGGAATGCTGAAGCCAAATTGACTGGAGGTAACATAGAAACTTCCAGATATACTCTGGGAAGAGAAAGCATTGGAACAGAACAGACCATGAAAACCAGGGCCCGAAGTAACTTTCTGGCTGGAATGATAGGCAGAGGAACAGGAGACCGAAAGAGGGCAGTCAAAGACAAAACCTTTAGAGGTGGAAGAGAGGCCAACATTGTCACAGTCGGAATCCTGCATCCCAGATACACATGATTCTGACAGGAAGTCAGGACAGACTTTTGCAAGTTGATAGTGAACCCCAGACTTTCAAGGAGAGATATGGTAAACTGTGCAGCCTTTAATAGGCAACTGGGAGAAGGTGCCTGAATCAACATTTCATCTAAATAAGGAAAAATCTGAATGTCTTGGAGCATGCAAAAGACGATCACAGGAGCTAAGCATTTTATGAAGACCCTTGAGGTGCAGAGAAGCCAAAGGGTAAAGCAGAGAACTGAAAACAAGAGGAAGAAACAGAGAAATGTAAAAGGTTTCTGAAAAGGGAGTGGATATGAATATGAAGGTAAGCGTGCTTCAGATCCAAGGACACCAGAAAAGCTTGGGGCAGCAACAGAGGAAACAGGGTTTGAAGAGAAAGTATCTGAAAAGAAGGAACCTTGAGAAAGGTGTTGAGTAAGCAGAAATCCAAAATAGGCCTCCAAGAGCCCTCCCTCCCTTCTGAGGAACTAGTAACATTCTGGAGTAAAATCCTTTTCCTACCTGGGAAGGAGGGACAGGCTGAATAGTTTCCTGTTCCACCAGGGACCCAAGAACCTCTAAGAAATAAGGAAGCTACTCTTAAGGAGGATGAGGAATCCCTGAAAAAGAAGAGAGGAAATTTACACACTATGAAGTATCCATTACAGATGATGGACAGAACCCAAGATTCTGAGGTAATGAGTTTCCAGTTCTGACGACAGAGAGAGAGAGAGAGAGAGACAGTGACACAAAGGGCCAAGGAACATGGCTGAGGGTCAGGAGGAGGCCAAGTGTCCAAGAAAAGCAGGCTTGTCAGATAAATGAAGATTCTGAGCCACACCAGCATGAGAAGACGTAGCAGGAGTACCTCAACTACCACCCTTCCTGTCTTTAGCAGACCTAGTAGGATCCTAGTAAGATAGTTCCTCTGGAACTTGAGGATAGAGGACACAAAAACATATTTAAGGTCCTGCAAAGCTTTACCTCTTTCTTTAAGAGAAAAACATAGCAGCAGCAGACTCAGAGATTTTTTTTTTATCCAAAGGAGAATCCAGTAACTTGGCCTTAATATCTTCAGGTAATGACTATAGACAAATTCAAGAGTAACACCTCATGACAGACTCAAAGGCAGCACCTCTGGAAGAGGCATCAGCAGCATCACAGTTGCACCTGACAGAGTGGCAAGCCACCTGAGAGGAAGAATCCAAAATAGACGGAGCAGAAGACGTTGCTTCAGAATCAGACAGGTCAGAAAATAACCTGACAAGCCTGGACGATCAAGGTCAAAGCATATCTAGTCATGTGGTTGTGGTAATTGATGGACCTAAAGGCCAAAGTAGAAGCAGTATAGACCTTCTTTCCAATTCTCTCCATAGCCCTATTATCCTTATCTGAAGGCAGAAGACTGGTAGAGGGCAATAGCTTAAAAAGGCCTGTCTGAGGAGACTGAAACACAGCAGGATCAGAAGGACACAAATAGGAATGGACAATCCTCAAGAACCTTACAGAACATGTCAGGCTTCTTTGGAGCAGGGGGCTGAAAATCAGGAGTCTTAGAAACAGCTATAAAGGTATCCAACAAGCAGCCAACACCGACGGTGCTGCAGAAGACTTAGGAGTGTCCACCTGAAGCAACTAATCATACCTCTTCTGGATATCAGATACCTGAAAAGAATTCCACTTAAAATATTCCATCATTCTGGCTACTAATGGACTCCTCTATCAGAGCCACAAGCTAAATGAGAAGGCATCCGGGAACAGTAAGACAAGGACCCTTTATCAGATTCTGAATCCTCATCCAAAGAATCAGATTCCCTAGGCCTTTTGGAAGGAGCTGAAGCCGAAGGGGGAGTAGGCACAGAAACCCCTTGGGGAGGTTTCAGGGCCATTAAAGCATTAAACAGGCCCCAAGTAAACTCCAGCCATTCCCTTTCAGGGTCCTTGAGACATGCAGAATGTTTAGTCTTCTGTCTTTTTTGGTAGGAACATCAGTCCTAACAAACACTGGAGGTTCCAAATGCTGATGGGATTCAATAAGAGTACCTGGAACCTGTTTCCTGACCAGAATCTGTGGAATCCCTCTAGGGCCCACTGAGGTAATCAACCATGGTTCCCCCTTGACGTGCAGAGCGATGCCTGTAAAGCCTCAGAGGACATGCCAAAAGAAAGATCCAAGCTGGGCTCTGATGGGGTTGCAGAACAGGAATCCGAAGTTGACAGACAGCCTTCAGAGCTATCACCTGCTTCGAGAAAGACGGCTGGTGGAGGCTGGACAGCCAGAGAATCCGGTCAAGACTTCTTGGCTTCTTCTCGCTTTATGCGACCTCGGGGTTAGGAAATTCATCTATGCTACCTTGGGCTGACAGTTTAAGCCTCTGGTTCTCAAGACAGATGGCCAGGGAATATAAGCAAATTCTAAGAGTTTTGGGTACAAATCCTACAGGACGTATGGTCATGGGAAGCAAATAGACAAAAGACAATGTTCGTTATGATCCTTATGGGGAATCTGCTTCCCACACCATTTTCCCTTCCTGGATTACATGAACTCTAGGTAACTAAAAACTAACAAGAGCAAAGAAGAAAAAAAGACCAAGTGGGGCATTATTTATCCGATAGCCAAGTATTCGGTACAGCAACAGGGCTTTCAGACCGACAAGTGATGACGGCATTCAGAATGATATCAAAGAATGTCTAGGTAAATGTGTCCGTACATCACCTTTATGCCCTACGTCGTACAAGCAGTATACTTGTGACATACAGTGCATGCAAGGTCAAAAAGCTTTGGTATACTGGCCAGACGCTTGGCTGCTCTTGGCAGGAGATCCCTACTGTGATGAATACTGCAACAGTGATATACAAATATATATATATATATATATATATAAATATATAGCTAGATACACACACACACACATATATATATATATATATATATATATATATATATATATATATCTGTATCTATACAAGGACATCTGACTGTGATACTCCTAATGTGCAACAACTTGGGTAAGGAGTCCCTGGCCATGATCAATGATGTCCTTGTGGAAGGGGTGAGGAGCCAAACATCCACATTTGGAAAGATCTGGAATCCCTGCAGCCGAAGCCAGGCTGCCACCACTGCCATGCACCTGGTAAACACCCAGGGGGCTGTGGTGAAACCAAATGGCAGGGCTCTGAATTGGTAATGATTACACCCCCTCAGCTCAGCCAGAAGTGCAGAAACCTCTTGCAATGCCTGTCTATCTTCATGTGACAGCATTCTTGAGCTCTACTGGGCACATCCAGTCATCCTCCTTCAGTAGAAGTAAAATGGACTGCACAGTGACTATCTGGAATTTGGTCTTTTTAACAAACAGATTTAACCTGCTTAAATTCAAGATAGGTCTGAGGTCCTTTGTTTTCTTTGGAGATAAAAAGAACCTTGAATAGATTGTGGATCTTTCTTGGTTTGGTGGGACCTCCTGAATGACTATGTGTACGCAGCTTGCGAATCTCTACAGCTATGCAAAATCTCTGATGGGGTAGAACATCTGTAAGACATTTCAGATGACAATTTGGAACTTCTAAAGAGAGACTATTATAACATCTGGATACGACTCTCGGCACCCAGGTATCTGAGGTGATGACCTCGCAAGCTTTTGGTTGGAGAACCAGACAACCCGCAACTGCCTCCAGAGAACAGCAACCAGGCAACCCTTGAAGATCTCTGAAAGAGGCAAAAGGAAAAAGCCCAGATTCTGCAGACTAGCCCTGCCTCTTGAACAGCATGCATTACAATCTCCCACCACCCTTAGAAGGAACACTCTGGAGGAGCATCATGGAAAGAGTACTGCGATTTTCTGAAGGAGAGACACTTACCCCCGTTTTATTTCTTGTAAAGGTCGTCAGGGGAGTGTACCAAAGCATGCTCCAACAGCAGACAGTGTCTTCCCCTCCTGTTCTCTTATTGTCAGAGTATCTTTAACTTTTGGCCCAAACAAGGACCTGTAAAACAGGGTGTGATGTCCAGTTAATATCCTGAGTCAGTAACTAAGGAAAAGTACAGTTGTGTACATTTACCATAAATGTATATGTTCGAATGTATTCATTGTTGCAGTCACCACATTTGGGTCATCCCTGCCAGGCGTGTCTATCTTCATGTGACAGCATTCTTGAGCTCTACTGGGCACATCCAATCATCCTCCTTCAGTAGAAGTAAAATGGACTGCACAGTGACTATCTGGAATTTGGTCTTTTTAACAAACAGATTTAACCTTCTTAAATTCAAGATAGGTCTGAGGTACTTTGTTTTCTTTGGAAATAAAAAGAACCTTGAATAGATTGTGGATCTTTCTTGGTTTGGTGGAACCTCCTGAATGACTATGTGTAAGCAGCTTGCGAATCTCTACAGCTATGCAAAATCTCTGATGGGGTAGAACATCTGTAAGACATTTCAGGTGACAGTTTGGAACTTCTAAAGAGAGACTATAATAACATCTGGATACGACTCTCGGCACCCAGGTATCTGAGGTGATGACCTCGCAAGCTTTTTGTTGGAGAACCAGACAACCCGCAACTGCCTCCAGAGAACAGCAACCAGGCAACCCTTGAAGATCTCTGAAAGAGGCAAAAGGAAAAAGCCCAGATTCTGCAGACTAGCCCTGCCGCTTGAACAGCATGCATTACAATCTCCCACCACCCTTAGAAGGAACACTCTGATGGAGCATCATGGAACGAGTACTGCGATTTTCTGAAGGAGCGACACTTACCCCCGTTTTATTTCTTGTAAAGGTCGTCAGGGGAGTGTACCAAAGCATGCTCCAACAGCAGACAGTGTGTTCCCCTCCTGTTCTCTTATTGTCAGAGTATCTTTAACTTTTGGCCCAAACAAGGACCTGTAAAACAGGGTGTGATGTCCAGTTAATATCCTGAGTCAGTAACTAAGGAAAAGTACAGTTGTGTACATTTACCATAAATGTATATGTTAGAATGTATAGCCCTTGGCCGGCCCAAATACCAGCGGCTTAGTATTTCTTCGTCGGTTGCTGTCACTTCAGGACTGATATCAGGTCATCAGTAGTATAAAGTAAGGCAGCAGATGCTATTACATGTTTTTCTTGCCCTAACCTGTCAGGAGCCCTCAAGTGGGAGCCAGTTTCTGGTGGACGAACCACACCAGTAGAAAGTAAATACCAATATGTCCCTTGTAAGGACAGAGAAGAAAGAAGAGGGGGGTGGAGGGAGGGAAACCAGGACCGCAACAGTGAATACACTCTACATCTACATTTATGGTAAGTGTACACAACTGTACTATGTTCTTCGTGCATCACTGTTGCAGTTACCACATTTGGGTTGATTCCCAAAGCTGACGAAAAGGGTGGAGGCAGTCAAGGAAACTAGGGGCTGGCTAGGATGCCCTGCAAGACTGCAGAGGCAAACCCTGCCCTGGATTTGGAGAAAATAGGCAGGTGGTAATGTTTGGTGAAGGTGTGAACAGATGTCCAGGTGGCAGCCTCCAGGATGTTCCTGGCGGGGACTCCTCTGAGGAAAGCTGCAGAGCTGGAGGCTGCTCTGGGGGAGTGAGTCCTGAACACCTTGAGGGGAGACTTTCGGCATTCTTTGTAGCAGAAATGGATGCAGTGTGCTAGCCATTTGGAGATGTTTTGCTTGGAGATGGCTTTGCTCGCTGCCCCTGCAGCAAAGCTAACCAGTAATTGATCAGGCGTTATGTAGGATTTAGTCCTGTCTAGATAAAATCTGAGCTGTCTGTGCACATCTAGTGCAGGATCCTTTCCCCCTTGTTCTGTGAATTAGGGAAAAAGGTTGTCAAATTAATGAATTCATTGAGAGCCACAATGGACACCACCTTGGGCATGAAGGATGGGTTAGTCCTGAGGGACACACTGTCACCATGGAAGATGATGAAGGGTTCCACAGCCATGAGTGCCTGCAGCTCGGAGACCCTTCTGGCTGAAGAGATGGCCAGAAGGAAAGCTGTCTTCCAGGAGAGAAATTTTAGCTCTGCTGAAGAGGCAGGTTCGAAGAGGGGCAGGGTGAGCTTTTCCAACACAAAGTTAAGGTCTCAAGTTGGGGTTGGTGCTCTTCTGGTTGGCCTCAAGTTGCTAGCCCCTCTTAGGAACTGGTGATCAGAGGGTGTGAGAAAAAGGGGCTGTTCAGTGGGAAAATGAGCAGCAATAGCAGAGGCAAGAAGTTTAACAGAGGAAAACGAGAGTCCACTGTATACCAGGTCAGCTAAGTAATCCAGGATGAGAAAGGGGGAGGGTGTGCCGTACTGGTTCCCAAAGCCTGAATCCAGGTGCAAAACATTTTCCATTTGTCAGCATAAGCCTTCCTAGTGTTAGGGCATCTGGCCTAATGTATAACATCTAAAACCCGATCAATCTGCCACCCGTTTGCTGAGGGTGGCAGATTGATCGGGGGTTAGGGAATAAGTCAAGCTGCCAAACTGAGTGTCTGCAATGAGGATGCATGAATTCCCCTTCTCTCTGAGTCAGGAGGTTTGGAATCTGAGGGTGATGCCAAGGTGGCAGAGGTGACAGGCTGCACAGCAAGGGGTACTAGTGCCAGCGAGGCCAGTCTGGAGCTATAAGAATTGTCCTTGGTTTTTCCTCCTTTATTTTGAGCAGTACCCTGGGGATGAGAGGTAGTGGAGGAAAGGTACAGACTGATAGACTGACCCAGGTGAAGGACAGGGCATCCACTTTCCAAGCCATGCAGCGATGCTCCCTGGTGCAGAACTTCCTGAGCTGATGGCTGGTGTGGGAGGCAAAGAGGTCGACCTTCAGGATGCCCCATTTCCAAGTTATTAGTGCGAAGATTCTTCTGTTGAGCTGCCACTTGTCTGGGTTCAGAAGTTTTCTGCTTAAATGGTCTGCCAGAGAGTTGAGAGAACCTGGTAGTAATTGTGCTAACAAGTGGAGTTGCATGGCAGAGATTGTGTGCCAAAGGGACATGGCCAGCCTGCATAGAGGGTAGGACTGGGTCCCTCCTTGCTTGTTGATATACCACATCACAGTTGTGTTGTCTGTTTTGATCAGTAGAGCTCCTGGGGAGAGAAGGGGCTTGAAAGTTCTCAAGGCGTGCTGGACAGCTATCATCTCTTTTTGGTTTATGTACAGATGGATTTGCTGTGGGCTCCATTGGCCCTGTATGCACCTGCCATTCTTGTGTGCACCCAAGGCATAATCTGATGAGTCCGTGGTGAGGGTCTGTGTGGCATGGGGTAGTGAGAAAGTTAGTCCTTCGTTGAGGGAGCATGCCATTGCTCACCAAAGAAAAACTTTTCTGAGGCAAGGTATTACAGGTATAAGAGTCTCCAGGTCTTGACAGTGTTGACACCAAAGGGTTTTTAGGTACCACTGAAGTTTCCTCATATGCAGTCTGGCATATGGAATGAGTAGAATGCAAGATGCCATGAACTCCAGAGCTTGCAGGATTTTCCTTGCAGATAGTCGGGGTCTGGTGGCTAGTTGAGAGAAGTAGGCTGTCAAGAAGGTTTGCTTTTCTGGTGTAGGGAATGCCATCTGTGATGCTGTGTCCAAGCTTGCTCCCAGGAATACAATCCTTTGGGTGGGTACCTGTTTGGATTTCTTTTCGTTGACTGGGAGGTTAGTAGTGACTTTACAAAGGCCAGGTGCTTGAGTAGCTTTTCCTGGCTGTCTGCCTGAATTAGGCAGTTGTCCAAGTATGGGTAAACCTGGATATTCCTTTGTCTGCAAAAGGCAAGAGCCGGAGCCACACATTTTGTGAAAACTCTAGGAGCAGTAGATAAGCCAAAGGGAAGCACAGATAACTAAAAGTGCTGAGATCCTGCCCTGAAACAGACATTTCCTGCATGATTCCTTGATAGGAATGTGGAGGTAGGCCTTCCTTAGGTCTAGAGTGGCTAGCCAAGCATCCTTGGAGCGCATGGGCAACAGCTGCTGGAGGGAGAGCATTTTGAATTTTGAGATCACCAGGAAGGTGTTTAGAATGGATAGATTGAGGATGGGGTGCCAGGTGCCCTCTTTCCTGGATACCAGGAAAAGTCTGGAGAAGAAGCCATGGCCTTTCTGTTCTGCAGGAACATGCTCTACTGCCCTCATGGAGAGCAGGGAAAGGACTTGCTTTTGTGCCTCTGCTCACTGGTTTGCAGGTAGATCTGGGAACTCTTTTGGACTTGGAAGGTTGTGGAAAGAAAATTTGCACTATGTTGAGAACCCAGTGGTCGTTGGTAATGGTGGTCAGGTGTTTGCATGAAAGGATAGATTTCCTCCTAGGGGTAAGTGGAGGTGGGCAGAGGGAGGGGTGGGGGGGGAAGAGTCATTGCGAGTTCTTACCATAAAGGGGTGGCTTAGAACTCCATGGTTTTGAAGTGGAGGTAGTCCACTGCTTAGATTTCTGCATTCCCTGTGGCTTCTGTCTGGGGAGGTCTGGTTCCCCGGGGTATGGGCTGAACTGACCTGGTGGGAGCAGGATAGGACCACTGCTTGGAGGGATAATGCCTGCTGAACCTGGCTGGCTGGACCTGTAAGAAATCCTTAACTGTCTGCATAGATTTTGCTTTTTCTTCCATCATTTTTAAGACCTCTTCTGCCTTAGTGCCAAATAAGTTGTCTTTGTGCAAGGGGCATCCAACAATTTAGATGTAACACAGTCTGGCAAGGGCTGTTCCTTAAGCCATGCATGCCTTCTAAGGACATAACCAGTGACTGCTCCCCTGCAAAGAGCTTCTAGGGCATCAAAACCACAGTGCAAGGTGCGTTTAGTTACTTGACTTACAGAATAATGCATTAACTCTTGTAACTCTTTGTAATCTGCACAAGCAGGAAAGGAAGACATTTTTGTTGTTTGAGGAGTTCCAGGGTATGTCACTGAAATTTTAGCGTATGGAACTGACAATTTAGTGCTCTGATAGCAAGAGTAGCTGAGATGTATACTTTTTTACCCCATCTGTCTAGTGCTCGGGAATCCCTATCTGAGGGGGTGGGGTTCTTAGAGGTTGCTTTAATTCCTTTAGGCCTTTGAGAAATTACCTCAGGGTCAGCATTAGGATTTTTAAAACAATATTTGTGTGAGTCAGGGACTCTAACACCTGTCTGGTTTTCTGGGTGCAGGAGGGAGGGTGTCAGAAATCAAGCTGGATTCCAGGAAAACATCCTCCACAACATCTAGGACTGGGGGGAATGGCCAGGGGTCTGTGCTGTGGAAGATCTAAGAATTCCCAGAGTCTCTTTTTAGACTGAGGGTAGTCCTGACTTTCCCATTGGAAATGCCCCCTTAAGGTGTGAAGGGTTGCATGTCTTCATATTCAGATGCATCAGAGTCATCAGACTCCAGTTCAGACAAAACAACAGGGGACAGATCTCTTTTTCTTTTGGAAGGGGTAGCATGGCTTCCCCTGATCAGAATGAGAAGGTCTTCCACCATTTTAAGCATTTGAGACAGAGGCAAGGAAGCAGGTACCTGAGACTGGGTTGTCGGTTTCTTGGGTGTGGTTAGTAACCTGGGCCTAAGAAACTCGGTAGTTTTCGAAAGAATGGTAGTCACGAAAGAAGTCATCGGTTTGTGTCCAGAATCAGTAATGCAAAGGACTTCCTCGGAAGCCGGTGCCTGCTCAACGGCTCCAGACCTATCCAAGGTAGAGAAGACCGCAGGATCCTGAGTGGAAGAAGAGTTTTGCGGCATACCGGACTCTGAAAGGGTATCAGTAGTGGCCTGCGAATCCACAGAAATGGGCATCAGGGGCTACAAAAGCACCTCACTGAGGGCCAAAGAACTGCCGAATAGCTTAACGGAAGCATCGTCAGTAGGTTTGGACCTGTGCGGTCTGTCTCTGTCTTTATCGTTATGCTTTTACAGAAGATCTGCTGTCGGATGGCTTACCGAAGCCATATCAGAAATCGAGGACTGTAAGTGAAAATATCTAGCTACAATAAGGGCCCGAAGATGTATAGTTCTGGCATTGAACAACCACAGAAGCGACAGCAGGGGACGTCATGGTCTGGACCTAAGCAAGTGACACAGTAAAAAGAAAGTCTCGGTGTGGTATTTGCTTTCCACAGGAGAGACAATTGTTAACTTTTTCTGACATCTGTTAGTGCAAGAAAAAAGGATCCTCAATGGGGTACTTAGCTTTAGAAGACTTCAGCTTCAATTCGGAAGATGAAACTCCGCCAACTGGCACTCGTGCAAACTGCTTCTGCCTCGGTCTCCACAGCAAGAAAGACTGATGTAATGGTGTCAGCTGCCTTACTTTATACTACTGACTACCGGACGTCAGTCCTGAAGCGACAGCAACTGCCGAACTACTAAGCCTCTGGTATTCGGGCCGGTGGAGGGCTATCCTCGTAGGGATAACCCAAATGTGATGACTGCAACAGTGAAACGCGAAGAACATCTTCAATCTTCACTACTGCCTCCAATGCGAGACCATCATTTAAATAGGAATAATATTTCACAATTTCCTCTAACAGCAGAACAGGAGCACACTCTAACCTGGAACTGGACTGTATGCTTCTGTCTACCCCAAATATAACTCCTTCTTACATACTTCAGAGCAATGTATCCCACTTTAAGACCTCTGATACACTCACATTTAAATAAATTGAATCTCACAAATCCAAACACTTCTGGGAAAGCCTGACACAGATTTAGAGCGGTCTCCCTTCCCCAAATGATATGGCAGAATGCTGCCACCAGAGTGTCTACATGTCCTTTCAAAGGGTTGTCCAATTACTAAAATTAGATATCAAGTGGTAGCAAATGACCTAAAGCAGCCAGGCTCTCTGGGTGGCCCAGGAATTATCAAAGTATAAGCATTCTCAAATCACTAAAGAATACACTAACTGACCGGACACAATGCAAGATAATAAAAATATTTAATAATGAACAAAATGAGTAAAAATGTAAAACAGTAACATCAGTAAACAAACAGAATTCAATCACCAGGAAAATGAAATTAATACTGAAGGATAGCAATCCAAAATTTTGAAAAACTCTGACTAATCAGCTATAATTTCCTATCTAACTGAAGAACACCGTCCCTGATCTAAACTAAATATTACAACAGGCAGGCTTACAGTTCTTGGCGAGTCCTTTGGGTATCCACTGCTCAGCACAACTGAACTCAACTGTGAGCTGAACTCAACTCAACTGTCTTCAGCAGGCTCTTTTATAAACTAGGTTAACTGTCTCAACTGTTCCAGTTCTTATTTTCATTTCATTCTTTGAAAATCAACAAACAGTTGTTCATTCAAGTTCCATCGTGTCTTTCAGTCTCTGACAGTAAACACAGAGCAGCTGACCACATTCCGATTACATCATCTGTAGATCAGCTGACTTAGACAGTCTGCATTTAAAATCTCCTGCACAATCATACGCAGTTAGACATGTAACACTACACTGTTCACCTTTTTTAAACATCCTGTACAGAGTACTAATCAACATGTAAGAACTTATTTACAATATCATAACTAGTCATGCTGGCATTTAATACTTAGGTTGATAGGAAATTATATACAAAACTTCAGCAAGACATGCTAGCATGGATGACGGTGTCTAATTTCTTCACTCAGGGCATTAATGAAGGATGCCTTGAAACAGTCTGTAAAGCTACACAAACACATCCAAGTGTGGTACCGCATGGCAACAGCAGAGCCAGCCTCTCAAGATGCTCCACTGACGGCATTCAAGATAAGACTCATAGAAACCAGGATAGATAATAGAGTCTCCAGCATCTTTTGTGTTTCTGGAGACTGCTGCATGTTGAGGGTACTTGGTACTTCAGACACTAGATCCTGCTGAAGTCTTGTCAAGTGTGACAGGTAATTAAGGGCTCTCACTGCAAAGGCAGCTGAGGCATAGGCAAGCTTCCCTAAATGATCCAATGCTCAAGACCCTCTCTGTTCAGGGAGGGGGACAGAGGAACTCTCCTAAGACGTCTCCTTCTTGATGTTTGCCACCACCACAACAGCTCTGAGAGCTGGATCCTTGCTCCAATGTGGCCTGGCCTGTCTGGGGAGCGGGGCTAGAACCTTATCCAGCTTTCTGGAAATGGGCTCCACTCTGTTGGGTTCCTTCCATGCTCTCCAGGACCCGTTTATATAGGCATCCACTGTGGGTACCACCTAAGACATGGATTGGCCTACGCCAAAGGCATACAGAAATGCTGACTCCTCCAAAGACCATGCTTTAGTGATTCAGCCTTTGCACTGATGAAGCATCTCCCATAAATCACTGAGAGAAGTGTCTTCCTCTGGAGACTTACGGGATCACTCTCTTTCCTCAAGGTCAGTATCTTCGGTGAGAGACTCCTCCAGGGTGTCCAGGTGTTTCCTCTTTCACTTTCCCTTTCTTGAAACCTTCCATTCTGACAAATTCAGGGAGGAAGAAGAGTCAGGAGGCCCTGTCATGGGGGCAGACTAAAGACAAGCTGATGCAGGCTGCCAAAAGCAGACTGATGACTGGTTGCAGGTGCCGATGAAAAAAGGGAGGGAACACCTGCTGGAGAAATCCAACCCTTCTCCTGAGGGGAGACCATCCTCTCTAAAACAAAGGTCAAGGTGATGCCTGGCTTACAGGGTCTGAGGTTACCAGAGACAGCCCAGAACCTAAGACAGACTTACCTAGACCAGACATTGAGATTTTGGGCCAAGCTGCCCAAAGCAATCCCCAAGTGGAAGTGATCATTAAAGCAGGTTACTATTCAGCCAAGCTCCTCGTGGTCCTGCAGAGTGGTGCTAGCAGCAGAGAGGCAAAAAGAACGACTGCTTACCTGATAAAGTGTTTTCTTCCTGCTACTACCTGTGCGACTGTCCGATCTAGCTGAAAAGCAAGTATTTCTGCTCATTTACCTGTTTTGAACTGTTTAAAGCTGTTTTTCCACCTGCACTTTTAAAGATTGTCCTGTTTGTTGCATTTACCTGTTGAGGCTACACACTCAAGTCCACTAGCCTGCGTTACATATTTATTGTATTTTTCTGCTGTTTGCTTACAAAAAAAGAAAAAAAAAAACAAAAGAATTACCCTTGTTTCCCACCTTTCCTGACCTAGAGTAGTCCAAATACAGGCTTTGCTGTATTCTGGACTTTTCGAAAGTTCCTGTGTTGCCCATTTCCTTTCATGGATAAAAGAGGCTTCTTTGTTCACCAGTGGGAGTGGGGAGCTTAGAGCAGCCCATCTATCCCTGGAGGAGTGTTCCCAGCACAAGAATCTGGTACTCTAATTGGCCGTTTTGGGCCAATTTCTAGCTCTTTCAAGTCCCCTGTATAAAACCCGCTTTGGCATGGTTTTTGCGCTTGTTACTACTCAGCCAAGCTCCTCGTGGTCCTGCAGAGTGGTGCTAGCAGCAGAGAGGCAAAAAGGGTGACTGCTTACCTGATAGTGTTTTTTTTCCTGCTACTACCTGTGCGACTGTCCGTTCTAGCTGAAAAGCAAGTATTTCTGCTCATTTACCTGTTTTGAACAGTTTAAAGCTGTTTTTCCACCTGCGCTTTTAAAGATTGTCCTGTTTGTTGCATTTACGTGTTGAGGCTACGCACTAAAATGCGCTAGCCTGTGTTACATATTTATTGCATTTTTCTGCTGTTTGCTTACAAAAAAAGAAAAAAAACAAAAAATATTATCCTCGTTTCCCACCTTTCCTGACCTAGAGTAGTCCAAATACAGGCTTTGCTGTATTCTGGACTTTTGGAAAGTTCCTGTGTTGCCCATTTCCTTTCTTGGATAAAAGGAGGCTTCTTTGTTCACCAGTGGAGTGGGGAGCTTAGAGCAGCCTATGTATCCCTGGAGGAGTGTTCCCAGCACAAGAATCTGGTAGTCTATTGGCTGTTTTGGGCCAATTTCTAGCTCAAGTCCCCCTGTATAAAACCCGCTTTAGCGCGGCTTTGCGCATACGCTTAACTGGGTTAAAACCATTCTCGGCTCCACAAAGTCTGCTCTAGCTCTCAAAATAAACACCCTATTCCTAATCTAAAGCATGGAACTTGCTCATTAAAGCAATTACATAAGTCAGCACAAAAAAATTGAAAGCACTACATCCTCACAAACTCCCCTTGAGTACCTAGTTCCCCATTGGCCCTTTTTTCAATTATAAAGAAGTTCCCTATACTATTCTAGCATGTCCAAAGGTCAGTTGTCAATCTCCTCTCCAGTCCAGCTGGTGAATCTGGGAATCCTAAAGCAATGTTACAACTGCCTCATGTACATAGACAACCCTCTCCTCCTTCCAACAAGTTCCAACATGTGAGAGATGCAACCATAAAGCCAAACTGGAGGCTAAGCTCTCTCAACTCAGTACTGGCGTTACTAGTCAGGAGGAGAAGGTAACCACACGCACTACAATTTCAGTCTCACATAGACCTACCACAACAGCAAACCAAACACAAACACACAAAAACATACTCGGAGGCTCTAAATAAAAATCTGCCTAAGCAGCAGAGACCTCCAAAGCAGACATCCAAGCAACTGCTACCACAAAACAAAACACGTGCAACACATAGTTCACAAAGCCAGTGTGGCGAACAGTCACAGCCCTTAAGGCTAAACAACGCACCTGATACACTTGTAATAGGTGATTCTATTGTCAGGCACACTTACGTCCCGCTCACCAGGCTGAACAAGGAGAAGGTCACGGTGAGCTGCCTGTCGGGCGCTAGGATCCGCCATATAACACAAGCACTCAGGTCACTCCAAGGCAAGTACAAATATGACTCGGTCATTGTCTATGCTGGTGTGAATGACCTGAGACGTACCTCCCTGGACTACATGAAGAGAGACATAGAGGAGCTCTCTGAGCATGTTGCCCAGGCCGGTATGACCCTGACCTTGAGTAGCATCCTACCCTCACCAAGAATGATGCCATAATATGAAGACAACATGATCAATTTCAACAACTGGCTTAAGTATTGGTGTCATTCAAAGGGGATCCAATGCCTGTCAGCCTGGGATGACATGCTCGACAAGCCACGTTGCTTCGCTAGGGACGGCTTGCACCTGTCACCCCTGGGCTTTCGGATATTGGCAAAGGCTCTTGCCACCTCCATAATGCCTTTTTTAGGCAAAGCTCAAAAGACAAACCCACCTCCATAGGTATCACAAGGGAAAAGAAACGAAGGGTAATGCTACTCAACGCCAGAAGTCTAAATCTCAAGATGCATGCACTCAAAACTCTCCTCAGCATGGAGAACATCTATATCTGTGCAGTAACAGAAACCTGGTTCAAGGCTCCCGAGAGCACCCCAGCACTACCAGGTCATACCTCATACCATACTTTCCGACCCCAAAACTCTGACCAAGCCACAAAAGGAGGGGGAGTATCAATATTCGTCAAAGATACCCACACCTCCAGGTTGGTGGCACAGCATGAAGCATCAGAGACTATCCATGTGCAACTAACAGTGGGTAAAACTGCCTTCCAGTTTATAACCTGCTACAGACCACCCTCCCAAACCCAGGAACCCCACTCGACCTTCCTGAGAACACTGGAAAATATGAAGGTCTCCCCAAACACCATTATATTGGGCGACTTCAACTACCCAAACATAAACTGGGAGCATTACTCTAGCTCCAACACCCCAGCCCAAAGGTTCCTAGAATTTATAAACTCAAAAGCTATGGAACAACTTGTCACCACTCCCACAAGAGGGGAAAACATACTGGACCTGATCATCACCAACATGGGGACTCTATGCTCCAGACCAGAAGTGTATCCCTCACTGGTAAGATCAGACCATAAATTAATCTCACTGGATATCCACATCCTGACCCCATCCCATGCCCAGAAAACCACAGTGAAAAACTTCTCTAAAGCAAACTTCACACTCCTCAAAACTGAGGTGTAATCCTTCAAAGCCCCCAGGCCTGTGGAAAATATGGCCCAGACTGCAGAATCCTTTATAAACGCATTCTATGAACACCTTCAGGAATGCATAGATCATGCAATCCCAAATAAAAACCAAGACCCATTCCCCCAAAGGCAGGCATCCTGTCTGGTGGACCCCAGCCATAAACAAACTATACAATAGAAGGAGAAAGCATGATAGAGCAAAATCCCTAAAAGAAAAGGCATCTCTGATCAGTATTAGCAAAAAACTATGGGCACTCATAAAATCATCTAAGGCCAGCTTTGAGAGAAAAAACTGCACAAGACACTAAAGATAATCACACAAGGCTTTCTTTAGATATGTTAGGAACTTGGGTGGAAACTCCCAGATATGCTCAGAGTTAGTCGAAAATGACAAAAAATACACTGAACCCACAGACATTGCCAACATCCTGGCTGGCAGGTTCAGTGCAAACTTCTCCTCCCCCCAAAAGAGCAATTATCTATCCCAGCAGAGTGCTACCCCCCCTGACATCTCAGATGCTCAGGTGAGAGCCGCCCTCTCCAAAGCGAAAAACACAGCATCAATGGGACCAGACGGTGTCCCAGGCTGCATGCTACATGAACTCCAAGAAGAGCTGAACCTCAACATAAAGCCACTGTTCAATCTCTGCCTTACCACAGGATATGTACCCAAAGAATGGCGTACAGCAACAGTGGTCCCTCTTCACAAAGGTGGTGCCTCAACGGATCCTGGATACTATCGCCCCATAAGCCTGACTAGCTTGGTCTGCAAAGCTATGGAGAGGATCATCATGGAACTCAAATAAAGATATTGGTGACCTACAGACACTGGATCCTACCCAGTTCGGCTTTGTTAAGGGCAGATCCTGCCTCTTAAACCTGGTTGATTTCTTTGAAACAGTCACCAAGGCCATTGACGAGGGGAAGGTGGTCCACACAGCCTACCAGGACCTCGCAAAAGCCTTTGATACAATACCCCACTCGGGCATCATAGATAAGCTATCCAGCTTAAATATAAACCCCTATGTCACTAAATGGGTTGCAAACTGGCTCAAGGACAGAACCCACATGGTCAGAATTGCTGGAGCCATGTCAGACTCCAAACCAGTTACAAGTGGCGTCCCATAAGGCTCAGTCCTGGGACCTCTCTTGTTCGGCATATATTTCTCAGAGGTACAGGCCAACACGGGAGGACTGTGGCTGACCAAGTTCACAGATGACTGCAAACTGGGCGCCATAATCGACTCTCCAGCTGACACAAGCATCCTCCAAAAGGGTCTCATAGAAACAGATAACTGGTGCCAGAGCAATGGCCTCAAGCTAAATGCCAAAAAATGTATAGTCATCCCCTTTGGCAAAAACAAAGTGCCCACAAATTACCACATAGGTGGTAATCCATTAAGTACAGAAGAAGTAATTAGGGACCTGGGGACCCAAGTTGATAGCAATCTCTCATTTGACAACCACGTGGCCAAAGTGATAGCCCACCTAATCATGAAGGGATTCACATCTAGATCAAGGGAGGTCATTGTGCCTCTTTACTCATCCCTCATCAGGCCCATAATTGAATACAATGCCCCTTTCGGGATGTACCTTACCAGACACCTGCAGCATCTGGAAAGACCCCAAAAGTACCTCACCAAGAGGATCAAAGGGCTCAAACAGATGCCATATGCTGCCCGGTTAAAGAAACTCCAGCTCTACTCGGTTGCATACCGCCTGCTTAGAGGCGATCTGTGCCTGACGTATAAAGCCATGTCCAACCCAGAATTAATGGACATGCTGCACCTCAGAAAATCCAAATCCCATCGAGCTACTCGCTCAAGGGACTTGAACCTCAGCACTGAAATAAATAGGACATGCTGGAGGGACAGATTCATAACCCAGAGGCTCCCTTCACTCTAGAAGAGAATCCGGAATAGAATCCCAGTCCAAGTTAGGCAGAGTCCCTCAGTGACTCTCTTCAAAAGAAATCTTGATGAGTGGATGGGAGATCGTAGGTTTACCCCGGGTATCACTTCTGTATCACTGCTAAACAGAGGCACAGTAAACTAACCTCGAAAAAGGGCATAGTAAAACATTTAAAATGGGTGGCGAAAGCCAATCACACTCTGGCTAGGCTTACAAATGCCCTAGGGCAGATAGCCTAGTATGAACCTATGAACCCTGACCCAGAAACTCCAGTTTTGACGACATGGTTCTAAGGTCCCAACCGCCCTGAAAAAGTCAAGTTCGAGACTACCAAGGAAAGGATAGAGCCAAAGATGGCCAAACTGTCACATCTGACGCAGAGAGTGTAAATTTAGCTAGCCCCAAAGACTTCAGATCCAAAGAAGCCACAAGGACAGAGCCAAAGGTGCCAGTGCTGGACCCGGACCTGAAGGGATAAACCCTAATTGCATCTGCACCTCCAAAAAAGGACCTTATCAGCTGCTCCAGATCAGAGGTTTTAATGCTGCCCACTGACATTAATGACTGAACAGAAGAAGCCACTGAAGAGGGCTTAGAGGTTCTTTTGGAAAAAGACCCTACATGCTGGATCGGTGGCTGCTCCGGTGGGATGTTCTGAGAAAAGGGGGAAGCTGTCCTACCTGAAGGGACCCTTTTGATCAAGAAGAGGCTCGAGATGCTGGCAGCCAGAGAAGAGATTTACTACTTTTTGGTGCTAAAGGCAATCAGCTCCAAGATGTCAGGCCGATATTGGCACTGGAGGACCCGAAAGTTGTAGGATCTTTGGA
Source organism: Protopterus annectens (assembly GCF_019279795.1). Lineage (NCBI taxonomy): Eukaryota > Metazoa > Chordata > Ceratodontiformes > Protopteridae > Protopterus > Protopterus annectens. The sequence goes on from NC_056749.1 coordinate 427,464,846, forward strand.
TCCAGCAGCCAGAAGTAGAAGATGAAGACGACAACTTGCAATCCCCTTTGGAATGTCTGGAGTCTCGCTGTCATGGCTTCTCAGACTCAGTCTTTGCAGCTGAGGAAGCAGCCACTCCAGAAACAGGCAGATTAAGTAAAACCCAAGGATAGAAGCACTTTCAATACCCACTTGGCCCTATGCTTAATGATGACCTTAGTACCAAAATTTTCACAAATGGAGTGCTTGAAATGAAAATGCACCAGTCCCAAATAATACAATTTAAGTGTGCATCCTGGAAAGGCAACTTCTGCCTGCAGGACACACACTTTTTAAACCCTTTACTCAGATCTAATACTAAACTAAGCCAAGCTAAGCTACTGTAAAAACATACGATTCCACACAACACACTAATAAACAATACTAGGACCTGTCAAAAGGGCAGGAAAAAAAAAACGAACAAAGCAAAATACACTATCTACCTAGAAAGACAAAACAGAAAAGGGACCAACCAATGGTAAGGGAACAACAAACTCTTACCAAATCACTATGCTAACTTCTCGAAAAAAGATAAATCCAAGAGGAGCCAAGATCACTCTGCAAACCAAACAGTGGCAAACTAGATCTGGTGATTTGAATCAGGGAGTTATGGATAAGGGAGGCACAGCCAAGTGGGCTGAAGACTTTAGAACTGGGCAGTCTCTAGTCCAAGTTGGATTCAAATTCCCACAGGTTGAAGCCAGACACAGCAGACATCAGATTCAAAGTTTTCTGTTTTTGGACTTCTACATTCAAAAATCTCCTCAGTTCAAGACGCTGTATTAACAAATTCAAAAAACATCTAACATCCCTGATTCACATTAAAAATCAGATCAGTAAATCATCCATAATAACCAACTTTTTTTTTTCTGACGCACATACAGTTGTTTGAGCAAACTGTAATCTGATCACAATTTAATATTTAATATATGCAGTTTTAAAACAAAATCCAAAAATATTCCTGATGCTGAAAAGAATTACTAACACTCATGATAAGATGGCCTTTACAGCCCTTCAAATCTCTGTGAATTTTTAGATACAATAAAAAAGTGTACCTTGAAAAATGAGGCATGTGCATTTTTTCACATCTTTTTCACTAAGAAAACTAATCTGTCCCCTTTATCCAGCAGTTCTTTCAGCTCAATATTATACTGAAGATCTCTTTACTGTTTATTTTTTTATTCTCTTGCTTATTTAACAGTAATTACTTGTACTTTTACATTTAACATTCAATATATATTATAACTAAATTCTCACATAATATATGTCAGCTGGTTTAAAAACAAAATGCCAATTCCCCTGCATTAAATCTTTCAATGGCATTCAGTGCTCTTTGGACATTTTATAATAATTTTTATAATATTAAGGCAACCTACATAATCATTTTATACAATCTCTGAATTTCACTTAACACCATCCTCTCATGCAATGTTATTATTTCCAGCATTTTGAAAAAAAATCTGCCTTTCACTTTCATATCAGGTAATATAATACTATACAACCTGCTCAAATTACTCCTTTACATTCAAAGACCTCATCAAAATCATGGATAAACAATTGGGGAAAAAGCTTTCACCCTCATTAACAAAATACTCATCTGTGCCTAAAGATGGTAATTCATTAGGTGCAAGTCAGCTGTTTTTGAATACAGTAATATCTTCATTTAATCTTAAAATTCAAAACTATTGTCTGGATTTGGTACAACAGTGGAAACCATACTGGAACATATTTAAGATCTTTTCCTAAAGCTAAGGGGAAAAAAAAAAAGACTTCCATCTGAAGTACAGACGTTAATTACTGTTAATTAAAATTAATTATAGAGTCCTGTGGCTGTTTAAGATGTTGCACCTACTTTGTGGCTGTTGCTGAGGTCTTGACCTCTGCAAACAAAAAAGGCATCCATGTTGAAGAAAAATAAATGTTTCTCTTATCCACAGAAAGTCACACATCTTTGGTTTTCTTAGTAAATGAAAAGGAAAAGTACAGTTGTGTACCTACCATAAATGTAGATGTTAGAGTGTATTCACTGTTGCAGTCATTATGCTTGGGTTATCCTGCTGGCAGGCGACCCGCAGTCGGCCCGAGTTCCAAAGTCTTGGTCCAGCGTCGGTTGCTGTCACCTCTTCCCTGACATCAGAGTGCCAGGGGTATAAAAGTTGCAACCGACGCCATTTTCTTCAGTTTTTCTTGCCCCAGATGTCAGGTGCCCCCAGACAGAAAGGCTGGAAAGATAAAATTATGCCAAAATACATGCATATATTACTATAAACATTTCCTTCATCTACAAGCAAATACAACACACAGGTTGTATAGAGTTGAGAAGTACAGAAAAGTCCCAGCAATGAAAGGGGGATTGTGGGTGGGTAACCTGGACTGCAACAGTGAATACACTCTAATATCTACATTTATGGTAGGTACACAACTGTACTATGTTTGTGTTTCACTGTTGCAGTCATTACACTTGGGTAGAATCCCAAAGCTGAGGTTGGGCGGCTGGGACTAAATTGGATTTGGAGAGGCTACCAGACCCTGCAGAACTGCAGTGGCAAAGCCTGCTCTGGATTTAGAGTAGAGAGGTAAGTGGTAGTGCTTGGTGAAAGTGTGCACTGAGCTCCAGGTTGCAGCTTCTAAAATGTCTTTGGTTGGTACTCCTCTGAGAAAAGCTGCTGAAGTGGCTGCTGCTCTGGTAGAATGAGGCCTAATGCCCTTAGGCACTGATTTGCCATGTTGTGCATAACAGGAGCAGATGCAGTGGCCTATCCATTTTTGAAATTGTCTGCTTTGTAATAGGCTTTCCTTGTGATCCTGTAGCATAGGCTACAAATAGTTGCTCAGTTTTTCTGAAAGCTTTTGTTTTGTCCAAGTAGAATCGTAGTTGTCTGTGTACATCCAAAGCGTGTCTGCGTATATCCAAAGCATGCAGAAGTCTCTCCCCTTTATTCTGGGGATTTGGGTAGAAAGTAGGTAAATGAATGGTTTGGTTCAAGGCCACATTGGAGACCACTTTTGGCATGAATGTTGGGTTTGTCCTAAGAGAGATCCTGCCCTGATGAAAAAAGATGAAATGTTCCACAGCCATTAATGCCTGTAACTCTGAGACTCTTCTTGCTGAAGTTATTGCTAAGAGCAGAGCAGTTTTCCATGATAAGAATTTTAGATCAGCTGTGCTGGCTGGTTCAAAAGGAGGCAGTGTGAGTTTTTCTAAAACAAAATTGAGATCCCAAGTTGGTACTGGTGCTCTCCTTGGGGGTCTTATTTTTTTTGCCCCTCTGAGGTACTGTCGTAGTAGAGGATGTGAAAAAATAGGAGGTTCCGTATTGTAATGAGTTGAAATGGCAGAGGCATGGATTTTAATTGATGAGAAAGATAGGCCTTTGTCCAGCATCTCAGTTAGGTATTGCAAAATCTGAGGTATATTAAGGACAAGTGGTTCAAGCCCTTGTGCCTGGTTCCAAGCACAGAATCTCTCCCATTTTTCTGCATAAGATTTCCTAGTGCTGGGCCTCCTGGCTTCCAAAATGACATCCATAACAGCTTTAGACAGAGGTGCAGTCTGAGTGGCTACATTATCTGTCATGCTGCCAGATTTAAGGTTCTGAGTTGACTGTGCAGAATCTGGTTTTGTTGTGTCAGAAGATGAGGAATTTGAGGTAGAGGCCAAGCTGGGCCTTGAGACAAGCTCTTTAGGATTGGGTACCAGTGCTGGCGTGGCCAGTCTGGGGCAATCAGGATCATTTTTGGCCTTTCTTGTCTGACTTAGGAGCACCTTGGTAAGAAGAGGCATCGGAGGGAAGGCATAGACTGTCAGGACTTTCCAGCTGAATGATACAGCATCCACCTTCCATGCCTGAGTGTGATACGTTCTTGTGCAGAATTTCTGTATTTGGTAATTGTGAGGGGAGGCAAAAAGATCTATGTCTGGGAGTCCCCATTTCCTCGTTATCATGCTGAACACCTGTGGATTTAGTTTCCATTCGTGAGGATCCATGAGATTTCTGCTTAGTTCGTCTGCCAGTGTACTTTTTTGTTCCTGGCAGGAATTGTGCCTGCAGATGTACTTGATAGGTCAGTGCTGTGTTCCACAAAGTCATGGCTTGCCTGCATAGGGGGTAGGAATGTGTGCCCCCTTGCTTGTTTATGTACCACATAACTGTGGTATTGTCCATCTTTATTAATAGTTGTCCTGGATGTAGTAGGTCCTTGAAAGCTATCAGGGCATTCTGTACAGCTAGCATCTCTTTTTGACTGATGTGAAGATGCCACGTGCCCTGAACACATTTTCCTGCCATATGTGTCCCCCAGGCATAATCCGATGCATCCGTTGTTATTGTCTGCCTGGCTGTGGGTAATCTGAAAGGCTGTCCCTTGTTGTGGTGGCAGGCCTGGGACCACCATCGAAACTCCTGTTGTAGGCAGGGAATTAAATTTATGATTGTCTCCAGGCTGTGACAATGCTGAGTCCAAACACTTTTTAGATACCATTGTAGTTTCCTCATATGCAGTTTTGCATATGGAATTAGTAGAATGCAGGATGCCATAAAGCCCAGGGCCTGCAGAATTTTTCTTGCAGGGAGCTGGGTTTTTGTTGCCATCATTTGAAAGTAACGAGTCAGTTGCCTTTGTTTGTCTGGCATGAGATAAGCCATCTGGGCAGTAGTATTTAAGCTTGCACCCAGGAATATTATCTCTTGAGAGGGTACTAGTTTTGATTTCTTTTCGTTTACTGTGTACCCTAGGCAAATTAGTAATCTTTTCACAAACGCCAGATGCTTTAGAAGAATGTCCTTTCTCTCTGCTTGAATAAGGCAGTCGTCCAAGTAGGGATATATTTGAATTCCTTTTTGTCTGCAAAATGCAATTACTGGTGCCAGGCATTTTGTGACGACCCTGGGCGCAGTAGATAAGCCAAAGGGCAGTGCAGAGAATTGATAATGCATTGAGCCTGCTATGAATCTGAGGCATCTTCTGAAAGATTGTCTGATTGGGACATGCAGGTATGCCTCCTTGAGGTCCAAAGTAACTAGGCAAGACTTCTTGCACAGCATGGGCAGAAGTTGCTGAAGTGTTAACATTTTGAATTTTGGAACATCCAGGAAAGTATTTAGGATTGACAGGTCCAGTATTGGTCTCCAGGCTTTGTCCTTCCTGGGTACTAAGAAAAGTCTTGAGTAAAATCTTTGTCCCTGTTCTTGCTGTGGAACTCTTTGAATAGCTCCCATGTCCATAAGAGCAGTAATCTGTTTTTGCGCCTCTGCCTATTGATTTTGTGGCAGGTCTGGCATACCTTTTGATTTTGAAAGCGTGTGGAAGTGGAACCTGTAACCCTGAGAAACAATATTCAGCACCCATTGGTCCTGGGTGATCATGTGCCAATTTTTTGAGAAAAGTGCTAGCTTTTCCCCTAGGGGTGCTGCCAAAAGGTAAGTGCTTGGCATTTGTAGAGGGAAGTCATAGGGACTGTTTTCCTATAAGGTCGTGATTTGTCTTCCCCTCCTTTGGGGGCTGAAGCACCCCATTGTTTAGGTCTGTAGGAGCCTTGGGGCTGAGAACTGCCTCTTGGGTGTATCTGCCTCTTTGTGGTCTGACACTGGAAAGGACCAATTTTTTGAAGGCCAGTTTCTGCTAAATCTAGGTGGTTGAACCTGTAAGAAATCCTTCACTGTCTGCATTGATTTTGCTTTATCCTCCATTTTCTTTAACACCTCTTCTGCCTTAACACCAAACAAAGTATCATGCTGTAGTGGAGCATCCAATAATTTTACTTTAACATGGTCAGGTAAACTTTGTTCCTTCAACCAAGCATGCCTTTGAATAACAGAGCCTGTAACTGCGGCTCTACAATAAGCCCCTAATGAATCAAAACCACATTGCAGAGTGTGCTTTCCCACTTGTTCAACTGCATGCAATAAATCCTGCATTTCCTTACTGTCAGGACTTTCTGAATTTGAAACCATTTTCTGTTTTAACAATGACATGAGGTACTGTTGATATTTAAGCATGTGAAACTGGCAATTTAATGCCCTTACAGCTAAAGTAGCAGAAGTGTAAACTTTTTTCCCCCATCTGTCCAGAGCTCTGGAATCCCTATCCAAGGGGACAGGATTTTTAGCAGTGGAAGCCTTAACCCCTTTAGGACCTTGAGAAATTGTTTCTGGGTCTGCAGTGGGGTTTTTGTAAAGAAATTTATGAGAGTCAGGGACCCTGTAGTACCCGTCTGGTTTGACTGGTGCAGGGGGTAAAGAATCAGGAGACAGACTGGATTCAGAGAAAACATCATCAACAATATCAAGCACAGGGGGGATAGCCAGGGGCCTGTGCTGAGGCAATAAAAGGAAGTCTCTGAGCCTTTTCTTGGATTCTGAATAATCCTGGCTCTCCCAATGGAAATGCTCCCTCATGGTGTGCAGGGTTTCCCTAGAAGAATAATCCTCAAGCAAAGAGGCTGAAGGTACAGACTCTTCTGCATCAGAGTCCTCATAGGGAGGGAGAGAATATCCCTGATCAGAAGAGGAATCAGAGGAAATGGAAACCTGGTCAGAGGAATCATAGTCAGTGTCTTGCCTAGGCCTTTTGTCAGGAGGGGGATGGGAACCCCTGATTAAAGTAATTAAGTTTTCGGCCATTTTAAGCATCTGTTTCTTTGGCATGGATGACTGTTCTGGAGAATGCTGCACTTGTTTCCTTGTCTTTAATGGTGTTTTGGACTTTGCCTTGGCTGCTGTAGTGGGCTTAATTGTAAGCTGTGAAGGTCTGAAAACACCCTCAGAAGCCGATGCCTGCTCAGCGGCTCCAGACCCATCTGAGGGAACAGTTTCCGTAGGCCCAATACCTTGAGTTTCCACAGACCTCGGTGTCTCCACGTGGCTGTTTGTTACGGCCTGTGGCTCTGAGGTAGCGGGTGTCAGGGGCTGCGAAAGTGCCTCACTGAGAACCGGCGACTGGCCTTGAAGAGGCTTCGTCGTCAGTTTTGGACCTCTGATGCCTGTCCTTTTCTTTGCGTTTTTTATAAATTCCGGTCGTCGGTTGTTCCGATGGCATTATGTAATTAAACCTTCGGCCAAAATAATGTAAAGCAAAATCAAACCGACATTTAATAGCGCGTTTATTGAATCTAGCAAAAAAACGACAACTGGTAATGTCGTGGTCAGGGCCTAGGCAAAGAATACAGTAAGAGTGGAAGTCCTTATGAGGTATTTGCTTCTCACAAGAAATACAATTATTAACTTTTACTGACATCGGTCTGGAGCAAGAAAAAGTTTCCCCAACGGGGTACTTAGCTTTATTGAAGACTTCGGTTCTGAAACTAATTTCGAAAATCTCAGGAGTCGGCCAACCGGTACTTGCGAACTGCTTTTGCTTCGGGCACCGCGCGGCAAGAAAGACTGAAGAAAATGGCGTCGGTTGCAACTTTTATACCCCTGGCACACTGACGTCAGGGAAGAGGCGACAGCAACTGACGCCAGACCAAAACTTTGGAACTCGGGCTGACTGCGGGTTGCCTGCCAGCAGGATAACCCACGTGTAATGACTGCAACAGTGAAACACAATGAACATCAATAAATAGTCTCAATCTCTCTGGTGTTATGGGACAGGATGTATGGCTCCCCCCTTATGCCTTCCTATCATTAGCCTCTGCCTCCTACAGGGCTTTATCTAATTTGTTCTCAATGCAGAGGGCCCTATTTACACTGCATGACAATCCAACACAAGAGCCCATCATCAAGGCAGCCAAGAAAACGTTTGTGACCCTGCTTGCAATGAAGTTTCCTTCTGCTGCCAAGGGGAGATATCTTTGGCACAAAAGCATGAGGGTCTAAGTTTTACCCCTTCCTCCAAATGAGGCCAGCAAAGTGAAGTTTGTGCCCATGCCAGTGTCAAAACATCTGCCTGTTGATAAGACAGGGTGCCTTTGTTCCAATGGCCTGTGGGTCTAGTTTCAACTCCCTCAACTGTTTCAGGATCAACAAAAACTGTCCTCAGACCAGGGAAATTTCACTCCACTTCTCCCTACTTGGCAGCGCACAAAGTTAAAAACACAACCTAATTTTTTTTTTATTTACTCTATAACCCTCACCCCTTGGTGGCTGAGGTGAGTGCTCATTACACAGTCTACCATGCTCTCACCTGCCTATGCATATTTACACCCCCCACACACACATTGCGGGGGGTTACTATTACTTGCTTGGATGACAAAGTCCATGTCTCCAGTTTCTAGCTACATCTCTCTTGCTTGCAAGCTTCCAATTGCTGATGGTGGGCAGCCAATGGACCACTTCTTCTCCCAGAATGGAACAGTGGATATTTGTCAAGGATTCCCTACTTCCCCAACCTGGATTATCCAGCACACAAGTGCTATTTCGACTTGTGTTGTTCTGAGTAATCACCAGGGTTTTTTTTTTTTTTAGCTTCTACTTCAAAACATCCAATTCCCATAACATCGAATTTCAAAACACTGAGACCATAAAATCGAAAACCCAAAACACTGAAAACTCGCAACATTGAAACTCAGAACACTGAAACTTTGCATCACAACATCGAAAACTACAAAGCACATGTAAAATAACATCCCCTCCACCTATACCACCACCAAACTAACAAACACACCTTTTACTACATTTCTACACCCCCCATTTGGGGGGCTCTGCCCCACCCCCCCGTAAATTAAATATACCAACTCCAAGATCGCACTACAGTGCGACCCACTGTATTGCAATCACCATATAGAATGTACACACAATGTCTAAATCACTTACCTGTATGGCCTACAAACACATACAGATTGGCAAAATAAACACTATATAAATAGTATAAATTCCTACGCTATATAAATAATAACTATATAAATAAAAAATACAATGTCTTATAGTGATACCACAAAATTAACAGATTAAACTATAACATTTACATGTTTGATGATACACTAGTTAATGTTATACATTTTCAGTGTTATGAAATTCGATGTTGAGTTTTTAGTGTTTTTGGTTTTCGATGTTATGAGAACTAAATGTTTTGAATTGGAATCTTTTTTATCTCCCTAAACTGCAAAGCCAGACAAAGATAGCGTGTGTGTGTGTGTGTGTGTGTGTGTGTGTTTAAAGCAGGTGCAGCATCTTTGCTGTGAGTAAGGAGCAATGGATAGTGAAAGGTGTCAGGAAAACACTAAGGATGGATATGAAAGTTGAGCTGAAACTTTGTCCGATTATCTCCCTTAACCATGTGTTGGAGGTTGACAGATTTTCACTCTCAAGTACTTAACATCCTGAGGCCAGTTGAACCAAAATCTCCTGTGGCTCTTCTTGCTTCACTGGGAAACATGCTGTGATGTGTGAACACATCTCCAGGCACAGAAAGTTGTAGACCTTTCTTCTTCATTTTTTCCTCTAAAGTCTACTTCAGGTTCAAAAAGCAGGACATGGAATGGATAATACAAAAATGATGCCTTATAGGTTTCATAAGTAGGTACTAGGCTATTAGCCCTGGGGCCTATATAAGCCTAGCCAAAAAGGTTCCCTGGCTTTCGCCACCCAAGAAAATTATTTTCCTGTGCCCCTTAACACGTGAAAAGTACAGTTTTGTACCTACCATAAATTACAGATGGGTTATCCTGCCGTCAGGAGGGTCCTCGGTCGGCCGAATTCCAAAGTCTAGGTCCGGCGTTGGTTGTCTTCGCTTCTTCCCTGACATCAGTGCGGTAGGGGTATAAGAGGCAGCCGACGCCATCTTCTTCAGTTTTTCTTGCCCCAGATGTCAGGTCCCCCAGAAGGAAGGCAAAACATAAACTTATGTAATCATGCAATCTAGAATAATCAAAAAACAGTAGTTGCAAGCAAATACACCATAAAAGAATACCCCAAATAGGTTGCATGAGAAGGTGTTTGTCATAAGGCCTGTCCAAAGAGGGGACGGAGGGGGGGGTAACCTGGACTGCAGCTGTACGAGCACTCGAACATCTACATTTATGGTAGGTACAAAACTGTACTATGTTCATCGTGCATACAGCTGCAGTCATTACAGATGGGAAGAATCCCAAAGCTAAGTAGGGGTGGCAGGCACTAAGTGGAACTAGGAGGAGCAAGGATGTCCTGCAAGACTGCTGTGGCAAATCCTGCTCTAGATTTAGAGTATACTGGAAGGTGATAGTGTTTGGAGAAAGTGTGCACTGAACTCCAAGTGGCTGCTTCCAAAATGTCCTTGGTAGGAACCCCCCTGAGGAAAGCTGCAGAGGTAGCTGTGGCCCTGGTGGAGTGGGATCTGATGCTTGAAGGCACAGTTTTTCCATGAAATGAGTAACAAAAGTGTATGCAGTTGGCTATCCACTGAGATTGTCTGTTTGGAAATAGCCTTTCCTTGAGCACGTGTAGCATAGGACACAGAGTTGCTCGGATTTCCTGAATGGTTTTGTCCTGTCCAAATAATAATGAAGTTGTCTGTGAATGTCCAAGGAATGCAGTAGTCTTTCCCATTTGTTTTGTGGATTAGGATAAAAGGTAGGCAAGTGGATAGTCTGGATTCAAAGCTACACTGGATACTACCTTTGGCATAAAGGTAGGGTTGGGTTCATAAGGAAACACTGTCCTGATGGAAAATGATGAAAGGTTGCACAGCCATGAGGGCCTGTAGCTCCAAAACCCTGCGTGCTGAGGTGATAGCCAGAAAGTACAGTTTTGTACCTACCATAAATGTAGATGTCCGATAGGTATGCATCTGCAGTCATAACATATGGGTTGTCCTGCCTCAGGCAGCCCTTGATTCCAAAGTCTGGGTCTGGCCTCGGCTGATGTCACACTTTCCCCGACATCAGAGCATCTGGGGTATAAAAGCATCAGCCGACGCCATTTTCCTCAGTTTTTCTTGCCCCAGATGCCAGGTGCCCTCTAGGAAGGCTAAATTTGGATAAATGCAGAAAAGTTCCAAACATTTGCAAATTATATACATGTATAAACAAACAAATACACCATAATAGATTCCCCCAGCTAGCTAAAAGAGGGGTAAGTACCCTAGGAATACCACAGAGGGGAAGGAGGGTAGGTAATCCTGACTGCAGATGCATACCTATCGGACATCTACATTTATGGTAGGTACAAAACTGTACTATGTCCTTCAAGGATGAATCTGCAGTCATAACATATGGGTAGAATACCATAGCCAATCTAGGGGAGGAGGTACTAAGAGAAAGATGGTGTAGTTAAGATCCCCTGCAGCACTGCAGTTGCAAACCCTGCTCGGGATCTGGAGTATAGAGGCAGATTGTAATGCTTGGCAAATGTATGCACGGAGCTCCAAGTAGCAGCTTCTAAAATGTCCTTGGTAGCCACCCCTTGTAGGAAAGCTGTAGTGGTGGCTGTGGCCCTTGTGGAGTGAGGCCTGATGTTTTCAGAACTGTCTTTCCATGAAAGAAGTAACAAAAGTGAATGCAATTTCCTATCCATTTTGAAATTGTCTGTTTGGAAATTGCTCTTCCTTGCACCCCAGTTGCATATGCTACAAAAAGTTGGTCAGTTTTTCTGCTAGTTTTTGTTCTCTCCAAATAGTAGCGTAGTTGTCTGTGTATATCCAGGGTGTGCAAAAGTTTTTCCCCTTTGTTCTGTGGGTTAGGGAAGAACGTAGGCAAATGAATAGCTTGGTTCAAGGATACCCTAGCTACTACCTTTGGCATGAAAGTAGGATTGGTTCTAAGTGACACTCTATCCTGGTGAAAAATAAGGAAAGGCTGTACTGCCATTAATGCTTGTAACTCAGATACTCTTCTTGCTGAAGTGATTGCCAGAAGGAATGCAGTTTTCCAAGATAAAAACTGTAGGTCTGCTGATGCTGCTGGTTCAAAAGGAGGTAGTGTCAGTTTTTCCAGCACAAAATTGAGATCCCATGCAGGTAGAGGGGGTCTTCTTGGAGGTTTAACATTTTTGATCCCTCTCAAAAATTGCCTGAGAAGAGGGTGTGAGAAGATAGGTGGATCCATATTGTATTCTGCTGAAATTGCTGAAGCATGAATCTTAATGGAAGAATAAGACAGGCCATTGTGGAACAATTCTGCTAAGTATTCTAGGATGTGTGCTAGGTTTGCCACTGTGACATCTGTGCCCTTTAATGTGCTCCAAATGAGAAATCTCTTCCACTTAGCTGAGTATGTCTTCCTTGTGGAAGGTCTGTGAGCCTCCAGGATAATGTCCTTCACCCTCCGAGATAAAACAGTTTGGTTGGGATTTAAGGAATTTTCCAGGCAGTTAGCTGCAATGTTTTCAAGTTGGGATGCAGGGTCTTGAAATTGTTCTGTGTTAGAAGAAGAGGCCATAGGGGAAGAGGCCATGAATTTGCCTGAGACATGCTTCTCAACAGTGGGTACCAGTCTTGTCTTGGCCAGTCTGGAGCTATTAGTATCACTTTTGGCTGTTCCTCCCTGATCTTCAGTAGAACCTTGTACATCAGTGGGAGAGGTGGAAAGGCATATACTGTTAGGGCATTCCAGCTGAAAGAGAGAGAGTCCACCCTCCATGCTTGTGGGTGGTATGTCCTTGAGCAGAATGTCTTCAGTTGGTGGTTGAGTGGGGAGGCGAACAGATCTATCTCCGGCATTCCCCATGTCTTTGTTATGAGTTTGAAGATGTCTGGATGCAGCATCCATGGTAGTTCTGCTTAAGCTGTCTGCTAGTGCATTTTCTTTTCCTGGTACGAATTGGGCCTGCAGCTGGATATTGAGATTCAGGCATAGATTCCACAGATCCATAGCCATCCGGCATAGGGGATAGGAATGTGTGCCTCCCTGTTCGTTTATGTACCACATGACCGTGGTGTTGTCTGTCCTTATTAACAGATGTCCTTGTTGGAGGAAGGGTCTGAATGCCTCTATTGCATGCCTCACTGCCAGCATTTCCTTTTAGTTTATGTGCCTGCTTAGCTGCCCTTGAGGCCATAGGCCTTGGATACGTTTGTCCTCCATGTGTGCTCCCCATCCTCGGTCTGAGGCGTCCGTGGTGATGGTCTGCCTTGTTTTTGGTTTTTTGAAAGGCAACCCTCTGTTGGACTGGCAGGCCTGAGCCCACCACAGAAATTCCTTTTGAAGGCATGGAATGATTGGTATCATGGTTTCTAGACTGTGACTGTGTTGAGACCATACACTCCTTAGGTACCATTGTAATTTCCTCATATGCAGCCTGGCATGTGGAATTAAAATTATGCAGGATGCCATGTAACCCAGGGCCTGCAGGACTTTCCTTGCAGTAAGCTGAGTTTGTCTTGTCAGAATCATGAAGTAATCTGGAAGTTGTTTTTGTTTTTCTTCTGTGAGAAAAGCCATCTGGGTGATTGTGTCCAGATCTGCATCCAAAAAGGTTATCCTTTGGGATGGTACTAGTCTTGACTTTTGGATGTTGACTGTGTATCCCAAGGTCTGTAGCAGGTGTATGGCATAGGCCAAGTCCTTTAACAATTTTTCTTGTTGTCCGCTTGTATTAGGCAGTCGTCCAGGTATGGATAAATTTGAATTCCTGAAGTCTGCAATGTGCAATTACTGATGCAAGGCATTTCGTGAATACTCTGGTAGATAAGCCAAAGGGCAATGCTGAGAATTGATAATGCTCTGATCCTGCAAGAAATCTGAGGTGTCTTCTGCAATCTGGTCGAATAGGGACGTGCAGGTATGCCTCCTTGAGATCTAGAGTTACCAGCCAAGACTCCTTGCCCAACATGGGAAGAAGTTGCTGTAGGGTCAGCATTTTGAATTTTGGCACAATCAGATAAGTGTTCAGTGTGGACAGGTCGAGAATAGGCTTCCATTGGTTTTCTTTTCTTGGTACAAGGAATAGTCTGGAGTAAAATCCTTGGCCTTGTTCTGTACATAGAAAACAGTAGTAGAAACATTCCAATAATTCCAAAAACTCACTAAAACCAGGCAAATAATCAGAATAGGCTCCAAAAGAAAAACTCTCACTCTCCAAATCAAATTTTAAGCGCTTTCATCCACTTTTATTTGCGTGAACGTCCTCAGAAACAATTTGTATAAAAAAACTGTTGTTTAAATACTATTTCCACAGGAAATGATGTCATTTAATTACAAAATTAATGAATAAATCTCATTCATTATTCTTTTCTTAAAAGACAAATCATACACATGTTATGTCACTTTCCTACTATTTGATAAATATCCCTATATACTATTTTTCATGTGCAAAGAACTCTTTTTTATTTTTATTATGTAAAGAAATCTGGATGTTCATTTTCTTCGTAATAAACACCTCTTGGTCTGTAATGTTGTTTGACCAGTTATCTATAAATCAAGAAGCATTTTAAATTTATTACCTCATTTAGCCCTGGTGTTTGGTCAGCCCCAAACACCAACTGCCACAGGGATTCTCTACATTCTAAAAAGTTATTCAGGTCCCCAGAAAACATTTCTTTTCTAATCCTGTCTAAAATAAAGAATTCAAATTTCTTAAAATCTTTGCATATGGCTGCATGCCTAGCCAATGCATTGTTTTTATCTTTCTTTTTCATTGCTAAAACGTGTTCATATACTCTTCGCTTAAAAACTCTCTTTGTTTTCCCAAAATAATAATTTTTACAGGAGACACATGTAGCCAGATACACTACTAACTCACTGTTACAGTTATAGTATTCCTTTGCCCAAAAAGTGTGGTTTAGGTGTAGGTGAACATCCAGATTTCTTTACATAATAAAAATAAAAAAGAGTTCTTTGCACATGAAAAATAGTATATAGGGAACATGTGTATGATTTGTCTTTTAAGAAAAGAATAATGAATGAGATTTATTCATTAATTTTGTAATTAAATGACATCATTTCCTGTGGAAATAGTATTTAAACAGTTTTTTTATACAAATTGTTTCTGAGGAAGTTCACGCAAATAAAAGTGGATGAAAGCGCTTAAAATCTGATTTGGAGAGTGAGACTTGTTCTGTACATGGTACCTTTTCTATAGCTTTCATCTGAAGTAAATTGCTGATTTGTCTGAAAGCCTCTGCCTTCTGGTTTGGTGGAAGGTTTGGCATTCCGCTTCTTTTTGACAAAGCGTGGAAGTGAAACCTGTATCCTTTGTCTATTATTTGCAATGTCCATGTATCTTTTGTAATGCAATGCCAGTTTTTTGAGAATAAAGCCAGTTTTCTGCCCAAGGGTGCTTCCAGTTGATCCCTGGTAGGCGGAGTCAGAGTCAAGTCATTGGGTCTGTCCTGTAGTAGTGGTTGTAGTTGTAGCTGTTGCACTACTCCTCTGGTTGGCAGGCTGCCACTGACTGCCTCTGTAGGGGCCCTTCGATTGACCTCTGCCTCTAGGGCGCCTGTTCCTGCCTCTGTGCTCTGGACGAGTCTGGAAAGGACCAATTCTTTGTAGGCCAGTTTCTGCTGAACCTTGGTGGTTGAACTTGTAGGAAATCTTTAACTGTTTGCACAGATTTTGCTTTTTCTTCCACCTTTTTTAGAATCTCCTGTGCAGGGGAGCCAAATAGATTTTGTTTCTCCATTGGAGCATCGAGGAGTTTAGCTTTGACATGGTCTGGCAAAGATTGCTCCTTCAGCCAGGCATGCCTACGAATAACTGCCCCAGTCATAGCTGATCTAAATGAAGCCTCCAGTGCATCATAGCCACATTTTAAAAAATGATTACTAACCTGTTGTGAGTTATGTACCAAATCCTGAAGGGATTTACGGTCTAAGGGTTCAGGAGAAGAAAGTTTCTTATTCAATTGATCTAACAAAAATTATTGGTACTGTATCATATGGAATTGACAGTTTAATGCCCTGGCAGAAAGAGTAGCAGATGTATAAACCTTTTTTCCCCATCTCTCTAAAGCTCTAGAGTCTCTTTCAGAGGGTAGGGGATTTTTGGCAGTAGCGGCTGCAACCCCTTTAGGGCCCTGAGAAATAGTTTCTGGGTCTGCAGCATGAGCTTTATACAAATGGAAATGAGAATCCGGGACCCTGTAATATCTGTCAGGTTTGGCAGGGGCCGGAGGAAGAGAATCAGGGGCTGTACTGACATCATTGTACACATCATCAATTACATTTAGAACAGGAGGTATAGCTAAGGGCCTATGCTGAGGCAAATGCAAAAAGGTCCTTAATCTTTTCTAGAATCAGAGAACTCCTGACCTTGCGATTGGAAGTGCTCTCTCATGGAGTGTAAAGTCTCCCAAAGGAAAATTCTTCAGGAGGGAGGCGAAGGGATAGATTCCTCTGCATCTGAATCCTCGTAAGGCGAGCAGGCCCCTTCCTGGTGGTCTGATAAATCAGATCCATCCGTGGAGTAATCTGAGGAGTGAGGTTCAGATGGGTCAGTCCTGGGCCTTTTGTCTGGAGGAGGTTGAGAGGCCCTGTCTGGGTGAGGTTGAGAACCCGTTATTAAGGAGATAAGGTCCTCAGCAAGGCTGAGGATCTGTGAACTAGAGGTAGGCCTCTGGGATGTAGATTTGGCAGGTAAAGCTTTTGAAAGTTTTTGAAAGTTTGGCAGCTTTAGCCCTGGAGAAGGCCTTAATAGACATAGAAGCTGGGGGCCTAGCTGCCCCACGTGCAGGGGTAGAAATGTCCAATGGTATGGTGTCGGACAATTCCTGAACACTAGCTTCGGTAGGGAGTTCTGAAGCCGACTCAGCCGGGGCCTCTCTGGCCTCGGTGGTCGGAAGTATGGTTTCGGTAGTAGGAATCGCCATGGATTCGGTTTTGGCCGAAACAGAGACACTCGCGGTAGGCCTAGCCGTGGTTTCAACCAAAACCGCGGGCCACGAGTGTCGGTCCTTTTCCTTGCGTTTTTTGACCATATGCGAAGTCGGAGTCTCCGACGGCATTTTATAAGCAAAGCGGCTCCAAAAATTTCTCTGCAAACTCCTAAGAGTCCGTCGGTTGAAGGAGGCACAGGCTAAACAAGCTGATACGTCGTGCTCTGGGCCTAAGCAAGGAAGGCAGTAAGAATGGAAATCCTTTTGAGGTATTTGTTTCCCACAAGTTAAACAATTATTTACTTTGTCTGACATCGGCTGAGGCAAGAAAGAGTCCCCAGCGGGTACTTAGCTTTTCAAGTCTTGTAGCTGAAATCTCTGGATCTGACCGACCGGCACTTGCGAACAGCTTCTGCAAGAAAGACTGAGGAAAATGGCGCCGGCTGATGCTTTTATACCCCAGACGCCTGGGAAAGTGCGACATCAGCCGAGGCCAGACCCAGACTTTGGAATCCGGCCGACTGAAGGGCTGCCTGAGGCAGGACAACCCATATGTTATGACTGCAGATGCATCCTTGAAGGACATGGAAGGCTGTTTTCCATGACAAGTATTGTAGTTCTGTTGAAGCAGCTGGCTCGAAGGGAGGAAGGGTCAGCTTTTCCAATACGAAGTTGAGGTCCCAAGCAGGGACTGGTGGTTTCCTTGGGGGTTTTATATTCTTTGCCCCTCTGAGGAACTGTCTTAAGAGAGGATGAGAGAATAAAGGAGGATCTGTGTTGTATTGTGCAGAAATGGCTGAAGCGTGGATTTTGATGGAGGAGAAGGAAAGGCCACTGTTTAACATCTCAGCTAGGTACTGTAAAATTTGAGGTAAATTTATTACCCAAGGATTCGGGCCCTTTTCTTGATTCCAGGCACAAAATCGTTTCCATTTGGCGGAGTAGGCTTTTCTAGTAGAAGGTCTTCTAGCCTCCGAGATGACATCCTGCACCTCCTTGGAGAGGAGGGTCTGTTGGGAAATCAAGGAATTCTCCATGCAGCTAGATTTCGGGTTTTGAGCTGGCTGTGAAGAGTCTTGAAGTTGTGCTGGGACAACAGAAGAGGGACTAGAGGTAGGATCCATGGTGGGGAATGTGTCAGGCTCTTGAGGAGCGGATACCAGTGTTGTCTTAGCCAATCTGGAGCAATGAGAATAATTTTTGGCCTCTCTGCTCTGGCTTTTAATAGAACTTTGGGCAGCAGAGGAAGAGGCGGAAAGGCATAGACTGTCAATGTTGTCCAATTGAAAGAAAGGGCGTCCACTTTCCAGGCCTGTGGATGATAGGTCCTTGAACAAAATTTTTTCAATTGGTAATTTCTGTGGGTAGCAAAGAGATCTATGTCTGGCTATCCCCATGCCTGAGTTATCTTTGTGAAAACTTGAGGATGCAACTTCCATTCGTGTGGATCTGTCATATTTCTGCTTAGGCTGTCTGCCAGTGTGTTTTCCTTCCCTGGCAGGAATTGTGCCTGTAGTTGAATTTGCAATTCCAGTGCTGTGTTCCATAGGGTCATGGCTTGCCTGCACAGGGGGTATGAATGAGTCCCCCCCCCCCTGTTTGTTTATGTACCACATCACTATGGTGTTGTCTGTCCTTATCAATAGCTGGCCTGGATGTAGTAGGTCTTTGAAGGCCATAATAGCATTTTGCACGGCTAGCATTTCCTTTTGGTTGATGTGTAGGTGCTTCTCTTTTTGGGACCATTTTCCCTGAATGCACTGATCTGTCATGTGTGCCCCCCAGGCGTAGTCTGAGGCGTCTGTTGTGATGATTTGAGTTGCTTGAGGTACGCAGAAAGGGAGACCTATGTTTCTTTGGCATGCTTGAGCCCACCACAGAAATTCCTTTTGAAGGCATGGAATGAGTGGTATAATTGTTTCAAGCTGTGGCTGTGTTGAGACCATAAGTTTTTTAGGTACCATTGAAGTTTCCTCATATGCAGCTTTGCACATGGGATTAGTAGGATGCAAGATGCCATGAATCCCAGAGCCTGCAGGACTTTCCTTGCAGTCAGCCTGGTGAAGGTTGCCATTTTGCTGAAGTATTGAGACAGTTGCCCTTGTTTGTTTGGCGTGAGGTAGGCCATCTGGGTGGTTGTATTCAAGCTGGCACCCAGGAAAATTATTTGTTGAGAGGGTATTAGTTTTGATTTCTTTTTGTTGACTGTGTATCCCAGAAAGTTCAACATTTTTATTACAAACGCCAGGTGTTTCAGAAGTATGTCCTTGCTGTCCGCTTGGATCAGGCAGTCGTCCAGATATGGGTATATTTGTATTCCTTGAAGTCTGCAGAAGGCGATTACTGATGCCAGGCATTTCGTAAACACTCTGGGCGCAGTAGATAAGCCAAAGCCAAAGGGCAATGTAGAGAATTGATAATGGGTTGAACCTGCAAGAAATCTGAGGTATCTTCTGCAATCTTGTCTGATAGGGACATGCAGGTATGCCTCCTTGAG
Organism: Protopterus annectens; assembly: GCF_019279795.1. Taxonomy (NCBI): domain Eukaryota; kingdom Metazoa; phylum Chordata; order Ceratodontiformes; family Protopteridae; genus Protopterus; species Protopterus annectens. The sequence goes on from NC_056749.1 coordinate 427,484,025, forward strand.
GTCCAGTGTTACCAGTCAAGACTCCTTGCCCAGCATGGGAAGTAGCTGCTGTAATGTGAGCATCTTGAATTTTGGTACCTGTAAATATGTGTTTAGGATGCATAGGTCTAAGATAGGTCTCCAATCTTTGTCTTTCCTTGGTACCAGGAATAGTCTGGAATAAAACCCTTGACCTTGTTCTTTTGCAGGTACCTCTTGAATCGCTTTCATGTCCATGAGAGCTGAAATTTGTTTTTGTGCCTCTGCCCTTTGATTTTGTGGCAGGTTTGGCATGCCTCTCATGTTTGGAAGGGTGTGAAAGTGGAACCTGTAGCCTCTGTCTATAATGTCCAGAATCCATTTGTCTTTTGTAACAATATGCCAATTTTTGAGAATAATGCCAGTTTTCCACCCAAAGGTGCTGCCATTAAAGCTTTGCTTGGCAGGTAAAGGGGGAAGTCATTGTGTCTGTTTTCTGAATGACTGTGATCTATCTTCTCCACCTCTTGGGGTTGGTGCTTGCCACTGTCTGGCTCTGAAAGATCCTTGAGGTTGCCCTCTACCCCTTGGGTGTCTGTATCTGCCCCTTTGAGGTCTGTCCGTGGCTGGAAAGGACCAATTTTTTGAAGGCCAGTTTCTGCTGAAACGTGGCGGTTGTACCTGCAGGAAATCTTTCACTGTTTGCATTGATTTCACTTTTTTCCTCCATTTCCTTTAGTACCTCCTCAGCTTTAACACCAAGAAGAGGTGCATCTAATAATTTAGCTTTGACATGATCTGGTAAGGCTTGCTCTTTGAGCCAAGCATGTCTACGTATAACAGACCCCATAACAGCAGCTCTACATGAGGCCTCTAAAGCATCAAAACCACACTGCAAGGTATGTTTACCCACTTGCTCTGCACCATGCAACAAATCCTGCAACTCTTTTAAATCTGGTTGTTCTGGTTGTGTCATTTTGCTTTTCAACTGAGATAACAAAAACTGTTGATACTTTAACATATGGAACTGACAGTTTAATGCCCTCATGGTTAAAGTGGCCGAGGTGTACACCTTTTCCCCCCACCTTTCTAAAGCTCTGGAATCTCTCTCTGAAGGTAATGTTTTTTTTAGCAGTAGAGGCCTTAATTCCCTTGGGACCCTGTGAAATAGTTTCTGGGTCAGCAGTATGGCTTTTGTATAGGAACTGGTGTGAATCAGGAACCCAGTAATACCTGTCTGGTTTAACAGGAGCTGGAGATAAAGAATTTGGATTAAGGCTGGCTTCTGTGTACACATCATCCAATATATCTAAAACAGAAGGGACAGCCAGGGGCCTATGCTGGGGGAGCAAGAGAAAATCCCTGAGCCTTTTCTTGGAATCTGAGTAATCTTGGCCTTCCCAGTGAAAGTGTTCCCTCAATGTATGTAGGGTTTCCCCGAAAGGGTAGTCCTCAGGGGGGGGGGGACCAAGGGAATAGACTCCTCTGCATCAGAGTCTTCAAAAGGAGAATAGACATAGTCCTGGTCCTCAGAATGTTCAGAGGTAACAGAGGCTTGATCTGAGGAAGGGTAGTCTTCCTCTAATCTGGGCCTTTTGTCCGAGGGGGGTTGAGAACCCCTGATAAGAGTAATCAAATCCTCAGCCATTTTGAGCATCTGTTTTTTAGGCATGAGGCCTTGAGAGAGGTCTGAGGTCCCTGTTTTTTGGTTTTCATGGCTGCTTTAGATTTAGTGAAAGCTTTAATAGAGAAGGAGGAAGGCCTGAAGACACCTTGAGAAATGGCAGGCCTGTCTAAACTCTGAGTTTCCCCGCCAAGAGTGGCGTTGGTATCTGCAGTAGGAATGGGGACCGAGGAGCCTGCGACCTCGGGTACTGAAGACACCGGTAATGTTGTGTCATCGGTACTCAGGGGCTGCGTAGGCGCCTCGCTGAGAACCGGAGAACTGGTAGTCGGCCTTAGCGTGGTGTCAGTAGTCAGTGCGGACCTCGAATGTCGGTCCTTATCTTTGAGTCTTTTACTCAAAACTGGAGTCGGAGTACCAGACGACATAATATAATTAAATTTTTTACCAAAATAGTGAAGGGCGAACTCCGCCCGGTGCTTAATAGTGCACTTGTTGAATCTAGCACAAAAACGGCAGGCCAAGACGTCGTGGTCTGGGCCTAAGCAAGGTATACAGAAAGAGTGGAAATCCTTATGCGGTATTTGCTTCCCACATGAAATGCAATTATTAACTTTGTCTGACATCGGTCTGAGGCAAGAAAAGTTTCCCCAACGGGGTACTTAGCTTTCAAAAAGACTTCGGCTGAAATATTTTCGTAAATCTCAGGAGCTGGCCAACTGGCACTTGCGAACTGCTTCTGCTTCGGGCACCGCGCGGCAAGAAAGACTGAAGAAGATGGCATCGGCTGCCTCTTTTATACCCCTGCCACACTGACGTCAGGGAGGAAGCGACGACAACCGACGCCGGACCTAGACTTTGGAATTCAGCTGACCGAGGACCCGCCTGACGGTAGGATAACCCATCTGTAATGACTGCAGCTGTATGCACGATGAACATCAGGTAATTTGCAGTAGATAGGCCCCCTCCTCAGTGATTACTATACATGCTGCCCACATTGGCAAAATAGTAGATGAGTATAAGCATATGGGAAGCAAACAGAGATTGAGCTGCTACCCGACTATCTGGAGTGCTCAATCTAAATACTCATATAAAATCTCAAACATTTTGACTACAATTCCATTCTACAAAGAGACCATAAGCATAAGGTAAATCATGAGCCTTATGGATGAGCCTTATGGCTGAAGTGAAGGTAGATCACCACCCCTCATGGCAAGGTGGAGAACATGAAAAACAATTCCCAAATACATCCACAGCTCCACATTTTGTGTAGGGGATAGACCTCTAAGTCTGGGTGTTGAATTTCTTTTCAATGTAGAACCAGAAATAATAGTATCTAGATTAGACTGAATCATTATCAATGGTAAATAAATGGAGAGAATGAGAGTGGATAACCATCTATCTTATAAGGAACGAGAGCCACCATGTTATGTTGAGCTCATGTGGCCTTCATAACATCCTGAAAGGTAATAATCAATAGGAGTGGGAAGGCATCTTGCTCTTCATCCTTAATATCACACTGCCAACCCAGTTAGTACAAAGTTGGATGCAGCGCATACAGATCGGCTGTCTTATCTTTCTTTATTCTTCTACCTATCCCCATCTATACTTGCTCCACCTTCCCAAACATGTTTAGTATACATCAGACATTTGAAAAAGATGCAGATAGCTTGAACATCTGCAAATACAAATTCCATGAGCATAAGACTAGTGTAGATGTTCATCTGCAAATCCTTCATTCAAGCAACTAATCAACTTGTGTGGGTTTCTTCAACTCATCATGCAATACAGCATTAAGAGGAATTCTGGAAACAAATTATGGATTAATGTTCACAAAAAAGCTGGCATTTTGCAGACAAATGGCATAAAAAATGAGCAGCTTCTGGAAGAAACTATGAGATCCTTGCTTCTAAAAGCCTGATCACTCCAAGCTGTTCTCATGGCAAATGCATTTATATTGCATGTTTTCCATCTAAACTTTTTTCATTAAGTCAACAACGAAAAAGCAGACAGACCAGTAAAAACAAGAAGCCTAAGCAAAAATAACAATACAAGAAAAGCTTGCTTTTTTACTGCAACAGAAATGCATTCTTACCCTTACATCAGGCCTTGGTTTAACCTGTTAGTTAAAATACAAAAAGTAACAATAAGTACCAAACTTCTATAATCAAGATGACATGCTGTCAATGTGATGTACATTTCAGCTGCATTTTAATTAGTGAAATTTGTTTCTCAAATCGACTGCTGTCAAGCTAGTAGTACTTAACCAGTTACCAAATTTCCAAGTCAAGTACAATGGACCCTTTTCAGACATGGTACAAAATGGTGTTTACAGTGAATACAAGAAATCTGGTCAGTTTCCCGAAAGTTTTATAATCAGCATTTTTTTAAAGAGCCCCAAAGAACCTAGGTTGATGGGGTTGTTAAACTTTCGAGACACTGTCCATTACCATTCCGTAATAACACAACAAACAAGATTCCAATGTTTTCAGACCTCTATCCATAAATCCTGTACAAGCCTCTCTGTTTATCACTTCTGAGATCCTTGCTTGGTTGCTCAGTATAACTAGCCCTCACCTTTCAATCCTTCTTAGATGCCCGTTTTCTGAACTGGTGCAGCATGATGAAAACCACAGATCTACTAAATATCAGAACCATAATCCATGATCATATACAATTGCACATTAACTCACTCATGCCTATGGTGCAAGCTTTAATACTCCACATTTGGTACCTACAGTGCCACTGTCTACAAGCACAAGTCTCCTCACTATTCCTTACAGCCCCATAGAATGCTCATGTGTTTAAGTGTATTTTTCTCTGCTGCTTACAACTATATGGATGCTCAAATGCAGTAACAGGGCTCAGTGATTGTGCATATATTTCAAAGAACATTTTTTTTGTTTTTGTACTTAATAAAAAAAACTGTCAGTCTGTAGGGATAAACGTACACAGTGCAGCCATGTTGGGGAGCATGCTTATTCCTATTTATTTGTTAGGGTTTACAGCACCATCTGCACACAGTAACCATACACTGTGTGTGCTTGTCCATCCAGAAAACTCAAAGATGCAAAGAAAACTTGCCTATTTCTTGCACAGTCAAAAGCTGTTGCTGCAGTGTTTCATGGATAGCATCAGATGTCACAGAGGGAGGTGCATTTTCCATAACACAGTTAAGGTCCCAAGGAGGAAGGATAACTCTCCTTGGGACCTTAACTCTCTAGGATACCTTCTGAAAAATGTTTGACCTCAAATTGAGATTAAAGTAGTGGATCTATATGTAAGCAGGCAGAAATGACTTATAAATGCACTTTTTAATAGAGGACAATTCCAGCCCAGCATTGAGCAACTCACAGAAGCAAAGAATATTCTGTGACTTCCATGTATTTGGTTTCCTAGCTTCTTGTAAAACCTTAAGTGAGTCCACAAAAACAGTCCTAAAAGGAATAATTCTACTTGAATCTCTTCCCTCTCTTCCCCTCCAACTTTTTTAGTTCCCTCCTCCACTTTCTTACTTCCTCCCCTCCCTACAATTATTCTACCTAATCTAACTTTCTCCTTACCTCAATTATTTGACCTAATATAACTTTATCCTATTCACAGCCCCTGAATCTTTATCTCCCACCTTGTTCTACTCACCTTCCACTATACAGTCTACTTATCTGAAATGCCTCTTTTACCTAAACCTCATACTGCCAGTGCAAGAGACAACTGCGAATCCTTTAACTGTACAAACTGCTATTCATGCTTAATGTATCTTAGTCTGGCAAGCCTCGTTTGCTATAACCTTTACCAACCCAACAAATGATATCTTACAAACTCGTTTATTTTTTTTTATTTTTTTGTATGTTACTATGTATGTTGAACTTTTTACTTGCTTAACTTGTACTGAGAATACTTTTCTTTTATACCTGCTAAACCTGTACTGTAAATTTGTTACTTGTATCACTTGTGACTGTGAAGCTTTTTCCCCCAGGCCTCCGCTGAAAAAGGATACAAGCTCAGTCGGACTATCCCAGTCAACAAATGCCAAATAAATAAATAAATTAATTAAAACTATCACCCAGAGAATTGGGCTCAAAGTCTATAGGCTGGGGCGAATTAAAGAGCCTTTGTTCTGTGTGAGCAAGTGCATCCTCCGAGGTAATTTGTGATGGCCATGTGAAAGAGAAGAGGGAACCAATGCTGCCTGGGCCAAAAAAAATTTTGTTTTGTCCTTCTTGACCTTTAGAAGGACTTAGGGATTCCTTTGAAGAAAGCAGTGATAACTGTCCCACACCTGGTGGAGTCAGCTTTAATGAGTTCAGGTAAAATTTTCCATGGTATGAGTAACAGAACTTAATGCATTTTGCTATACAATTTGAAATGGTTTGTTTGGAGGCAGGCCTGCCCTGTTTACCCCTCTGCTCTATTAGGGGTTTTGCCCAGTTTAGATAATACCTGATCTGCTTGTGCACATCTAGTGAGTGGAGGACTTGCTATGCCCTGCTCCATGGATTCGGGAAGACTGATAAGTGGATAGCCAGGTATAAAGAAAGCTCTGCTACTACCTTAAGCATACAATATGAGTTTATTCTGAGTGCCCCTACCTCTGTAAAAGATAGTGAAATGTGCTCTATATGTAAAGGCTTGTAGCTCAGAAACTCTCCTAGCTGAACTAACAGCTATAAGAAAAGTGGTTTTCCAGGTGAGCTCCTCTAGAGAAGCACTGGCAGTAGGTTCAAAAGTAAGCAAGGTTAAATTTTTACCTCAATTTACATCCCATGCTGGAATAGGGTTCCTTCTAGGTGGTCTCAAGTGAACCATCCCTTTTAGAAAAAAAAATATGTTGGGGGGGCACTGTGCAGGCAAACTGATATGGCAGATGCATGCACCTTAATGCTGGAATAGGAAAGTCCTTGCCTAAGGAGGACTGATAGGTACTGCAAGACTGAATTATTGTCTGCCTGAAAAGGGTTACTTTTTTTTTTTTTACTATGACACCAGGTGGATAAAGAAGTTATACACTTATAATGTTCCATCTCTGTCGTCTATCTTCACTCTTACCCAACAAGTGGTTTCAGATCAGATCTGTTGGATCAGACTCGGACGTTGCTAAAGGTCGCAGTCACCAAAACTCTCAAGCTTCTCCCTTACCCATAATGCACCTACCAAACTACCTCAGATCTTGTTTGGCACAACATTAAAGTAGGAAGATTAAGAGAGTCATGGCAAAGCCATATCCAGAAGTAATATATAAAAATAAGTATACAGAGACCTTGTAAACAGTCATTCCTCCAGAAGCCTTAAAATGGGGATTGGTGAGAGGGGGAGTTGAGGAAGAAAGAAGACCGTCAACACAAATGAAACGTCATGGTAAGTACATAACTTCTTTATCTGATGTTGTCAACCTTCATTCTGTCCTCAACAAGTGGGACAGCATCCCTAGCTACCTGTGTCCAGGATGGTCTCAAGGAAAGATATTGCTGAGCACCAGAGACCCAAATGATGCCCTACCTCTGGAGACCAGATCCAACTTGTAATGAGTGACAAAGTTGGAGAGTAGCTCAAGTTGTTGCTGGACATGTATCATCTATGGACATTCTTGATTAAAAAACTGTGGAAAAAGCCATATATCTAGTGGCGTGTACTTTCAAGGGATGTGCAACAGAAATAACCAATTTAGTATAGACATAGGAAATGCAATATGTCAACCACTTTGATAAGGTAACTTTGCAAACTGGTCTTCCCAAGGTTGGTCCAGAGAAAGAAATAAAATGCTGGTCAGCTTTCCTGATTTTTTTTTCTGTTTTGTGCAAACAGAATTGCAATTGTTTATGAACATCCAGTAAATGCAGGATATATTCTTCTTTGCTGGCAAACTTGGGGAAAAAAAAACCACTGGTAGATTGATGACCCTATTGATACTGGATTTTGACACCACCTTTTGCAGAAAAGGATGGATTAATATGCAAGGTCACTCTGTCTTTGTGGAAAACCAAGTATGGAGGTTTAGAAGATGATGCTTGAATCTCTGAAATTCTTGCGGAGGTAATGGAAACAAAGAAAATTGTCTTCCATGTAAAATATTTAAGGTCACATGTAGCTGCTGGTTCAAAAGGAGGTTGTGTGAGAGACTGCAGCATCAAATTTAAATACCATGGGAGGAGTAGGGTCTTTAAAGGGAGGCCTTAGAAGAAGGGTCCCTTTTAAGAAGTTAGTTTGTGAGAAGCTATGGTTGTGTCATTAAAACCTGTATGGTAATTTGAAATTGATGCTAGGTGTGCTTTAACATTTGAAGAACTAGTACCATTTTGAAAGGTGTGCAAGGAAATATAAAATGTGATTACAGGAGCTGAAAGGGGGGTCAAGATTGTGTTACTGTGCCCAAAGGATAAATTTTTTCCATTTACTGGAATATGTTTTATATGTCGAGGGTTTATGGGAAGATAAAATATTCAGACAGGTGATAAGAGAATAGACTGTCTGACTACTAAGGGAGCTAGAGAAGCCAAGCAGTCAGCTTGAGGTTTGTTATATCTGGGTGAGACATACCCATCTGGTGAGACAGGAGGTCCAGAGTCAGATTTAGGTTCCATGGTGGTTGAACATTTAAACTCTAGATTTAAACCTGAAAAGTGTAGAGTGTTGAAATTAATAATAAATATGGTTTCCAAAGCTAATAATTTATTTTTATACATCTCCTCATGTTGATAACTGAATTTGGCTAATATGCTAAAAAAGTGGACTCTGAACCCCCATGATGCGTCCAAAAATGCAAGGCAACCGGGCTATCCAATCTGCTGTGTCTAATATCCCCCAAATGTTCAAGAATGCATTTCTTAGCCTGCCTCTTAGTTTGCCCAATATACCATTTAACTGGAGAACATCCACATCCTATATTATAAATAACTCCACTAGAAAAACAATCAAACCTATGCATGGCGTTATAAATGCTGTTATTGATCTTTATGCCATCTAAATTCCTAATCTTTGGACAAACTTTGCATCTTGAACATAGGAAACAACCCACCTGGTTCCCACTGCTCCTTCGTTTGCTGCTATTAAGGAGTTCTTTCAAAGTCAAAAATCTACTATATGAAAAAAAATCACTTTTTCCAGAAACATTCCTAGCAGTGTCCCCTTGTGTCACAATGGGCCAGAATCTCATTACCAAATTACTTAATGTTTCAGAAAAAGGTGAGAACCTACTGACAAAAAATATTCTCCCATCTTCTCAATCATCGTCCCCTTCCTTGTGAACTCGAACTTCCCTTCCCTTTTTTTGTACTAAACCTTCTACCAACACCATGGGTGCCAAGTACTCTCTTTTCAGTCTTAATCAATAAATCCATCTCATAACCCCGGGATAATAATTTATCCCTCACCTTAGCGAATTCTAAGTATTAAAAGCACGTCTACATTCCCCATATGGAAGAGATTGCAAAAGGTGAGAGAGGTGCATGCTTGAAGCTAAAAGAAAATTGTTAGCAGCAGTTTCTTTCAAATATGGTCTAAACCGAACTGTTCTATTACAACTTACATAAAGTTCCAAGTCCAAGAATTGAATAACATCCCTATGACTCTAGAAAATAAATGACAGTCCAAAACTGTTCTTTTTCCAAATCTGCTATGGACTTTTCAAAATCACCCACTTCCCCTTTACATATAAAAATCAAGTCATCTATATATCTCCTATAGATGACCACTTTGTTGGAAAAAAAATTCCATATTATAAATAAATGAGTGTTCAAAAAAATTCATGAAAATAATGGCATAAGATGGAGCAAAGGAGGCACCCATAGCAGTGCCTCCTTTTTGCAAATATATTTGATCCTCAAACCTGAAACAATTGTGTTAGACAAAATTCCAACAATAATAAGATGAAATTAATTCTCGGGCCTTCAGCCAACATCATAGCTACCGCCTCCATTCCCAGTGAGTGACTAATACTGGTGTACAGAGCCTTGACTTCCACACAAACCCAGTAGAAATTCCCCTCCCAAGCCATGCCCCCTACTAGATCATAAAATTCTTTGCTGTTCCTAATATATGAAACCACCGGAGATGTATAATCTTTCAACTGAGTGTCTAAGAAAATTCCCACATTTTATTGATAAGATCCCACTCCAGATACAACTGGTCTTCCTGGGGAGATCCATAACATTTTTGTGAATTTTGGGGATAGTGAAGAATCTGGCACTTCCTGGATTCTTAACATAAAGTTTCTTAATATCATTAGTGCTGGAAAAACCTAGTCTCTCTCCCCTTTCCATCAATTCCAATAATAAGGAATTAAATTCAACAGCTGGGTCATGATCTAATTTCAAACAGACATTCGCATCATCCAACAAATCATAAGCCATCTTGTTGTATTTGTCCCTGGATAAAATAACCCAGCTGCCCCCTTTGTACGCTTGTGTGAAAACCAAATTCTCATTACAAACTTTGCAACGCTAACTCCTCCTCATTTAAACTAAATCATTTTTGTTTTTTCATAAAAACATTATATTCACGTTGGACTTCTTTACACAATACTGTTTCAAAAACATTAACAACAGTAGTGTTTTTGGGAAGTATAAAACAGCTGACAAAAGGAACCTTTGGAACTTTTAACTCTTCATACCCAGTAATAAACGCTTCGCTAGAATCTCCCTCAACATCAAAACTGTCAACACACTCCCCCTCGTTCAGGGCACCACAATGATTTTCATTGATTTAAAAAATTTTAGCATACAAAGAAACATCAAGTAATGAACTGTCTAAAACAGAAATATCCAAATCCTCAAATAAGATAGCTGCCTCTGATTTTTTCAGCACTATCTCGAAGCATTTTATTATGGAAAAAAACATTCTTAGATGCAGTTTTCTGTAAAACCAACTAACTTCCAAACATAGGTCGGCTAAACTAGGAAAATTTGTGGGTACAAACTTAACACCCTTGTTTAACAAACTCCTAATGTCATTATTAACATCCAAATATCCAGACCCAGTAGGTTCTCACCCTTTTCTGAAACAAAGTAATTTGGTAAGGAGATTCTGGCCTATTGTGACACAAGGGGACACTACTAGGAATGTGTTTCCGGAAAAAGTGATTTTTTCATATAGTAGATTTTTGAATTTGAAAGAACTCCTTAATAGCAGCAAAAGAAGGAGCAGTGGGAACCAGTTGGGTTATTTCCCATGTTCAAGATGCAATGTTTGCCCAAAGATTAGGAATTTAGATGGCATAAAGACCAACAACAGGGTTTATAAAGCCATTCATAGGTTTGATTGTTTTTCTAGTGGAGTTATTTATATTACAGGATGCAGATGTTCTCCAGTTAAATGGTATACTGGACAAACTAAGAGGCAGGGTAAGAAACACATTCTTGAACATTTGGGGGACATTAGACACAGCAGATTGGATAGCCCGGTTGTCTTGCATCTTTGGATGTATCATGGGGGTTCAGACTCCACTTTGTTTTTTAGCATATTAGCCAAACCCAGTTATCAACATGGGGAGACGTATAAAAATAAATTATTAGCTTTGGAAACCAGACTTATTATTAATTTCAGCACACTACACCCTTCAGATTTAAATCTAGACTTAAATGTTTGATGTCCATGGTGGTTGAACAAGGTGAAGCCAGAGGAAGGGAAAAACCAAACCTGTCGAGAGCAAAGGGATTGTGATGTCCCCCACTCTCAGCCAGTAATCAAGGAGCCTGAATCCTCACCACAGACACTGGAGAGGGATGTACACTTGGAATACAAATGGGTACATTCAGTATTTCTAGATACAGACCACTCTTGCATCAATCACAATTTCCCTTAAGAGCACACACAGTCTGGATTTCTCTGTCTGTCTCCCTCCAGGTCCCAATAAGACTCCCCACTCTCCCTCCAGGTCCCAATAAGACTCCCCACTAGTACAGCTGTAGAGTTAGATTCTCAGCGAGTGTCCAAGCCAAGTCCCTAGCATCCTCTTCTCTGTGAAACCAGTGCTTCAAGTCCCTGCTCCAAGTAGCTGATGCACACACACTGAGAATTTGCCCGTGCGCTTACACACACACGCACGGGCATGCACACATACACACAGCACACACCCGCGCGCGCGCGCACACACACACACACACACACACACACACACACACACACACACACACACACACACACACACACACACACACACGGAAATGTTGGCACAGATTTTCTAGCTATGCCACCTTCTGCCCAGATTATAAGGTAGTTTCACTGCCACCAGCCACTTACTATAAGGCTGGTAAAAGGGTATCCAAGTATATTGAGAGAAATTAATATTAATACAGATGGTAATGTTGACCAAACAGCCAGGCTTTCAGGAGTGGCCACAGTTATCACCAAATAAATATGTGCAAATATTCTCAAAACCTAAATATTTTCTAAAAATGATCAGCCACAATGAACAGTTTAAATATATTTAATAATAATTACTAAAAAAACATGAAAATACTAAATATCTACTTACAGTAAATACCAGAGTTTCAGTCAAAGGAGTATTAAAAACAACACTGATGGAAAGTTTTACACAGTTACAGAAAAACAGTACTTAGCTAGTCTCACTGGCTATTCTTGATTGACTAAAAGAATTACTGTTCCTACTTAATGAATAGAGCAAGGCAGGATGGGCGAAGTGATCCATGTCGTCAGATCCAAGACATAATACAGAATGCTCCAGAGATTTCAGTCTCCTCTAATATTAAAACATTTCTGTACAGAATGACATCACATACATCTGGTTATCTGACTGTTTCCCGCACTATCCCTACTACTAGAAGCTACCAGGGTTTAAAACCTATGTGCTACAATATATACAGATAGAGCATTGCTCAGATGTGGTGCAGTTGCTGGAAGTCATAAAACCATAAAGCCATTCCACTTTTCCTACAGGAGATGCAACTTATTCTCTAGCATAGACACTGTGTCTGATTCCCTTCAAAACTGTGGGATAACATCTTTATGGCTTGACCCATAAATTAATTTAATTTGAAGAATATTTTCCAAAGTCAGGTGGATTAACCCTTTCTCTCCCAGTATATGCTGTTACAATGTATACATTTAATTCAGTTACAATAATACATGTACATTTCTTTTTCTTCCAGCAGGGCACACTGTTGATGTATTTTACACAAGCAAACCTCACAAATACATTTTCAGCACAAGCATCTGTACAAAATTAGTTTAATATACAAATGACATAGAATTCTCTACAAAATTCCTGCTAGCTGTGCTGGCATATGTTACACATCCACTGACTTACTTTTCCTGGTATGGCTGGCAGTACCTCCTATTGTCAAATTTCTCACCCCTTTGAAGACTCAAGCTAGTTTTTCAAGTGCCCCTTGAGAAACGTTACTTGAGAGGAATGATCATACTTGGGAATACACTATCCCATACCCTGTCTTGACAGCCCATCTGTACTGGCATTGCTAACACCACTATGGTACTGCACTGTTGTATCATATGCCTGCAACCCCCAGGCTCTACCTTAGTAACATCGCATTTTGATGGCTGGCTCGATGTAGCCATGTTAAAGGATTGTGGTCTAACTATAGTGAATTTTCTTCCATATAGATAGGGTTGAAGTTTCTGCAGTGCCCATACTATGGCTAAACATTCTTTCTATACTGCTGCATAGCATTCCTCCCTAGGTTAGAGTCTACAGCTGAGATATACCACTGGGTGCTCTTCTCTCTCTGAGGAAACCTGGCTGAGTTCAGCCCCTACCCCATGGTTCGAAGCATCCACCTGCACAATAAAAGTACAGTTTTGTACCTACCATAAATGTAGATGTTAGAGTGTATACACTACTGCAGTCATTACACTTGGGTTATCCTGCTGTCAGGCGGTTCCCCAGTCAGCCTGAGTTCCAAAAAGTCTTGGTCCAGCATTGGTTGCGGTCGCCTCCTCCCTGACGTCAATGCGACAGGGGTATATAAGATGCAGCAGACGCCATTTTCTTTAGTTTTTCTTGTCCCAGATGTCAGGTGTCCACAAAAAGGTAGGTAATTCAAATTGCTAATAAAACATACATAAGAAAAGCAAACAACTTTCAGTTACCAGCAAATACTCCCCATAGGTAGTAAAGGGTAGAAGACATAGGTGCGTACCAGAAAGTAAGAGGAGATGGAGGGAGGGTAACCTGGACTGCAGCAGTGTATACACTCGAGCATCTACATTTATGGTAGGTACAAAACTGTACTATGTTCATCATGTTACACTGCTGCAGTCATTACACTTGGGTAGAATCCCAAAGCTGAGGTAGGGTGGCTGGTTCTATAAGGCATTAGGTATGGCTATAAGGCCCTGCAGCACAGCAGAGGTGAAGCCAGCTCTAGATTTAGAGTATAAAGGCAGATGGTAATGCTTGGTGAAGGTATGCACAGAACTCCATGTTGCTGCTTCCAAAATGTCCTTGGTAGGCACTCCTCTGAGGTAGGTAGCTGAAGTGGCTGTTGCCCTGGTGGAGTGAGATCTAATGCTGCTAGGTATAGGTTTCCCATGGTGTGTGTAGCAGAAACGTATGCAATGTCCTATCCATTTTGAAATAGTCTGTTTTGAAATGGCTTTTCCCTGTGCTCCTGCAGCATATGCTACAAGTAATTGCTCAGATTTTCTGTAAGCTTTGGTTTTGTCCAAGTAGAAGCGTAACTGCCTGTGAATGTCCAAAGAATGCAGTAGTCTCTCCCCCTTATTCTGTGGTTTTGGATAAAAGGTTGGCAAGTGAATAGTTTGGTTTAGAGCCACACTTAAAACCACCTTTTGCATAAACGTAGGGTTAGTTCTTAAGGACACCCTGTCCTGGTGGAAAATGAGGAAAGGTTCCCTGCCATTAGTGCCTGTAATTCTGAAACTCTTCGAGCTGATGTTATTGCCAGCAGCAGAGCAGTTTTCCAAGAAATATATTTTAATTCTGCTGTGTTAGCGGGCTCAAAGGGAGGTAAAGTTAATTTTTCCAAAACAAAGTTGAGGTCCCAAGTTGGAGTAGGTACTCTACGGGGCGGTCTCATGTTTTTAGCCCCTCTGAGGTACTGTTTTAGCAACGAATTAGAGAAAATTGGAGGATCCGTGTTGTAATGAGCAAAGATGGCAGAGGCGTAGATCTTGATGGATGAAAAAAAAGAGACCTTTGTCCAGCATCTCAGTTAAATATTGTAGAATCTGAGGAATGTTTTGGACAAGAGGGTCAAGGCTGTGAGCCTGGTTCCAGGCACAGAATCTCTTCCATTTATCTGAATAGGCTTTCCTGGTACTAGGCCTTCTGGCCTCCAGAATGACATCCATAACAGCTTTGGAGACAGGCATTGCTTGCTTGACTAAGGAATTTTCCATGCAGCTGGGTTTAAGGTCTTCAGCTGACTGCGAAGTATCTGATTGTTGTGCTGAGTCAGCAGATGTGGGATTTCAGGCAATATCCAGGGTGGTTCTTGTGCTAAATTCTTTAAGATTGGATACCAGTGCTGGCGCGGCCAGTCTGGAGCAATCAGGATCATCTCTGGCTCTTCTTGCCTGGCTTTTATGAGAACCTTTGGAAGGAGAGGCAGTGGAGGGAAAGCGTATACTTATAGGTTTTTCCAGCTGAATGAGAGGGCATCCACTTTCCATGCATGTGGATGGTAACTCCTTGTGCAGAATTTCTGTAGCTGGCAGTTCATTGGGGATGCAAACAGATCTATGTCCGGGCTCCACCATTTTTGTGTTATCATTCTGAATATTTGTGGATTCAATTCCCATTCGTGGGGATCCATGATGTTTCTGCTTAAGTCGTCTGCCAGTGTGTTTTTCTCTCCTGGCAGGAATTGTGCTTGAAGATGAACTTGATAGTTTAGAGCTGTGTTCCACAAGGTCATGGCTTGTCTGCAGAGGGGGTAGGAGTGAGTGCCCCCTTGCTTGTTTATGTACCACATAACTGTGGTGTTGTCTGTTTTTAGTAATAGTTGTCCTGGATGCAGCATGTCCTTGAAAGCTATAAGGGCATTCTGTACAGCTAACATCTCTTTTTGACTGAAGTGAAGATGCCTTTGTTCTGCAGGCCACTTGCCCTGAATACATTTTCCTGCCATGTGTGCTCCCCAGGCATAATCCGATGCATCTGTTGTCAGTGTTTGCCTGGCTGTGGGTTGAGTAAAAGGCTGTCCCTTGTTGAGGTGACAAGCTTGAGCCCACCATCGAAACTCCTGTTGAAGGCAAGGAATTAGTGGTAAAACTGTTTCCAAACATTGACAGTGTTGAGACCATACACTCTTTAGGTACCAATGCAGTTTCCTCATATGCAGTCTGACATACGGAATTAGTAGTATGCAAGATGCCATGTAACCCAAGGCCTGCAGAATTTTTCTTGCAGGGAGTTGGGTTTTTGTTGCCATCAATTCAAAGTATTGAGTCAGTTGTCCTTGCTTGTCTGGCGTGAGATAAGCCATCTGGGCCATTGTGTTCAAGCTGGCATCCAGGAATATTACCTCTTGTGAGGGCACTAGTTTTGATTTCTTTTCGTTTACTGTGTACCCCAGGCAACTTAACTGTTTTACAAATGCCAGATGCTCCAGAAAATTGTCCTTGCTCTCTGCTTGAATCAGGCAGTCGTCCAGGTATGGATAAATTTGAATTCCTTTCTGTCTGCAAAATGCAATTACTGGTGCCAGGTACTTTGTAAAGACCCTGGGCGCAGTAGATAAGCCAAAGGGCAGTGCAGAGAACGGATAGTGCATTGAACCTGCTATGACTCTTAGGTATCTTCTGCAGTTTTGTCTGATAGGGACATGCAGGTATGCCTCCTTGAGGTCCAAAGTCACGAGCCAAGCTTTCTTGCCCAGCATGGGAAGAAGCTGCTGTAGTGTTAACATTTTGAATTTCGGAACATCCAGTGTTTAGAGAAGAAAGAGCCAGAATGGGCCTCCAGGCTTTGTCCTTTCTGGGATCCAGAAAGAGGCTTGAATAAAATCCTTGTCCTTGCTCTTGTGGTGGTACCACTTGAATAGCTCTCATTTCCATGAGTGCTGAATTTGTTTTTGAGCCTCTGCCCATTGATTTGGTGGCAGATTTGGCATTCCTTTTAACCTTGGCAGAGTGTGAAAGTGGAACCTGTAACCATGAGATACAATGTTGAGAACCCATTTGTCTTTGGTGATCCAATGCCAATTGTGATAGAAAAGTGCAAGTTTTCCTCCCAAGGGGGCTGCCAAGACAGAGTTGTTTGGCAGCTGTAATGGGAAGTCATTGAGGCTGCCTTTTATATGGGGCCTGTCTTCCACTTCTTTCTGGTCTGGTGCACTCCATTGTCGAGGCCTGTAAGGACCTTGTGGTTGACCTCTACCTCTCGGATGTCTGTATCTGTCTCTTTGAGGTCTGTCTGTAGCCGGAAATGACCAATTCTTTGCTGGCCAATTTCTGCTAAATCTTGGTGGCTGAACCTGTAAGAAATCCTTTACAGTTTGCACAGATTTTGCTTTATCCTCCATTTTCTTTAATACCTCTTCTGCCTTGACTCCAAATAACACATCCTGCTGCAAAGGTGCATCCAATAATTTTGCTTTAACATGATCTGGTAACGTATGTTCTTTTAACCAAGCATGCCTTCTAATGACAGAGCCTGTAACTGCTGTTCTACAGGAGGCCTCTAAAGAATCAAAAACCACATTGCAAAGTATGCTTTCCCACTTGTTCAGCTGCATGCAATAAATCCTGCATTTCTTTAAAATTAGGAGGATCTGAATCTAGAAGCATTTTTTTGTTTTAATGGAGACATCAAAAATTGCTGATATTTTAGCATGTGAAACTGGCAATTTAAGGCTCTCATTGCTAAGGTTGCAGACTTATATACTTTCTTTCCCCATCTGTCTAATGCTCTGGAATCTCTGTCAGAGGGAACTGGGTTTTTTGCTGATGAGGCCTTAATCCCTTTGGGTCCCTGAGAAATAGTTTCAGGGTCAGCAACAGGGCTTTTATACAGAAATTTGAGAGAGTCAGGGACTCTGTAATATCTATCGGGTTTAAGAGGGGCTGGAGGTAAGGAGTCAGGGTTTAAGCTGGATTCAGTGTAGACATCATCCACAATATCTAACACTGGTGGAATAGCAAGGGGTCTGTGTTGAGGCAATAAAAGAAAGTCTCTGAGTCTTTTCTTGGATTCTGAGTAATACTGGCCTTCCCAATGGAAGTGCTACCTCATGGCATGTAAGGTCTCCCCAAAGGAGTAGTCCTCAAGCGGAGAGGCTGATGGAATTGATTCCTCAGCATCAGAATCCTCATAAGGGGGTAAGGAATATCCTAGGTCTGAGGATGAATCTGAAAAAATAGACACCTGGTTGGAAGATTCATAGTCTGCATCCTGTCTGGGCCTTTTATCAGGAGGGGGATGGGACCCCCTGACCAGGGTGATTAGGTCTTCGGCCATTTTGAGCATTTGTTTCTTAGGCATGGAAGCCTGTCTTGGAGAATGCTGTATCTGTTTCTTTGTTTTTAAGGGGGCCTTAGACTTAGTAGAGGGTTTAATGGTTAACTGGGTAGGTCTGAAGGCACCCTCTGAGGCTGTGGATTGCTCAGCTACTTCGGTTCCCTCCGATGGGTTAGTTTCGGTAGGCTAAAAACATGTAGCGTCCAAAGGCCCAGCCAGCTCCACATGGGAGTCGGATGTGGTGTGTGGTTCTGTGGAAGCGGTGTAGGGGCTGCGTAGGCACCTCACTGAAGACCGGAGAACCAGCGAACTGCCTAGAAGAGGCCTCGTCGTCAGTTTTGGGCCTCGGATGCCTGTCCTTGTCTTTGTGCTTTTTATGTAATCCTGTCGTCGGGAGTTCCGACGGCATGGTGTAATTGAATTTTCCGCCAAAATAATGTCGGGCAAAATAAAACCGACATTTAATAGTGCGCTTGTTAAACCTAGCACAAAACCGACAACCAGTGACGTTGTGGTCTGGGCCTAGGCATGGAATACAATAGGAGTGGAAATCCTTATGCGGTATTTGCTTCCCACATGAAATACCGTTATTAACTTTTACTGACATCGGTCTGAGGCAATAAAAAGTTTCCCCAACGGGGTACTTAGCTTTGTAGAAGACTTCGGTTCTGGATTTGGAATGAAAATCTCAGGAGTTGACCGACCGGCACTTGCAAACTGCTTCTGCTTCGGGCACCGCGCGGCAAGAAAGACTAAAGAAAATGGCATCGGCTGCATCTTATATACCCCTGTCGCACTGACGTCAAGGAGGAGGAGACAGCAACCGACGCCAGACCAAGACCTTGGAACTCAGGCCGACTGGGGAACCGCCTGACAGCAGGATAACCCAAGTGTAATGACTGCAGCAGTGTAACACGATGAACATCTCCTTACTGCAATCTGGACTGGCTGACACAGGGGGGGGGGGTCCTCTCCAAGTCCCTTTAAGCTTCTGGAATGCTTGCTCACAGGCTGGGGTCCACACTACCTTGTCTGGACTGTTTTTCTTGGTCAGGTCTGTGAGGGGAGCAGTCATAGTACTATAACTGGGAATAAACTTGCTATAGTACCCCACTGTCCCCAAGAATGCCCTTACCTACTTTTTAGTAACAGGGGCAGGCCATGCCTGAATGGCTTGCATTCTGGCAGGTTCTGGTCTACTCTTATCACTCCCCACACTATGTCCCAGGTAAGAAACCTCTGCCATACCCACCTGACACTTACTGGGCTTAATCATCAACCCAGCCCTTTGTAGGTGCTCATATCAGGAATGGCTATAAATGGTAATATCAGCCAGGTAAGCAAGCAAGGGCATAATTTCCTGCTAGGATATGATCTACGAGCCTCTAGAACGTCGCTGGAGCATTTTTCATCCCAAAGAATATCTTTGTGATCTCATATAATTTGAAAGGAGTCACAAAAGCTGACCCTCTCTCCCTAGCCGTGGGAGTCAAAGGCACCTGCCAGTAGCCCTTGGTCAGATCAACAGTGGCCAGATACTTAGCCCCACCCAGCTGCTCTAAGGCTTCATCTGACTCCGTGTGGCTATTTAGTTTCCTGTAGTTCACACAGAACCTGTTACTGCCATCTTTCTTTGTTACCAGCACCACTGGGGAGGTCGAGGGACTGCTGGATTATCCTCACTTCCAACATTTCCTGCATCTCCTCCATCAGACTCTATCCGACTCTCGCAGGCACCATGTAAGGGGCCTGCTTGACAGGCCTTTGAGTTTCTGTATCTACATGGTGCTGCACAAGGGGAGTACACCCAGGTTTCCCAGTGAACATGCCCCCAGAGTCCTGTGATACTTCTCGGATTTCTCGAACTTGGGTAGGGTATAGCTGCAGGGACATTGCTACCTTTTTCATGGAGGTGTCAGCCCGAGACTCACTGAGGACATCAGTCACCAGATCCCCCCTCAGACTCCTCCTACTATCCTATGCAAATACTCAGCACCAGGGCCTCCCTATTATGGTAAGGTTTCATCATGTTAACATGGTAAAATGTGCCCCTGCCTCCTGCCTAGCAGTTCTACCATGTAGTTAACATCATTGACCCTCCGTATTACTTTGAAGGGTCCCTCCCAAGCTGCCTGCAGGTTACTGTGTCAGACAGGAATGAGAATCATCATGTGATGACCCACAACATACTCTCTGGCATTCCTGTCATACCAGACCTTTTTCTGCTGTTGGGCTCCTGACAGATTCTCCTGGGCCAAGCCCATGAGCTCCCTGAGACTTGTCCTGAGGTATAGGACATATGCCACAACAGACTCCTTGTGGGATTCTCACACACCCTCCCACTTATCACTAATCAAATCTAAAGGTCCCCTCACCCTATGCCCCTACAGCAACTCAAAGGCTAAAAAACTTGTGGATTCCTGGGGTATCTCTCTGTAAGCAAACAGCAGATGTGGCAAATATTTGTCCCACTCTCTCAAACTGGTCTGCAAATGCCTGTAGCATGGTCTTCAGTGTAGAGTTTAACCTCTACACAAAACCATTAATCTGGGGATGGTAGAGGATGGTCTTTAGGTGCTTCACCACACAGTGCTTCCACAGACAAACCAGCAGGTCTGACGCAAAATTGGCACCTGTGACAGTCAGTATTTCCCTTAGGAAAACCTATCCTGTTGAAATCTCTAACAAAGCATTTGCCACATTCTCTGCCTCAATGGAGGACAGAGTCACTGTCTCAGGGTATCAAGTAGCATAATCTACTACTACCAAGATATACTTCTCGGTGGAGCTTGGGATACTCAGAGGTCCCACAATATTCATACAGACCCTCTGAAATGGCTCCTCAATTACAGTCAAACACATTAAAGGAGCTTTGACCTTGTCTCCTGCCTTGCCTACTTTTTGTCCCTGCTCATAGGTCCTGCAGTACCCTGTTACATCCCTTGCAATCCCAGGCCAATAAAAGTTCTGCATAACATATCTCTTGGTATGCTTTATGCCCATATGACCTGCAAAAGGAATGCCATGGGCTATGCCTAGAAGTACCAGATGGGAGCCTCAAAGCACTATCAACTGCTGTATTACCTCGCACTCTAGCCCTCCCTCAAGGATCCATGCTATACAGTGACCCTTTGCTCCAGTATACAAACTCCTTTTTTTCCTTGAGAAGCAGGTACCTCCCTAGCTACCTCCTTCAAGCCTCTTAGCATAGGGTCTGACAGCTAAGCCTGTCTCAACTCTTCCCAGCTCCCTTCCACAATAAGTCTCGTATCTTCTGACAGCGGTGCCTCACTGTTAGCCTGGGTGCTACCACTCACCTCTGCCCTTGCAGTCACTCTGTGCAAGGGAGCATCAGTACCTACCAGCAGCTGTGGCTCACCTTCAGACTCACTGCTACAGGGTAGCTCCCTTCCTGAAACAGCCACACCACCAACCCTGGCTTCAGGTGTGGTGTCTGTCTAGGTCTCCCCCGGGCTACCAGACCCACATGCCTGTCTCCAAGCCTGAATGCATTTAACTACATGCACACAAGGTACTGCATTATCAAAATCATTCCCTATTAGGACATCTGTAGGAATATCCGCAAACACCTACTTGCTTGCTTCCTTTTCCAAGGTGAACCCTGCCCAAAGGCATTTGGAATGGGGTTCTTCCTTAAGCTCTGACTGGACTGCCCAAGCAAGTATTGCTCCTCTTTAACGACTGCAGGCTTCACAATGGTTATATCAGAGGCTCTCTCTCTCTTAGCAGTGGCCTGTTTTCTATCCACTAAGATAGGATATAAACTCTTTTGACAGTCTGGTAGCCCGGTTGTTTGCAGACAACTTACCAGTGACATACTGCTATTCCCACTTGCTGGCTCCCAATCCTTTTGTTCCCCATCTTGCCTCCATGGACATCTATATGGTACATAGCCCCCCACTGGTTACATTTAAAACATTTAACCCTTGATCCTGGCCATGTACATGAACTAGTGGCTTCTCCTGTTACTGGTGGACTGCTAGGGTGGTTTAGGCTGTCCACCATGGGTTGCATTATATCCATGTGCACCACTGGGTATCCCTTTCTTGTGTACTGATGCTCTGCTTGCTAAGTGGAGATCCCCTTTCTTCCCCAACTCATTTGTGGAGTTAAACACAGTCTGCCTACCAGATTCTCATGTCCTCAGGCAAAGTGGTAAGGGCTTGTTCCCTCACCAAAAGGTCTGCCAGCCCTTCAAAAGTGGTGACCTGACACCCACTCACTCATCTATGAAAATAAGTGCTTAACTCATCAATATAACCACACAAACTTTCATCTGCCTTGCATCTAACCTCGGAAAACTTTTTTCTGTAAACTTCAGGTATTAACTTAAAATATTCAAGTAACATTTCTTGACTTTTTCATAATTTAAACAATCAATGTCAGACAATCTTGAAACAGCAGTTACAGCTTTACTATGGAGTAAGGGGATTAGGAACTGTACTCAGAGCCCTTGGTCAACATTATACTGTTTACATACTCTTTCAAATATATGATTAAAACTAGCAAAATTATCACCCTCTGTAAACTTTGGAAGAAATTTACTGACCCTCGTTGCTTCTGGGGCTCCGTTATTCCCTTCCCCATTACCTCCATGACCCTGGAGAAGAGTCAGCATCTCCTTCTCATGTTGTTGATGGTGCTTCCCCTTTTCTTTGGCTTCCAAACACTGCAGTCTCTTTCTTCAGCCTCCAAATGCCACAGTCTCTCTGCTGATTCTAGTTCCAAACGTTTGGCATCTAGTTCAAGTCTCAACTCCAGATGGATTTTTAAGTCCTCTGAGGAAAAGGTGAACTGTCCTGTTTCTCAGGGATGCAAACCACGACCAGACCAGTTATTCTCCTGGTTGCTGGTCTATGTTGTAGGTACAACTAAGGCTGAAATTATTTCCTCTTTAGTCAGGCATACACCAGTCCTTTGGCTCCGCACACCTTGGCCAACTGGTTCTTTGTCAGTTTGCTATAATCCTCTGCTGACACTTTTGCCTGGTCTCGCTAACTAAAATAACCTAACAAAAATAAATAAAAACTGTTGTGATATGAAACTCTGAATGCTCACCGTGTGGCTGCTGATTGAATGCACAGCTTTAATGATGACTGCTTACAGGCTAAAGCAGTTCAATATCCACACCACTATTCACCAACATGTGACATCCCCACTCTGAGCCAGTAATCAAGGAGCCTGAATCTTCACCACTGACACTGAAGAGGGACATGCAGTTGGAATACAAATGGATACACTCAGTATTTCCAGATGCAGACCACTCTGCATCAAGCACAATTTCCCTTAAAAGCACACAGGAAATACACTCAGCCTGAGGTCTGGATTTCTAGGTCTCCCATCAGGTTCCCAACAAGACTCCCCACTGGTACAGCTGTAGGGTTAGGTCCTCAGCTGAATGTCCAAGCAAATTCCTCCAGCACCCTCTCTGTGAAACCAGTGCTTCATGTCCTTGCTCCAAGTAGCTGACACACACAAACTCTGAGATTTAATTTGTGTGCGCACACACCTGGGAAAGGCTAGCACAACTTTATTAGCTATGCCACCTTCTGTACAGATTATAAGGTAATTCCACTGCCACCAGTGGGTTACTATAAGGCTCTTAAAAGGATATCCAATTATACTGATAGAAATTAATATTGATACAAATGGTAATGCTGACCAAACAGCCAGGCTTTCAGGAGTGGCCAGAATCATCACCAAATAAATATGTGCAAATATTCTCAAAGCTTAAATACTTTCTAGAAAGGACCAGTTTAAGTTTAAATATATTTAATAATAAAAGAACGTGAAAATATTAAGTATTTTATTTACAGTAAACACCAGAGTTTCAGCACAGGAAGCATTAAAAATAACACTGAAGGGAAGTTTCCCGCAGTCATATAAAAACATATTTTTCTCATTATCTATTCCTATTTGACTAAAAGAATTACTGTTCCTACTTACTGAACAGAGCAAGGCAAGACGGGGGAGTGGTGTTTGTTGTCAGATCCAAGACAGAATACAAAATGCTCCACAGACTTCAGTCTCCTCTAATATTAAAACGTTATTTCTGTACAAAATGACATCATGTACATATGGTCATCGGAGTCTTTTTCCACACCATTCCCTACTACTAGAAGCTACCAGGGCTTAGCACCTATGTGCTACAATACACACAGATAGAGCACTGCTCAGATGTGGTGCAGCTGCTGGAAGTCTTAAAACCATTCCACTCTTCCTACAGGAGCTACAACTTATTCTCGACCACAGACACTGTGCCTCTGTCTCCCTTCAAAACTGTGGATTAACATCTTTATGGCTTAACCTATAAAGCAATTTAATTTCAAGAATATGCTTTCCAAAGTCAGGTGGATTAACCTCTTCTCTCCCAGTATATGCTGTTACAATATATATACATTTAATTCAGTTACAACAATACATGTACATTTCTATTCCTTCCAGCATGTTGATACATTTTAACATAAGCAAACCTCACAAATACATTTTAGCACAAGCATCTGTACAAATCAGTTTTATATACTAATGATATATTATTTACAAAATGCCAGCCAGCTGTTCTGGCATATGTTACACATCCACTGCCCTACTGTTCCTGGCATGGCTGGCAGTACCATCTATCATCACAGGGGACAATGAGGATTACTGTGCTCTTTGACCTAGCAGCTTATGTAGAAGTTTTGGAATCAATGGAGTTGGTGGGAAGGCATAAAGAAGACCAGGGGGCCATTTGTGAAGTAAAGCATCCCTCAGTGACTGCCCCTAAGGGGAAATCAGGGCAAAGTAGTTGCTGCACTTCTTGTTTAGGGGACAGGCAAAAAGATTGCAGCACGGTTGGCTCCAGTGATGGAAAATCTTGTCTGCCACTTTCTCATTGAGGGACCACTCACTGAAGAAACACCTGCTCAGTTGGTCTGCAATCATGCTGGATTAACCTGGAATGTGCACCTAACAGAAAGTGGTCAGAAGAGATCACACACTGCCAGACTCTGAGAGCTTCTCAACACAATGGGTGAGATTTGGTTCCCTCTTGTTTGTTTATGTACCAGACAACTGTCATGCTGTCCATTTGGCTGACAATCATCCGACACAGAAGCATACCTTGAAGTGCCTGCAACGGCAACAGCACTGCTCTCATCTCTAAAACATTTATGTGCAAATTGGCCTCTTTGGGGGACCAAGTACCCTGGACTGTACTCCTCAGATAATGCCCTCCCCACTCTATCGGGGAATCATCCGTGGTCACGATGCCCTTGGGCTGTTGGAAGGATGTAGGGATGGCCACAAAGCATTTGGTCGGATTGCATCCTCCAATACAGACCTCTTTTGCAAGTCTTGGCAATTCTTATCCGGTATGACATTGATTGCCGAAGGACTAACCATTGAGGAGCCAGCATCCATTGAATGATCCACATGTAAAACCTGGCTAATGAAACTAAGGCTATTGGTGCCATGAGGCCTAGAGTGTGGAGAACTATATTGGCTGAAATTGAGGCGCTCTTTACCATCTTCTTGACCTGAGACCTTTATTGTAAAACTCGGTGTGGTGAGAGGGAAGCAATGTCAGACTTTGCATTGAGAAGTGCTCCAATAAATTCCGATGGCTGAAGCTGGGATTTGCTGTAGTTTATGGTTATTCCTAGTACAGTACATGTGTGGTGAACCTGATCCCTTGCTCGTATAAGTTGATGCCTGGTCACAGTGGTACTGAGCCAGTTGGCCAGGTAGGGGAAACACCCAGAATCCCTGCAGTGGCAAGTCTAAAGGGCAGTACTCTGAATTGGTAGTGACTGGCTCTCAGCTGGAAGCCGAGGAACTTTCTGGATCGCCTGTTCATTTTTATGTGATAAAAGGCATCCTAAAGATCTATAGAGCACATCCAGTCGTCCTTGCCCAAAAAAGGGAGAATGGACTGAACCATGACCATCTGGTACTTGGTTCCATGAACAGATTTGTTTAGATTTGTGAGATCCAAAACTGGTCTCCAGTCCCCCCATTTTCTCTGGCACCAAAAACCTCGAGTAATTTCCTGATTCCATCTGGTCTGATGGGACCTCTTGGATGACTCTTTTCCAGTAGCTTTTTTATCTGAATTGCTGCCTGATCTCTCTGACTAGGTGGAATATCAGGGATTTTTCTTAGAATTGGTGGTGGTAGGGAAAATGGTATTTTGTAAACCCTGATATAATCCTCTGCACCCAAGTATTCTTCAAGTCTAGCCAGGCTTTCTGATGCAGGGATAAACGTCCCCAGATTGTCTGCAGAGGAGGACAGTTGGGCCTCCGTTCAGGAACGCTGGTAGGGTATGTCCAAGAAAGATTCTCACGATCCCTGGTTTTTCGGGTCACCTCTCCCACAAGGGCGACGACATCCATTGGAGACACACACCCCCACCGGGGAACCTCCTCCACGTGCGTCTTGGAAAGGGCCTTGAGACTTTTTGAACCACATTTTCTGCAGATTCCTAAAGTAAGATTTTTTTTTGGGGGGGGGGCACAAAACATATGCCCATGGCAGACAAGGTCTTCCTATCCTTCTTACACTTGGACAGCATTTCCTTTACTTTAGGGGCAAAATGAGTAGTTCCGTCAAAGGGGGCCACTGACAAAATTGGACTTAAATGTCTCCACAAAATCCCACAAGTGCATCCAGGCATGCCTCTTCATGCAAAATGCCTGAACCAGCTGCTCGAGGTCCCTTCAGCTATGTTGGAGACTAACCTCTTAGAACTATTGGATATTGACTGTAGGGTTGCCAGCTGAGAAGTTACCAAACCCTGAACCTCTTCAGGAAATGGTTCCTGAGAGATTATTTGACAATTTCTTAGTCAAATGTCCCTGAAGTCTGATAAAGTGTGCAAATTGTTCAGCAACTGTAAGGCAAAGGTTGCTGAAACAAAAACACACTTCCCCAATCTGTCCATCACCAGCAACTCCTGCTGGGGTGGATGGACAGTGGAACATCAGCTAGTTTCTTCTTTGTGACTACTGCAACAGCCATGGCATCAACTGGAACCCCCTTTCCCACAAAACTGTTTGTCCGCAGGTGGTGCCACTATCATGTCCAGTCTCTGAGGCATGGGTTCTATGGAGTCGGGTTCGTTCCACGCCCAAGAGATCATGTCAATGAGCTTTTAGGCAGGTGAAGTCACCCAGGAGGTAGAGGGTCATGCACCAAAAGCCTCTAGGGCAACAGATTCCTACTGTGTAAGGTTAGATGGAGTCGAGCCACCTCTCTGTTTAAGGATTTCTAGGAGGTTTCCAAATGAGACAACTTCAGGAGATGAGTGTGGACTCTTCTCCCATACTGAAAAGCAGGTCTTCAATGATGGACTCCAGTGGGGAGTCTATGTGCTTTCTCTTGTACGTCCTCTTCCCGGGAACTTACTCAGTGGGATGCTCTGGGGAAGTCTCGGAAGAGGAAATCAAAATTCCCTGAGAGGGAACCCAAGGCTTCCATACTGGATGCCCCTGTGGAGAAAGATAGTGGGGCTCTAGATGCTATGGCAGCATGGTAGAAAACCTAGGATCCAAAGGGGAAGGCTCCATCATGTCTGCAAAGGCAGAGAACACACACTTCGTAGCCTCGAAGACAGAGCTCAAAAGAGCTAGAGACGGGCTCTGATCTAAGAAAACAGGTTTCCTAATCATTACCTCCCAACACACTCCACCTGAGGTGGAAGCTGGAGCTGAACTGTCCAGTACCGAGCCTCTGAGGAGCAGAGATAACTCAGCAAACTTCAGAGTTGACTGCTGCAGGCAAGCTTCTGCTCAGAAAGCTCTTCAGCTCCAAATGAATGGGAAATTTCAGAGACTATGTCAGTTCCAAGGATATGGTTATCCTTGAATCAGATACTGATGGATCTGGATGGCTGGGATCTTGTAACTCTAAAGCAACTGAAGGTGTTTAGAGGAGGAACTTGCGAGAAGTGCAATGTTGGGCAACTTGACCCAGAGGGGTAAGCACCAAAAGAAAACCAATATGTCCCTGCACCAAGAGGATCTTTCTCACCACTCTCTCTACATCTTCTTTTGCGAGGCTTCTAAAGGACTGAGTGGGGTAAATAAAGGGGGATGCTGGTCTCTAAAAATGGCGATGGAAGTTTGTCAGGAACTGGATTTATGGATGGACAGTATCTGGTCCAAGGGGAACAGAGTGTCTCTAAAAGTACTGTCTGAGACAATAAGGTAGAATCCGATGCCTTTGAGGTCTTCTGATCTGACGTGGCCAATGTCGGATTCGTAATGTTTTGCTTCAGCTAAGTAGGATCCAAAGTACTAGTCGGATCCTGCACTTTTTGCTTTTTCTGATCCAGGGCTGAGACTAGTTCTTTAGAACTTCACTTCAGAGAGAGTTTGAAAAGGATTTTGATAAAACAGAAGGCTTCAGATTAGCAGACTATGACTTGGCTTCTCCAAAAGAAGATGGGACGAGGATTTCAATATCAGCTTATTTTTACACTTAGTAAAAGTTTCAGGGTTAAATCCGTGGCAAACAGTGCAATCCGCTTGCAAATGCAGAGAGCCCAAACAGTAGACACACACACACACACACACACACACACACACACACACACAGAGTGTGGGCATCCAAACGTGTCAGTTTATGCCTGCAGTTTGAACAAAAAACCTGCAGGTTTGTCAGCCATAATATAATACCTAGTCTGAGACAGAAAAAACTAGAAATACAAGGCAGTCTAATAACAGCTAGCAAAAAACTTTTTTTTTTTGGCAAGGAAGACAGGAAAGAAAGGGAAGGGAATACCAACAATGGTATAGAGATAACTATGACAGAGTTGCAAGGGAAAGTGAGATACTAGCGATAGTATCAAAGTGTACCAAGTATGGAAAAAGGAAAAAACAAGGGCAACAGCAAAAATAAAGATTTATAAATACAACACACTAATAGTAATAGTTAGGAAAAGAAGGGCAAGGGAATACTAACAATGGTATTGAGAGGATTACGACCAAGTCATAAGGGCAAGGGAGTACGAACACAAGCAGAAAAAAAAAACAGAAAAAAGAAAAGGATTACACAGTTATCAGTCACAGTAAGTGAAAAACTATTTGAAAAAAAAAAAAGCTTTTACTCATCTAAAAACAACTTGAGAGAGATGGTAGACCATGTCCAATAGCTAGAAGCAGCAAACGAGATCAGAGGTAATTTAAGTGCATTGTGGGCAAGGGAGAAACTTGAGAGATTTGGTGGCTGTGAGCTTTAGCAACAGCTGAGTCAGATCAGATGGACTGGATCTGAACCCACTTGTTGAGGACAGAATGAAGACTGGCAATACCAGATAATCTTTTCAATTTTGCCAGGTATGATTTCCTGGTATTGGGTTTCCTTGCTTCTCTTAGAATGGAAAGCACATCCTTGGGATAGTCCTTGTTGTCAAAACCCAATCATCCAAGCTGTTAATCTGCAGGTGGACAGATGGGAGTGAAAGACAGATCCTCTGGTCTCGCTGAGGAGCTCTACTTCCTGCAGTAGGGTGCTAAATTTCCCCTTACCGACTGTCAGGAGGAGGTAGAACAAGTGCTGCCTCGACCAGAAGGGGACTCACTGGGATCATGCAGTGTCTGTCTGCCCTGATTTTTGTCAGTATCCTGGGGATCAGGGGTAAGGGCAGGAATACATGCAGGAACCAGTTTCTCCATGTAAAGGAGAAAGCCTCAGTTTTTCAAGCTCCATTTGTTGAGCCCTGGAGCAGAACTTCTGTACTTGCTTACTGTAGTGAGAGGCAAATGGGTCTATTGAGGGGGCCCCCACATACTATACAGTTAATTACAGGACAACCTCTTTCTTCAGCATCCATTCAATGGGGTCTAGAAGGTCCTTGCTTACAGAATCAGCCAGGGTATTGTTCTGAGTTAGAATACAAGAAGCTATGAGGATTGGCCCCATTTCCTGACCCAGCATCCAAATTTTCCTGGAAAGGCTGCGCAAAGAGTAGGGCAGAGCTCCCTCTTTCTTGTGTATGTACCAAATCACTGTGCTGTCTGTCCAGATTTGCAGGGTCACTGGGCTTAAGTTCTGTTGAAAGGCTTTTATGGCCAGGTAGACTGCTAGTTCATTTTGATTTGTATGCAATTTCCTCTGCTAAGGAGACCAAATAGCTGTATCCTCAGAAATCCTAAATGGCCCCCCAAAACTATGTCTGAACTGTCTGGTGATGGTCTTGTTTGCTAATGGCACAGAGAAATGCACCCCTGGGTACTATTTGAGTTCCTTTTTCAGGCATGGAAGTAGAGGCAGTAGGGTTTATAAGGTTTGGGAATGCTGTTCTCAAGCATTTTTTAAGAACCATTTAAGTTTCCTCATGTGTACATGGCATCCTGCATTCTCATGATCCCACTTGCAAAATTATACAAGTATCCTCATGAATTCTCTTGCAGAGATAAGTTGCTTTGGAAGCAGACTGGTAAGACAACTTGTCAAGAAAGTAATCTCATCTTGTGGAAAGGCAGCTTTCTGTTTTACCATATTTAGGAGGAGGGCTGCCAGAAAGAGGATCTTCTTCTAACAGAGTTTGAAATGTTTGAAGATTTAAGGTGAAATCTACCTTTTGACAGCAGTGAACTGCAAGCTGTTTAGGGCCTCTGCTGTGGACCTTCTCTGAATAAGGCGTCGTCTAAGTAGGGGTAAAGATGAACAGTACAGTTGTGTACACTTACTATAAATGTAGATGATCGAGTGTATTCACTGTTGCAGTCATTACATTTGGGTAATCCTGCTGGCAGGTTGCCCTCAGTCGGTCTGAATTCCAAAGTCCTGTGTCCTGCGTCGGCTGCTGCCACCCCTTCCCTGACATCAGGTCGTCAGGGGTATAAAAGATGCGGCCGACACCATTTTCTTTTGTTTTTCTTGCCCCAGGTGTCAGGTGCCCCCCTAAAAGGGTAGCCAACATTTATATACATATAAATACATGCACCAATATAAACTTTACCTTCATCTACAAGCAAATACACCACATAGGTTGTATAAATCAGAGAAGGAAAGACAGGTTCCATGAGAAGAAAAGGGGGAGGGCGGGTGGGTAACCTGGACTGCAACACTGAATATACTCGAACATCTACATTTATGGTAAGTATACACATCTGTACTATGTTATTCATGTTTCACTGTTGCAGTCATTACATTTGGATAGAGTTCCAAAGCTATGGATGGGAGGCTGGAGCTAAACAGCATTAGGAGCGGCTATGAAGCCCTGCAGAACTGCAGTGGCAAAGCCTGCCCTGGATTTAGAGTGGAGTGGCAGATGATAGTGCTTTGTAAAGGTGTGCACTGAACTCCAAGTAGCAGCCTCTAAAATGTCCTTGGTTGGTACTCTCCTAAGAAAGGCTGCTGAAGTGGCTGCAGCTCTGGTTGAATGTGGCCTAATGCCCTTAGGCTCTGGCTTGCCACCTTAGGCATAAATGTTGGGTTTGTCCTCAGAGAGACCCTGTCTGGATAAAAAATGATAAAAAGGTTCCACAGCCATGAGTGCCTGAAGCTCTGAATCTCATCTTGCAGAAGTTATTGCTAGGAGCAGAGCTGTTTTCCAGAATAAAAACTTTATATCAGCAGTAGCAGCTGGCTCAAAAGGAGGCAGGGTGAGTTTTTCCAAGACGTAGTCGAGGTCCCATGCAGGCATTGGTGATCTCCTTGGAGGCCTTACATTTTTGGCTCCTCTGAGGTACTGTTTTAGTAAGGGATGAGAAAAGATTGGTGGCTCTGTATTGTAATGAGCCGAAATGGCAGAGGCATGAATTTTAATAGATGAAAAAGATAGACCTTTGTCCAGCATCTCCGTTAAGTACTGCAAAATCTGAGGAATATTTGGCACAGCTGTATCAGTTCCTTGTGCCTGGTTCCAAGCACAGAATCTCTTCCATTTTGCAGCATAAGATTTTCTAGTACTAGGCCTTCTGGCCTCCAAAATGACATCCATCACAGCTTTACTGAGAGGTGTGTTTTGTAGGACTACATTATCCGCCATGCTGCCAGGTTTAAAGTCCTGAGTTGGCTGTGCAGGATCTGATTGTTTTGCTGGGACAGTAGATGAGGTATCTGAGGTAAGGTCTACGCTAGGCATTGCGACAAGCTCCTTAGTATTGGATATCAGTACTGGCGGGGCCAGTCTGGGGCAATCAGTCTCATCCTTGGCTTCTCCTGTCTAACTTTTAGGGGTACCTTGGTGAGGAGAGGCAAAAGGGGAAATGCATATACTGATAGGTTTTTCCAGCTGAAAAATAGAGCGTCCACTTTCCATGCTTGTCTGTGATAAATCCTTGTGCAGAATCTTTTTAGTTGGTAGTTGGGAGGGGAGGCAAATAGATCGATGTCCGGGCTTCCCCATTTCCTTGTTATCATGCTGAAGACTTGTGGATCTAAGTGCCACTCATGGGGATCCATGAGGTTTCTGCTTAGTTTGTCTGCCAGAGTATTTTTCCTTCCTGGCAGGAATTGGGCCTGCAGATGTACTTGGTAAGTCAATGCTGTGTCCCACAAAGTCATGGCTAGTCTGCAAAGGGGGTAAGAATGTGTGCCCCCTTGCTTGTTTATGTACCACATGACCGTGGTGTTGTTTGTCTTTATCAGTAGTTGTCCTGGATGAAGTTGGTCCTTGAAGGCTGTCAGGGCATTTTGAACTGCTAGCATCTCTTTTTGATTGATATGTAGATGCATTTGGTTTGGGGTCCATGTGCCCTGAATGCATCTTCCTGCCATGTGGTGCATCCGTTGTTAGTATTTGCGTGGCTGGGGGTAATGTGAATGGCTCTCCCTTGTTTTGGTGACAAGCCTTTGCCCACCATCGAAACTCCTGTTGCAGGCAAGGAATGAGAGCAATCATAGTTTCTAGGCTGTGGCAATGTTGAGTCCAAACACTTTTTAGGTACCATTGAAGTTTCCTCATATGCAGTCTTGCATATGGAATTAGTAGGATGCAGGATGCCATGAAGCCCAAAGCCTGCAGAATTTTTCTTGCAGATAACTGGGCCTTTGGTGCCAACATTTTGAAACAGGTAGTCAGTTGCCTTTGCTTGTCTGGCGTGAGATAAGCCATCTGGGCAGTTGTATTTAAGCTTGCACCCAGGAATATTATCTCTTTGAGAGGGTACTAGTTTTGATTTCTTTTCATTGATTGTGTACCCTAGGCATGTTAGAAGTCTTTTCACAAACGCCAGATGCTGTAGAAGAATGTCCTTGTTCTCTGCTTGAATTAAACAGTCGTCCAAGTAAGGATATATTTGTATTCCTCTTTGTCTGCAGAATGCAATTACTGGTGCCAGGCACTTTGTAAAGACCCAGGCCACAATAGATAAGCCAAAGGGCAGTGCAGAGAATTGGTAATGCATTGAGCCAGCCTTGAATCTGAGGTATCTTCTGCATATCTGTCTGATTGGGACATGCAGTTATGCCTCTTAGGTCTATAGTCACCAGCCAAGCGTTCTTGCCCAGCATGGGTAGAAGCTGCTGCAAAGTCAACATCTTGAATTTTGGTATATCCAGGAATGTGTTCAAAATAGATAGGTCCAGTATTGGCCTCCAGGCCTTGTCCTTTCTGGGTACTAAGAATAGTCTTGAGTAAAATCCTTGTCCCTGCTCTTGCTCTGGTACTAGTTGAATGGCCCCCATGTCGATGAGGGATGAGACTTGTTTTTGTGCCTCTGCCCACTGATTTTTTGGCAGATCTGACCAGCCGTTTGCCTTTGGCAGGTTATGGAAATGGAACATGTAGCCTTGTGACACAATATTTAAGACCCACTTGTCCTGGGTTATAATGTGCCAATTTTGAGAAAAAAGTGCTACTTTTCCCCTTAAGGGTGTTGCCAGGAGATAAGTGCTTGGTGCAGGCAGGGGGAAGTCATTGCGACTGTTTCCTGAATGGTTGTGATTTGTCTTCTCCCACTTTGGAGGTAGAAGCTCCCCATTTTTTTGACCGGAATGAACCTTGCGCCTGGGATCTGCCTCTAGGGCGTCTGGTTCTGCCCCTTTGTGGTCTGTCTGACACAGGAAAGGACCAATTCTTTGCAGGCCAGTGTCTACTAAACCTAGGTGGCTGTACTTGTAAAAAATCTTTAACCGTTTGCATAGATTTAGCTTTGTCCTCCATTTTCTTTAACACCTCTTCTGCCTTGATACCAAACAAAGTATCATGCTGTAAAGGTGCATCTAATAGTTTAACTTTAACATGATCAGGCAGATTTTGTTCCTTTAACCAAGCATGCCTCCTAATAACAGAACCTGTAACTGCAGCCCTGCAGGAGGCCTCCAAAGAATCAAAACCACATTGCAAAGTAAGCTTTCCAACTTGTTCAGCTGCATGCAATAAATCCTGCATTTCCTTGTTTTCTGCACATTCAGAGTTTAACAACATTTTCTGTTTAAGCAATGCCATGACATGTTGTTGATATTTGAGCATATGAAACTGACAGTTTAAGGCTCTTATAGCCAAGGAAGCAGATGTGTAAACCTTTTTTCCCCATCTATCCAGTGCCCTAGAATCTCTGTCAGAGGGGGTAGGTTTTTTTGCAGCGGAAGCCTCAAGTCCTTTGGGACCCTGAGAAATAGTTTCTGGGTCTGCAGCAGGGTTTTTAAAAAGGAATTTATGAGAGTCAGGAACCCTGTAATATCTGTCTGGCTTAACAGGAGCTGGAGGTAAGGAGTCAGGGGTAAGACTAGACTACGAAAATACATCATCTACAATGTCTAACCACAGGTGGGATGGCTAGTGGCTTATGTTGAGGTAGTAAAAGGAAATCCCTGAGCCTCTTTTTAGATTCTGAAAAATCTTGGCTCTCCCAGTGTAAATGCTCCCTCATGGTATGTAAGGTTTCCCCAAAAGAATAGTCCTCAGGAGGAGAAGTTGAAGATATAGATTCTTCAGCATCAGAATCCTCATGGGGGAAGAGGATATTCCTGATCAGAAGAAATGGAAACCTGATCTGAAGATTCATAGTCAGTCTCTTGCCTAGGCCTCTTATCAGGAGGGGGGTGGGAACCCCTGATCAAGGTAATCAAGTCTTCGGCCATTTTGAGCATCTGTTTTTTGGGCATAGAGGCCCGACTACGTGGCTCTTGAGTTTGTTTCTTTGCTTTGGAAGGTGCTTTAGTCTTTGCCTTTGAAGCTGAAGTCGGTTTGATGTAAAGATGTTTAGGTCTGAATACACCCTCAGAAGCCGGTGCCTGCTCAGTGGCTCCGGACCCATCTGAAGGGATAATATCCGAGGCTCCAATACCTTGAGTTTCCAGTGGCATGGCTGACTCCACATGGAAGTCAGTAGCGGCCTGTGACTCTAAAGTAGCGGGCATCAGGGGCTGCAAAAGCGCCTCACTGAGGACTGGCGAACCAGCGACTGGCTTAGGAAAAGCTTTGTCGTCGGTTTTGAACCTCGGTTGTCTATCTCTATCCTTTTCTTTGCATTTTTTGTGAACTCTGGTAGTTGGATGGCTATCCGATGACATTTCTGGATAATTAAACCGACATCCAAAATAGTTTAAAGCAAAACCATACCGACGCTTAATAGTGCGTTGGTTAAATCTAGCACAAAGCCGACAACCAGAAATGTTGTGATCAGGGCCTAGGCAAGGAATACAGTAAGAATGAAAATACTTATGAGGTATTTGCTTCCCACAAGAAATACAATTATTAACTTTTTCTGACATCGGTCTGGAGCAAGAAAAAAAGTTTCCCCAACAGGGTACTTAGCTGTATAGAAGACTTTGGATCTGAAACTCGCACACGAAAATCTCAGGAGTCAGCCGAATGGCACTTGTGAACTGCTTCTGCTTCGGGCACTGCGCGGCAAGAAAGACTAAAGAAAATGGCATCGGCCGCATCTTTTATACCCCTGACGACCTGACGTCAGAGAAGGGGCAACAGCAGCCGACGCAAGACACAGGACTTTAGAATTCAGGCCGACTGAGGGCAACCTGCCAGCAGGATTACCCAAATGTCATGACTGCAACAGTGAACCACGAAGAACATCCCTAGAGTTCTGCAATGTGTTATCAGAGAAACTAGACATTTTGTGAAAACTCTGAAAGCAGAGGAGAACCTAAATGGTAAAGCACAGAACTGGAAGTGAGAACCTGTTGCTATAAACTCTAGGTACTTTCTGTGATTGTCTGCTATGGGGCATTCAAGTAAGCATCTTTTTAGGTCTAGAGTGATCACAAAGTTATCTTGGAAGATCATGGGCAATAGTTTTTTTTTTTAATGCAAGGATTTTGAATTTTGGGATTTTTAGCTTTGAGAGGTCCAAGATGGGCCTCCAAATACCCTCCTTTCTTGTAACTAGAAAAACACTTAAGCAGCCTTTTCCCTCTTGCTCTGGTGGGAAAGGCTGGGTGGATCCTTGGTAACTTAATTCCCTGAGGCTTTCTTGCTCTTTGTGTGGTTTTGGAATTTCCAAGAAAGGTGGGATTTCTCTGAAATGGATGTATTATCCCCTTCTCTATAATGCTGTGGATCTATTGGTCTCTGGTGATGGTTTTCCATCAGGTTAGGAAGAGGAGAGTCTTTCAACAAGAGACTTGGAGGGGAATGTGAGAAGGGGTATGGGAGGCTAGGGTTATAGTTGCAGTTGGTCTCTATGCTGGGTGGGCTCACTGGCACTTCTATCTCTGTGTTACTGTCTTGGTTGTCATCTCTTGGTCTGGGCAGGTATTTTTCCACAGGGTGGCTTCCACTTGTCTTGTCTAGGGGGGAAATATCAATGTTTAGAAGGGTAATTCCTACAGTACTTTGGGGTTTGAGACAGGTAAATGCTTTCAAAGTTTTAATCTGCTTTCCTTTTTTATCTCACTTTTCAAAAACTTGTTCAGCTGGAGGACCAAAAAGAAATTCCTTGTCTATTGGAGCACCTAGTAGTTCAGTCATAACTTGATATGACAGGGTCCTCAGCCATGCACGTCTGCGGAAGACAGAGCCTACTGCAGCTGTTCTGCAAGAAGCATCTTAAGGCGTCAGCCACATTTTAGGAAGTGTCTGGAGATGTGTAAATCTTCTCTGGCTGTCTCCTGGATTTCCTTAGATAAGGGTTCTATCCACAACTGAGTCTATCTTGGCTACAATTTTGTCCTGAAGAGATTCAATGTACTTTATCATATAAAACTGGCAATTCAAAGCTCTCATTTCCAGAGTGGCAGCGTCATCTTTAGTTCTTTCTAGCCTTGTAGTCCAATATTCTTCACATGTGTTCAGTACATTCAGTATGCCCACCAGCTTACTTTTTTTTCCAGAGGATCTTCTTACAGTTAAGTAAGTATGCCACTGGGGAAATTTCTCGACTAATTTAATGTTCAGAAAAGTCAACTGCTTGAAGTGTAGGAAGCAAATCCTACATAAAGATTTTAATTTGTTTTGACTCTTCTGTTTGGGGGCCTCAGCATGTCTGTAACTATCTTGACTGTGCAAAATCACTTGCAAAAACCTTAAAGTGTAGGGCCAATGTACTAGCAGGTTATACTGAGTCCTCCTTTTTGGCTTTCCTGGTGGCGTTCCAGTCCACTGCTACCACAGGGCTTCTGTATACACCGGTGTCTGCTAGTGTCATTTAAAAAAAAAAAGAAGGACAAAAAGACCACAGACCCTGAAATTACTGAGAAAGCTCCAACTGTAGGCCATAAGTTGATGAGCCATCTTTGCAGCCCTGGAGTCCAGTAACACATGGGCCCAAACCTTGTAGTATGAAGACGCCATAGTCTACGACCTACTTGTGCATACTGCCACAGTACACATGTTGCTCGGGTCTGAGATCATGCAGTAGGCCTCATTTTCCAATGTCTGTGCTGTGAGTCTCAAGGTAGATACCCTGTCTTCCTTCCTTGCCAAAACTACAGCTAAAGTTGCTGTCAGAGGACTGCAACCTCAGGTCACTTTTTTTAAATGGACACCCAAACCAAAGCGAACCACTTCCTTTTCATCAAACCTGCCTCTGTGTACTACATCTCAGACCAAAGCCCAAGATCTCACTAAAATAGCACAGGAGTTCATGGCCTTTATGAAATCTAGAGAGCCCTATCATGCTTCTGCTTCAGAGCCTTCCTCATCCAAAAGGAGCAGGGAAGTAGCTTTTCAAGCAGAGGAAGATGACTCTAGCTCAGAGGATGAGGTGGAATTGTCTTACTGTAGGTACTTGTCACAAACTTAATCAGACTCTGGTGAAGGTCTCCCCCGGAAGCTTTCCTTTGGGAGTAACTTGCATAGAATGAAGGAATCTTTGTTTGGAAAGCAAGCAGTTCTCGCAGGCTGAGATTCACTACAGGGAACTGCTAAGTTTGGGTTCATCCAGACCACTGCCTGTTATTATCTCACTTTTCAAAAACTTGTTCAGCTGAAGGACCAAAAAGAAATTCCTTGTCTATTGGAGCACCTAGTAGTTCAGTCATAACTTGATATGACAGGGTCCTCAGCCATGCATGTCTGTGGAAGACAGAGCCTACTGCAACTGTTCTGCAAGAAGCATCCAAGGCCTCATAGCCACATTTTAGAAGTGTCTGGAGATGTGTAAATCTTCTCTGGCTGTCTCCTGGATTTCCTTAGATAAGAGTCTATCTTGGCTACAATTTTGTCCTGAAGAGATTCAAGGTACTTTATCATATAAAACTGGCAATTCAAAGCTCTCATTGCCAGAGTGGCAGAGGTAAAAGCTTTCTTCCTAAATCTAATAGTCTACTTTCCCTGTCATTAGAGAAGGGATGTTTGGTTAAGTCCCTCAGGTGCACCTTTTGTGGATTCTGTTGGAACTACAGAAGGGTCAGCCTTTGGATTTTTTGTAAAGGTACTTGTGAGAGTCCATCATTCTGTAAAACCTGTCTGCTTCCGAAGAGCAGGGGGAAGAGAATCAGGGTGTAAAGGAATGTCTTCAAAGATATCATCCAATACAGTATGAACAGGAGTAACAGGCAGTGGTCTGGATGAACCCAAACTTAGCAGTTCCCTGTAGTGAATCTCAGCCTGTGAGCACTACTGCTTGCTTTCCAAACAAAGATTCCTTCATTCTATGCAAGTTACTCCCAAAGGAAAGCTTCCGGGGGAGATCGTCACCAGAGTCCGATTAAGTTTGTGACAAGTACCTACAGTAAGACAATTCCACCTCATCCTCTGAGCTAGAGTCATCTTCCTCTGCTTGAAAAGCTACTTCCCTGCTCCTTTTGGATGAGGAAGGCTCTGAAGCAGAAGCATGATAGGGCTCTCTAGATTTCATAAAGGCCATGAACTCCTGTGCTATTTTAGTGAGATCTTGGGCTGTGGTCTGAGATGTAGTACACAGAGGCAGGTTTGATGAAAAGGAAGTGGTTTGCTTTGGTTTGGGTGTCCATTTAAAAGAAGTGACCTGAGGTTGCAGTCCTCTGACAGCAAGTTTAGCTGTAGTTTTGGCAAGGAAAGAAGACAGGGTGTCTACCTTGAGACACAGTGCAGACATTGGAAAATTAGGCCTACTGCATGATCTCAGACCTGAGCAATGTGTGTACTGTGGCAGTATGCACAAGTAGGTCGTAGACT
Organism: Protopterus annectens; assembly: GCF_019279795.1. Classification (NCBI taxonomy): domain Eukaryota; kingdom Metazoa; phylum Chordata; order Ceratodontiformes; family Protopteridae; genus Protopterus; species Protopterus annectens. The sequence goes on from NC_056749.1 coordinate 427,523,514, forward strand.
ATGGCGTCTTCATACTACAAGGTTTGGACCCATGTGTTACTGGACTCCAGGGCTGCAAAGATGGCTCATCAACTTATGGCCTACAGTTGGAGCTCTCTCAGTAATTTCAGGGTCTGTGGTCTTTTTGTCTTTTTTTTTTAAATGACACTAGCAGACACCGGTGTATACAGAAGCCCTGTGGGTAGCAGTGGACTGGAATGCCACCAGGAAAGCCGAAAAGGAGGATTCAGTATAACCTGCTAGTACATTGGCCCTACATTTTAAGGTTTTTGCAAATGATTTTGCACAGTCAAGACAGTTACAGACATCATGCTGAGGCCCCCAAACAGTAGAGTCAAAACAAATGAAAATCTTTATGTAGGACTTGCTCCCTACACTTCAAGCAGTTGACTTTTCTGAACATTAAATTAGTCGAGAAATTTCCCCAGTGGCATACTTACCTAACTGTAAGAAGATCTTCTGGAAAAAAAAACAAGCTGGTGGGCATACTGAATGTACTGAACACATGTGAAGAGTATTGGACTACAAGGCTAGAAAGAACCGAAGATGACGCTGACAGACCCTTCTTATACCCAGACATCCAGATATCAGTCTTCAAACATCTGTTGCTACGGATGATGTAAAGACTCTGGAAATTGAGCCAGCTGCAGGCTTGTGCATGCCAATAAGACATAAGAATCAGTAATACTACAACGACTAAGAAAAATAACCTTTTCCAAGAAAGACATGGTATCCATTCTGCAAGCATCAGGGCAAGGTAGTCTCTTATACAAAACAACCTGAGCTGTCTGCTGTGAACAAAAATAAAAAGATCTGTCAGTGGACTATGCCCAGAAAGACCTCTCTGTTTAGCATCCATTCATGATGGTCCAGTCTGCATCTGCTCAAAAAGTCTGCCACAGTGCTCCTTTGTAAAGGCATTAGGCAGCCTGAAGAACAATTTTGTGCCGAATGGCTGGTTCCCAAGATTTCAAGTAGTAAGACTAGGTGCCCCCTGCTTGTTTATGGTTTAGAAGAGGACCAGAAGTCCAGACATAATGCAAACCTGAAGGGCTGAAATAACAGCTTTTATTTCCTTTATGTTTAACTAACCCTTTCTTTCCATTAATGACTACACCCCTTAGACTCTGACATCCCTAGGACAAGCTCCCCACATCAGATCTGAAGTGTCTATGAACAATTCCTGCTGAGAGGAAGGAACTAGAAAGGTCACTCCTGGGTTAAGTAAAATCTGGTTGATCAGCCATAGAAATTCCCTTTTAGTCATGAGCATCAGAGGAATTAGGAGGGTAAACGGATGGCAATGCAGAGTCTAAATAGACTTCAAATTCCACTTCCTCATACGGAGCCTGCCACAAGATATCATAGGAATCATTGATGCCATGTATCCTAAGCCTACTAGAATTTCACTCTTGCAAAAGTCACATCCAACGGAAGAAGATTTTGAAAACATCCTGCCAGGAAGACAGCTTTGCCTGCAGGAAGAAAAACAGTCACTGGCAGCGTAGTGAGTCTTCATCCTAAGAAAATCTGATCCTGGAATGGAGTTAAGCAAGATTTCTTTAGGTTCAGTTTGAACTCTGAATTGTTCAAAAGATCCATAACAAACTGCAAATGAGTCAGAAGTGTCTCATGGGTAGAAACCTAAATGAGGAGTTTTCCCAGCTAAGGAAAAACTTGAACGGCTTGAAGTCTGGAGAAGATAATGACGGCATTTAGTGAATACCACTGCAGCAGTAGAAAAAACAAAGGGTAAAGTAGAGAACTAAAAGTGATATGAAGAGATATAAAAACCTTAACTTCCTGCATTGTGGATGAAATCAAATATGAAGATAGCCATCCTTAAAAGCCAATATCACCAAAAACCCTGAGGAAGAAGCACTGGAAGCAATGACTGAAGGTCATAATCTTGAAACATGGCACTTTGAAGAGTGTTGGGAAAATAAATATCCAAAACAGGTTTTTAGGTGCCTTCCTTTTTTTTTACCCAGAACCATTCTTGAATAAAGAAACACTTTCTTCTAGATGAGGAGACACAAGGTCTATTTTCTCCCTTGATTGAAGAGGACTCAAATAAAAGAGAAAGCAAGATGAATTGGGGGGGGGGGGGGGCCTGAAAAGCAAGGGGGGGAACATTCCAAGAAATTTCCCAACTTCCGAATGATGGGTAGGACCCTCACCTGTCCAATGTTATGGAATGCCAGACTGGCAGAGATAGAGATGGTGTATGAAGCAAAGGAACCTGGGATTGTGTGTTGGGAAGGAGAGAATGCAGATAGTCAAAGAAGCTGTATTTTTCCCAGGAAAGGAGGATTTAGAACCATTGGATTCCTGCTGAAATTTGTCCTGAAACCTTCTTTTACTGCCTTTTTTTTTTTTTTTTTTTTTTTTTTTTTTTTTACACTTTTGAAAAAGTTTTTGGTCCTTACGAACAAATGGATCAGCATTAGATGGGTAATTTCTCTAACACTTAGAAACAGAAGAAAGATTTACTTAAAATCTTGTGTGGACATTCACCTTCTCCTGCAAGGTTCTGAAAAGCTCTACATCCATAGAACCTATGGCCTATCCAAAGGGGAGTCAAGCAGCTTTTCTTTGACATCCTCAGGAAAAAGCTGAAATCCAAGCCAAGAAAACCTCCAAAGAACTGAACCAGTAGCAGATGCATTGGAAGAGGCATACACAGCATCAGAGCTGCACTTAATAGAATGCCTAACCACCTGAGAAGCAGAGTTAAGAGGAGATAATGCAGAAGATTTAGCTGCAGAGTCTTCAAAATCTACAAAGTACTTTCCCAAGTTACCCAGAACAGACATAACATATATATGACCATAGGAGTATGGTAAATTACAGGCTTAAAAGCTAGAGTGGCAGAAGAATAAACATTCTTTGCCATATCTATCAACAGCTCTGCTGTCTTTACTAGTGGGTAAAAGACTAGGGGATGGGAGAAGCTTAGTAGGCTTTTCAATGTAAACAGCAATGGGAGACGGATCAACAGTACAGTTCTTATACAAGAACTTGTCTAAGTCAGTCACCTTGTAGGTTTCTTAGGGGTTGATGTTATACAAGGGATTGAGAGCAATGGAGAAAGTATCCAACAAAGCTTCTAAACCCATAGGTATGGCTGAGGGCTTAGACACTTGCACTAAAATATTACATAATTTTAACAATACTGTCTCCAAAAGAGAGCGAGAGCTTCTCCAAAGGGAAATCGGGAGAAAAAGTGTCTACATCATCTGAGGCATAGGTCACAGGAGAATGAATCTGGGAAGAATAAGCTACGCAGTTATCTCCATCAGAATCGAATTTTTCTTACTCTGATTCCTCCATCTGCAATTTGAGGTGAACATGACAACAACAAACAGGAGGAGCAGGAAAGAAAGCGGAAGGCTTTAAAGATTTAACAGTCTTGATAAAGACCTGGATATAATCTTTCCATTCTTTATGAGGATCCCTGAAGACTGAGAAGAAACAGTATGTTTAAAATTCTGCTTCTTTTTAACTGTGACGTTTGCCTGCCTGCACAAAACTAGGAGGTTCCGAGCTCTGAATACCTCAATCAAGGAAGCACGAACTTCTTTGCTAAGATCGGAGGTATGCCATTAAGTCCCTCCGACATAAGCAGAGATTCTCCCTTCTCATACACAACAGACAACTGGTCAGACATGGTGGACATGCAAGATGGCTGCATCATATCAGCCTAATCAGAAGACAAGATGGAGACATCTGGGTTGGAGTCAACAGCAGAAGTCTCTATCTTTAATTTAAGTTTCTTAGATGACTTCTTCAGCATTGAAAGGATGCCAGCTGAGGAGGACTTGGATGCCATCTTACCTTGGGCAAGCAATTTTGGTTCTCAAGGTAAATTTTCAATGAGGATAAACAACTATGCAAAGTTGTATGCACAAATGACAGAGAGAGAGAACAATCCCTACAGTCATGTTCCAGTCTAACAAAATAAGACACAGTGTGGTGATCTCTGTGAGGAGTCTGCCTCCCACAATCACATTTCTCTCTCTTCAATGACAGGTACAAAACTTTTAAGCACAAAAGAAGAGGAGGGTTCCCATTGGGGATGCTTATCTATCCAACACCTGAAAAAGTGGCAAAAATTATACATCTATCAGACTGAAGTAGACGAGGTAGTTCAGTACTGCAATCAAGATAGTTCTGATGTAGTTCATGCTGCTATGTCCTTTATGTACCTCTGAGTCCTTCGGGGGAAGGTTACACATTGGATGTACAGCTAACCTAGGCAGGATATCCCATTAGTTAATATTACTGAAATAATGAAACATGGAAGGGCAATATACTGTCATTTTTAATAATGAAGTGCCAAATCTTCAGTCTGCGGTACATGTTTTGCAATGTTTCTGACTTTGCAGGATACTGAAGTCTGCAAAAGCAAAATGTGATATTTTAAAGCTGCATCTAAATGACACTGTCATTTCAGACTTCACAGTTCTTCAGAAAAAGAACAATAATGCACACCCCAAACAAGTATATAAAAGAAGCATCTATCTTTGATTTTGTAGCTTTATGAAGCTGTAATTTTCATTTGATGTACTGTGTGTGTGTGTGTGTGTGTGTGTGTGTGTGTGTGTGTGTGTGTGTGTGTGTGTGTGTGTGTGTGTGTGTGTCCACTATATCAGATTTTCAGTGTTATTCTACCAACTTAAGTATTTTTACTGTTATGGACTTAGTACATAAAAACAATACATGTCCTTGATTTTGTCTATCATTATTTTTTAGCTTTTAACTTGCCTCTTGAGGTCAGAGGTTGAGTACTGTGTTTGGATTGTTTGTCTATTCGCTACTGTCCCGGATTTCTTACAATGTACCTCACACAGCATACTGGTTAAGGAGTTTACTTCACAGTTACAAAGTACAGATCTGAGTCTCACCTTTGAGTGAGACTTGGATTGGCTTAACATGGCCCACAACAGCAACTAGCCTAGAATCTACCAATGAAAAACATACAAATCTATGAAATGCTTCACATATCATGCATGCACAGGGGAGTAATTTGGTATGTTCCATGCAACATTTGGGGGGATTTCTGACAAATCAGAGCACTGTAGTCAAAATACTGACAGACACTGGAGTTTCAACTTTCATATCCTTCAAAAATGCACAATGCAAAACATGTTAGTGTAGCTACATCCAAGGGGTAAGAGCAATATCCATCTCCAATTTTGGCATTTTATCAATCATTGCTTTTTGTTTTTTTAATCCTGAATTCTTTCTACTACAAATATACGGGCATATGTTTGTCCCTCAGTCTTGAAATTTACACTATACATCCATATTTCTCTACTGTCTGATTTATAAGACTTGTGGCTTTCTGGAAAATCACTGACAACTGCCTTAGACAAAAAAATTAGATGGTCAGTAAGTAAGATATTGTGATTCTGTTTACATTCTAAGTTATGAAAATTGCGTAATATTAATAAGTGTTACTCATTTGCCCTGCAAGGAGTATGTAGTATTTCTGGGTATCAAATAAAACCTTACCATAACGCTGGAAAACTTCTCACTGATGGACGTTGTCCAACTAACAGTAATTTGTAGGTATTTGTTTAGTAATTAGCATTATATTTATGTATATGTTGTACAAACAGCTCAAGCACAGTCTACAGTATCATGATGGAAAAGCATGTCACACGGCAGCTCAGCAGGAGTTAGCAAATCTGCTAACTCAAGTAGTGTCAATAAGCAAGAAAAAAATAAGTTATGTCCTACCATAACGTTCCATTCATCACTGATGGGTACGGTTCCGAACGCTCGGAACAGTCTCGGCCAAATACCAAGCTAGCATACACCAAACTCTCCAGCCACGCTACTACCAACAATGCCCATCATCCCATACCTCAGATCAAGTTTGCAGAACATATAGTAGAAACATATATTAGAAACAGAAATAAAGACAGAGGCCATCTCTGCGCAAACACCCTAACACACCAAAATGACCCGAAGATCCGCCAGGAACCTTTGGCGGGGGAAGGTGGGAGGGGGTGACGAATGGAACAAGATCAACTCGGATGGAACGTTATGGTAAGACATAACTTCTTTATCTGAAGTTGTTAATCTTCTTCCATTCCTCACTGATGGGACAGAGTCCCTAGCTACTACAGAATCTGGGTGGCCCTCATGGAAGAACATTCCGGAGAACCACAGAGCCAAAGGCAGCTCTTCTTCCCCTGGAGATCAGATCCAATTTGCAATGCTTGATAAAGGTATGGGGTTTAGCCCAAGTGGCGAGTGCACAAATATCATCCATGGAAGCCCTAGCATGAAAGGCGACAGAAGCAGCCACAGCTGTCGTGGAATGAGGTTTAATGCGGCCAGGAACTGATTTCTCCTTCAGAGAATAAACAAAGCCATTTAGACAAGGTAACCTTAGACACTGCCGATCACATTCTAGAGCCCACAAAGGCAACAAAAAGCTGATCTGACTTACGAAATGACTTTGTCCTGTCCAAATAAAAACGTAACTGTCTGTGGACATCCAAGGAATGGAGACAGTATTCCCCTTTGTTAGTATAATTAGGGAAAAACACGGGCAACTCAATGGACTGATTAACAGAGAATTCTGAAACCACCTTGGGTAAGAAAGTGGGATCGGTGCAAAGTGATACTCTGTCCTTATGGAAAATCAAATAAGGACTCTTAACGTATAATGCTTGCAGCTCTGATACACGTCTGGCTGAAGTAACCGCCACCAGAAACAAGGTCTTCCAAGACAGAAATTTCATATCACAAGTTGCAGCCGACTCGAAGGGAGGTAGAGCCAAAGCTTGAAGCACCTTAGACAGATTCCATGATTCCACAGGTTGCCTAATGGGAGGTCTAGAATGAAAAATCCCTTTCAAGAAGGCCTTACACAGACGAGTAGATATAATAGGAATTCCGTCTAAACCATCATGGAAATTGGAGATGGCAGCTAGATCCACCCAAATCGTGGATGCAGATGCCCCACTAAGGAAAAGCTCGGTCAGGTATTGAAGAACCGTAGCTACTGGAACAGAAACAGGGTCCAGAGACAGCTCTTGTGCCCACAAGGAAAAACATTTCCACTTGTCTTTATAAAGTTTTCTGGTAGAAGGTTTATGGGAGGCCAAAATAATATTCTGTACCAGAGAAGAGAGTGATTCAAACCTGGCTATTAACAGAAGTGGAGCAACCAAGCTGTCAGTTTTGAGCATGGTCAGATTTGGAGACGACAACCCTTGGAAGTGAGAAATAAGATCCTGACGGAAGTCCAGGATCCAAGGAGGTAGGAGCAGGTGTTGCTGAAGGAAGGGAAACCAAACCTGACGAGGCCAGAACAGAGAAATGAGAATCATTCTGTTTCTCAACGGAGTAGCTTTCCTTAAGACCAAGGGTATCAAGGGGATGGGAGGATAAGTGTACAGGAGACCCGCTGACCAATCGTGAGTCCGAGCATCTCTCGGGGATTCACCCTGCGGAGGAAAGAGGGCAAAGTAGCTGCTGCACTTCGTATTGGAGGGGGAGGCAAACAGATCACAGCAAGGTCGGCCCCAGCGGCTGAAAATTTCCTCTGTCACTCTCGGGTTGAGACACCACTCGTGAGGAAGCAAGATGCATCTGCTCAGCCTGTCCGCAATCACGTTGGAACTCCCCAGGATGTGTGTAGCAATCAGGAAACTTGGAAGCTATCGCCACTGCCAAATTCTCATAGCTTCGCAGCAAAGGGGTAAGATTTGGTCCCTCCCTGCTTGTTGATGTACCAGACCACAGACATGTTGTCTGACTGGATAGCAATCGGTCCGAGAGGAAGAAGAGGATGGAGAGATTGCAACACCAGTAACACTGCTCTGAGCTCTAGAACGTTGATGTGTAAGTCGACTTCTAGAGGAGACCACGTGCCTTGAACAGATTTTCCCTGAAAGTGGCCCCCCTCCACCCTATCAGGGAAGCGTCCATAGTCACCGTGGCGTTGGGCTGAAGAGGTTGAAAGGGGCGACACCAAAGACTTTCGTCCATTCTCAACCACCAGAGGAGATCCTGTTTGCTGAGGTCGGTGATGAGGATTAATGTGTTCAAGGTTTGAAAAAGCCACTGTAACAGGCACATATCAAGTCTGGCCAACAGAATAATGGGAATGGCTGCCTCCATGGAACCCAGAGCCTGCAGAACTTCCCTTGCAGACACTTTCCTGTGGTAGAGTATCACTTGCACTTGTGTTCTCAGTCTTAAGAGCCTGTGATGAGGAAGAGATATTAGGCCAAGCTGAGTGCTGAACATAGCCCCTATGAATTCCAGTTATTGTGAGGGCTGAAGGTTTGATTTTTCCCAGTTGATAGTAATACCCAGAGACTCCACCAGAGACAGAGTGTAGCAAAGGGCCCTGGTCAGTAGACGCTCAGTGGGGGCAGAGAGGAGCCAATCGTCCAGATAAGGAAATACCTGGAATCTGTGAAGTCTCAAGTGAGCTGTCACCACTGATAGACATTTCATGAACACTCTGGGGGCCAACAAGAAACCGAAAGGCAAGGCTCTGAACTGAAAATGATTGGCTCCCAGCCGAAGTGCTACAGTCTCCTGGAGCGTTTGTCCATTTTGATGTGGTAATACACATCCCAGAGATCTAAAGACCACATCTACACACCCTCCTGAAGGCATGGAAGGATGGACTGAATAGTGACCATGCGGAACTTGGTCTGTATGACTGACTCGTTCAAACGACTGAGATCCAGAATGGGCCTCCAGTCCCCCATCTTTTTTGGCACCAAAAAGAGTCTGGAGTAAACCCCTAATATCTGCACTGATCTGGGGGGACCTTTTGGATGACTCGCTTTAGAAGAAGCTTCTTGATTTCGGAAGCTGCCTCCTCTCTGACTGGGTGGTATGTCGGGAAGGGAAAATTGAGGTCTTGGAAAGGATTTGAAGGGAATGCGATAGCCTCTGGTGATAATTCTCTGCACCCATAGATCATCGGTAATGGAGGACCAGGCTGTTTGGTGCAGAGAGAAACGCTCCCCGACAGCTTCCAGAGGAAAGCAATCGGGCAACGCTTCAGGAGCGCTGATAGGGGCTACTGGAGAAAATCTCTGGAGCCTTGATTCCGGTAACCCCCTCTGCCCCTAAAGGGGTATCTTCCACCGTTGAACCCTCCTCTGCCTCTGGAGGAGTCCTCGCCACATGTGACACGAAAGAAACCTTGTGACTTCTTGTGCCACAACTTTCCACTCCTCTGGTTCCTGGAGAAGGAATGCTGAGGTTAGGACAAGCACAGGCCCATGGCAAACAAGGTCTTTCCCTCCTGCTCGCACCTGGCCAAAGTATCCTTGACCTTAAAACCAAAGAGTGCGGAGGGCTCAATATGGGCGTTCAAAAGGAAGACGAAGGAATCCGGTAGGTCAGAAATGCGCATCCAGGCATGACGTCAGACAACCACGCCAGCACCTGCTGCTCTAGCTGCTCCTTTGGTTGCGTGAGAGAGCAACCTCATGGAGGAATTCGAAATCGCTTCATGGGTGGCAAGCTGAGAAGCCACTTTGTCACATGCTCCATCCGACACTTGACCCGTGAGACTACCAGAGAGTTTGGAAATAAGGTCTCTCTGGAGTCTCGTAAAGCGTGCCAGGAAATTCAGCGAACGCACGGCAAAGGTTGCTGCAGCAAAAACTTGCTTCCCTAACCTGTCCACCGCCCTGGACTCCCTGTTAGGTGGATAAACAGCAGGACTCTCTTCCACCAGGTCCTTCTTTATGGCTGCCACCACCACCACAGCGTCTACTGGCAAGCCTTTCAACCAATGGGGTTGATCCTCTGGAGGATCAAGTACTTTGTCTAATCTCCTGGGGACAGCTTCTACTGAATCCGGACTCGTCCACGCTCGCTGCATGATGAATTTGACCAACTCATCTGCAGGAGGGGTCACCCAGGAAGTAGTAGGACGGGAATGGAAAGCTTGTAGGAATATGGATTCTTCCAGGGAAGGTGTGGAAGATTTCCAGTCACCCCGCTGATTCAGAATCTCCAAGATATCCCCAAAGGAAACAGTCAGGGGGAGATCTAGGGGAACCTTCCCCATCATCATAATGCGTATCCTCAGTAAGGGACTCTTCAGGTGAGTCCATGTGTTTTCTTTTGCACACCCTCTTCAGAGGGGGCTCTTCGGTGGGGATGTCCGAAGAAGCCTTGGAAAGGAGGGGTGCTTTGGATTAGTGGTCCCCTGCTAAGGGCCGGTGATGGCTGAGTGGGGGGGGGGCCAAAGGCAGAGCTGAAGGAGGCGGGTTGCTAGCCGCCAGCGTCCTTTCCATAATCCGGAACGCAGGCCCACCCGAAGAGTGATGGGAGCCCGGAACCGAAGAGGACTGAATCGGAACTGGGGTCACACCCCGCTCCGAACAGCCCACCTCTGAGACTGGAGTTTGAGAGGGATTCGGTGCAGATATAACTCTCGGATCCGACACGGGAACCGGAAAGGGCGTTTGTGCCGGGGCTGGAAAGTACAGTTGTGTACACTTACCATAAATGTAGCTGTTCGAGTGTATTCGCTGTTGCAGTCATTACATTTGGGTAATCTGCTGTCAGGTTGCCCTCAGTCCGCCTGAATTCCAAAGTCATGGGTCCTGCGTCGGTTGCTGTCTTCTCTTCCATGATGTCAGGTCGTCAGGGGTATAAAACATGCAGCAGATGCCATTTTCTTTAGTTTTTCTTGCCCCCGATGTCAGCTGCCCCCAAAAAGGAAGCAAAAATATATATATATATATATATACACATGCATCAAAAAAGACTTTACCTTCATCTACAAGCAAATATACCACATAGGCTGTAGAAGATAGAGAAAGAAAGATAAACTCCAGAATGACAGGGGGATGGCGGGAGGGTAACCTGAACTGCAACAGTGAATACACTTGAACATCTACATTTATGGTAAGTGTACACAACTGTACTATGTTCTTCATGTTTCACTGTTGCAGTCATTACATTTGGGTAGAATCCCAAAGATATGGTTGGGAGGCTGGAGCTAAACATCATTAGGTGCAGCTATAAGGCCCTGTAGCACTGCAGTGGCAAAGCCTGACCTGGACTTAGAGTAGAGTTAAATGATAATGCTTTGTAAAGGTGTGAACAGAACTCCAAGTAGCAGCCTCTAGAATGTCTTTGGTTGGTACTCCTCTGAGAAAGGCTGCTGAAGTAGCAGCAGCTCTGGTGGAATGAGACCCAATGCCCTTGGGCACAGGTTTACCATGGTGTAGGTAGCAGAAACGGATGCAGTGGCTTATCCACTTTGAAACTGTCTGCTTTGAAATAGCCTTTCCTTCTGATCCTGCAGCATATGACACTAGTAATTGCTCAGTAGTTCTTAGAGCATTAGTCCTGCTCAAGTAGAATCTTAGCTGTCTCTGTACGTCCAAGGAATGCAGAATTCACTCCCCCTTGTTCTGCAGATTTGGATAAAAGGTTGACAGATGAACTGTTTGGTTAAGAGCCACACTGGAAACCACCTTAGGCATAAAAGTAGGATTTGTCCTCAGAGACACCCTGTCTGGGTAAAATATGATAAAAGGCTCCACGGCCATGAGGGCCTGTAGCTCTGAAACTCTTCTTGCTGAAGTAATTGCTAGTAGCAGAGCTGTTTTCCATGATAAGAACTTTATATCAGCAGTAGCTGCTGGTTCAAATGGTGGCAGGGTGAGCTTTTCCAACACATAATTGAGGTCCCATGCAAGTAATGGTTATCTTCTAGGAGGCCTTACATTTTTGGCTCCTCTAAGATACTGCTTTAGTAAAGGATGAGAAAAGATTGGTGGCTCTGTATTGTAATGAGCTGAAATGGCAGAGGCATGGATTTTAATAGATGAGAAAGATAGGCCTTTGTCAAGCATCTCAGTTAACTATTGTAATATCGGAGGAATATTTGGTTCTACTGTATCAGTTCCTTGTGCTTGATTCCAAGCACATCTCTTCCATTTGTCAGCATAATATTTTCTTGTACTAGGCCTTCTGGCTTCCAAAATGACATCCATCACAGCTTTACTGAGAGGTATTGTTTGTATAACTACATGATCAGCCATACTGCCAGGGTCAGTGTCTGTAGTTGACTGTGCAGGACCCGATTGTTTTGCTGGGACAGCAGTTGAGGCCTTTGAGGCAAGGTCCAAGCTGGGTATTGAGACAAGTTCCTTAGGATTGGGTACCAGTATTGGCAGGGCCAGTCCGGGGCAATTAGTATCATCTTTGGTTTCTCTTGTCTGACTTTTAGGAGGACCTTGGGGATAAGAGGCAGAGGAGGAAAGGCGTAAACTGAAGGATAGGGCATCCACTTTCCATGCTTGTCTGTGATAAGTCCTTGTGCAGAATCTTTTCAATTGATAATTTTGAGGAGAGGCAAATAGATCTATGTCTGGGCTCCCCCATTTCACTGTTATCATGCTGAAGACTTGTAGATTTAGTTTCCACTCGTGAGGATCCATAAGGTTTCTGCTTAAATCGTCTGCCAGTTTATTCTGTTTTCCTGGTAGGAATTGAGCTTGAGGATGTATTTGGTAGGTCAAAGCTGTGTCCCACAGTGCCATGGCTAATCTGCAAAGGTGGTATGAGTGTGTGCCCCCTTGCTTGTTTATATGCCACATGACTGTGGTGTTGTCCGTGTTTATCAGTAGTTGTCTTGGATGAAGTAAGTCCTTGAAGGCTGTTAGGGCATTTTGAACAGCTAGCATTTCCTTCTGGTTGATATGTAGATGCATTTGTTTTGGGGTCCATATGCCCTGAATGCATCTTCCTGCCATGTGGGCCCACCAGGCATAATCCGAGGCGTCTGTTAAGGTTTGGCTGGCAGGGGGGAAGAGTGAAGGCCGTCCCATGTTTTGGTGACATGCCTTTGCCCACCATAGAAACTCCTGTTGTAGGCAGGGAATAAGAGGAATCATTGCTTCCAGACTGAGAATGTTGACTCCATAAACTTTTCAGGTACCATTAAAGTTTCCTCATATGCAGTCTTTCATATGGAATCAGTAGGATGCAGGATGTCATGAAGCCCAGAGCCTGCAGAATTGGTCTTGCAGATAACTGGGCTTTTGTTGCCATCAGTTTGAAGTAAGTAGTCAGTTGCTTTTGCTTGTCTGGCGTGAGGTAAGCCATCTGGGCAGTTGTATTCAAGCTTGCACCCAGGAATGTTATCTTTTAAGAGGGTACCAGTTGTGATTTCTTTTAGTTTATTGTGTACCCTAGACATGTTAGAAGCCTTTTTACAAATGCCAGGTGTCGAAGAAGAATGTCCTTGTTCTCTGCTTGAATAAGACAGTCATCTAATTAAAGATATATTTGTATACTTATTTGTCTGCAAAATGCAATTACTGGTGCCAGGCACTTTGTAAAGACCTTGGGTGCAGTATATAAGCCAAAGGGCAGTGCAAAGAATTGGTAATGCATTAAGCCAGCCTTGAATCTGAGGTATCTTCTGCACAATTGTCTTATTGGGACATGCAGGTATGCCTCTTTTAGATCTAAAGTCACCAGCCAAGCATTCTTGCTCAGCATTGGCAGAAGCTGCTGCAAAGTCAGCATTTTGAATTTTTGAATGTCCAGGTATGTGTTCAAAATCGATAAATCCAGTATTGGCTGCCAGGCCTTGTCCTTTCTGGGTACCAAGAACAGTCAAAACCTTGTCATTTTTCCTGTTCTGGTACTGGCTGAATGGCCCCCATATCCATGAGGGACGTAACCTGCTTATGTGCCTCTACCCATTGATTTTTTGGCAGATATGGCCATCCATTTGCCATTGGCAGAATGTGGAACTGGAATCTGTATCCCTGTGATACTATGTTTAGTATCCACTTTTCCTGGGTTATAAACTGCCAATTTTGAGCAAAAAGTGCTAACTTTCCCCCTATGGGTGCTGCCAAAAGATAAGTGCTTGGTGTAGGCAGAGGGAAGTTATTGGGATTGTTTTCTGTAGGTTTGCGCTTTATCTCCTCCAGATTTGGAGGTAGAAGCGCCCCGTTGCTTTGACCTGTATGAATCCTGCACCTGGTATCTGGAACCCTTAGGTCATCTGGGTTTGCCCCTTTGAGCTCTGACACAGGAAAGGACCAATTTTTTTGTAGGCCAGTGTCTACTGAATCTTGGTGGCTGCACTTATAAGTAATTAACAGTTTGCATAAACTTAGCTTTGTCTTCCATTTTCTTTAAAACCTCTTCTGCCTTAATACCAAACAGAGAATCATGCTGCAAAGGTGCATCTAGCAATTTAGCTTTAACATGATCAGGCAAATTTTGATCCTTGGCATGCCTCCTAATCACAGATCCAGTAACTGCGGCCCTGCAGGAGGCCTCTAAGGAATCAAAGCCACATTGCAAAGTATGCCTTCCAACTTGTTCAGCTGCACGCAATGATTCCTGCAATTCTTTACTTTCTGCACATTCTGAAATCAACATAATTTTCTGATTCAGCAATCCCATAACATGTTGTTGGTACTTTAGCATATGAAATTGACAGTTTAAGGCACTGACTGCTAAGGTTGCAGATGTATAAACCTTTTTTCCCCATCTGTCTAGTGCCCTTGAATCTCTGTCAGAGGGGGTAGGATTTTTTGCTGTTGAGGCCTTAACTCCCTTTGAACACTGTGAAATAGTTTCAGGATCAGTAGCAGGGTTTCTAAATAAAAATGTATGTGAGTCAGGGACCCTGTAATATCGGTCAGGCTTACTGGGAGCCAGAGGTAAGGAGTCAGGGGTCAAGCTTGACTCCGAAAACACATCATCCACAATGTCTAAAACAGGGGGAATGGCTAAAGGCTTGTGCTGAGGGAGAAGAAGGAAATCCCGAGTCTCTTTTTTGATTCTAAGTCTCGACTCTCCCACTGGAAATGCTCCCTCAAAGTATGCAAGGTTTCTCCAAATGAATAATCCTCAGGAGGAGATGCAGATGGAATAGACTCCTCAGCATCAGAATCCTCATAGGGAGGTATAGATAATTCCTGATCAGAAGAGGAATCAGAAGAAATGGAAACCTGATCTGAAGATTCATACTCAATGTCTTGCCAAGGCCTCTTATCTGGAGGGGGATGGGTACCCCTGATCAAGGTAATAAGGTCTTCAGCCATTTTGATCATCGCTTTTTGGGCATAGAAGCCTGTGCACGTGGCTCATGCGTCAGATTTTTAGTTTTAGAAGTTGCTTTAGTCTTTGGTTTTGCAGCTGTCGTCGGTTTGATATAGAAATGTTGAGGTCTGAATACATCCTCAGAAGCCAGTGCCTGCTCAAGGGCTCTGGACCCATCCGAGGGAGATACATCCGTCGGTCCAATACCTTGAGTATCTTGCGGCATGCCGGACTCCACATGGGTGTCAGTAGAAGCCTGCGACTCGAAGGTAGCGGGTATCAGGGGCTGCGAAAGCTCCTCACAAAGTACCAACGAACCGGCGACTGGCTTAGGAGAAGCTTCATCGTCGGTTTTGGATCTCGACTGCCTTTCTCTGTATTTTCTTTGCGTTTTTTATGTACTCCAGTAGTCGGATTGCTATCTGACATTTCTGGGTAGTTAAATCTGTTTCCAAAATAATTTGATGCAAAAATTTACTGACGCTTAACAGTGGATTGGTTAAATCGAGCACAAAACCGACAGCCAGGCATGTTGTGATCAGGGCCTAGGCAAGGAATACAGTATAAATGGAAACTCTTATGAGGTATTTGCTTCCCACAAGTAATACAATTATTAACTTTTCCTGACATTAGTAAAAAGCAAGAAAAAAGTTTCCCCAACAGGGTACTTAGCTTTAGTGAAGACTTCGGATCTGAAACTCAAACTCGAATATTTCAGTAGTTGGCCGACCGGCACTTGCGAAATGCTTCTGCTTCGGGCACCACGCGGCAAGAAAGACTAAAGAAAATGGCGTCAGATGCATGTTTTATACCCCTGACGACCTGACGTCATGGAAGAGAAGACAGCAACTGACGTAGGACCCAAGACTTTGGAATTCAGGCCAGCTGAGGGCAACCTGCCAGCAGATTACCCAAATGTAATGACTGCAACAGTGAAACACGAAGAACATCTGAATATTCCACCCCCGAAGCAAGGAGCTGAGTAAGGTGCCTGCCGTCGGATGTTTCAGGCATCATAGTAGTTGGTGCCGAAGGAAAGGGTCCCGTTGAAAGCAACGGGCCAGGGGGCCTTGGAACCGAAGGATCCCCATCAGGAGAATACGAGAGAGTCGAAGGAGGAAAAATCCCAACACCCAGAGCAGGACAGTGTCTGGAGATTCCTCTTGCAGTCAAGTACCTTATCCACAAGACGAACAATGTCTATTTCGGACACACTCCTGGCAGACCTAACAGATATCCCAGAAGGGGATCTGGCCGGTCCAGAAAGGGACTGCAGGCTTGTTCGGCAAACGGATCCACCAAAGATGAATACCTAGTCCATGGTAAGGAACTCAACGGAGCCGAGGATTCTGATTTGAATTGCGTAACCAGTAAGGTCGGCATCGAGAGGGGACTCGGACCCGAAGTCACAATCAGGGTAGTAGTCAAAATGGGATCAGAGGTCGGAGCCGGTGTTTGTAAAGGTGAGGTCAGTGCTTAAGTGTCCAGAACCAGACTGGTCGGAATCGAAGTAATCAGCGGTTCAGTAGCTGTCAGTGCCGAGCCCGAAACAGACAATTCAGACTTCCCAGAAACTGCGCTCGGCGCCGAAATCGGTGGCACTGAGGCAGCAAGCCGATGCTCGGAGGAAGATCTATAGGCCTTAGATCGATGATTCTTGCCCCTGTCACCGGCCGGTGAAAAGGGGTCTGAGCGGGGGTGCTTTTTGTCCTTGACTTGAGGGCTTGAGACCTCCGCAGAAATAGCCTCCAAGAAAGGACAGGAAAGCAATCCTTTCAGAATAAATTTGTTGCGCCGTTCATTCAATGTCCGTTGACTAAAATTCATAGAAATATCACATGGGGGAGTCGCAGAAAGGTGCGAAACACCAAAAAATTAAACGCATTTAAAATGCAAGTCGCTGTTCAGTAATTTAAAACTGCATGACATGTAGTGTTTAAAACCTGAAATACCCTTTTTTTCTGACATAATAGCACTCACTCAGACAAAAGAAGAGAGGGAGAGAAAGGCAAGACTACCAGCAATGGTATGAAGAGTTACCACGAGGGTGGTAAAAAGTAAGGAATGGTAAGAAAATACCAACAATGGTAAGAAAAGGAATACCTGTGGGTAGAGCTAGACTATGAGAAAGACACAGTAGTAGAAAATATATTGGAGAAATACACAGTTTCTAAAGTCAAAACTACTTAGCTGGAGAGCTCGGTGAAAACGCTGCTATACGGCTGTGTGGCAAACGAGATCTGAGGTATGGGATGAAGGGCACTGTGGGTAGTAGCGTGGCTCGAGAGTTTGGTGTACGCTAGCTTGGTACCCATCAGTGAGGAATGGAAGAAGATTAACAACTTCAGATGTATCATTTCTTCTTATGATGTTACAGACAAGTGCCTCACTAACATTTCTGTTAACTTGACACAGTAAAGACGGCACTTCATGGTATGAAATAAAACCATACGTCATAGTGCAAATGTGATTGTAAGCATGTCTGTGGCCTAGGATAACGCTTACCAAAAATCAAATATACAACTGTATTGAAGTTTAAAATTATTTGGGAAGACAAGTTGCCTCTTTGGCACATTTTCTTTTAACATTTTATGTAATTTACTTACTATTTCAGTCATTCATCCATTTGAAATGTGTACAATTTCAGAATCTTCAGCTGTACTTACTAATTTACTGCTGTACTCTCTTAACAACAAGTTTGACAATCCTAGTTGTGCATTGTTCTTACTTTATTTATCTTCCTATCATTAACTGGTCCTAATTTTGTAAGTTCCCATACAAACTTTTAGACGTACTCATTGTTGATGGTTGCAACCTCCATTCTAACATTTCTATTCAAAGTCAAATTATTCAGACAAATTACTGTGTCCACCAACAATATCTCCTGCCTCTTGTCCAGTTTTCTCTCTCTTAATACATCATAAATCCCACTGATCCTACCATCCCTTTGATCTCTCCAAATTGATGTATTAGGATGGCTTCCTATCTAGAATGGTGGTTTGGGTCCACTCAAACGTGAAACAATTTAAGCCTAGCTACTTTGCAATATGACTCAAGTCAGGGGCTCCCAAAACTCCTGCTTGTGATGGCAAAGTTACAATGATCCATGCCACCCAAGGTTTTGTTCTACCCATATAAATTTTGTAGTGTTTTTTCTAAATTTACTAAGAAACTCACCAGAGGTGAGGAAAAGTAAACCTTGAGATGTTCATAATGCTTCTAGTAGAATAAACCACTGAACTGTCTAAATTGTGTGCACCATATCCAGACAAATATTCTTCCATTACACATACAAATTTTTCATTTTACTTAAAAATTCCATAGCTTATAGGACAATGACCTTTCAACTTTCTCATTTAACTTCAATCCTAAGTAGCCTAGCGAAATACAGTTGCACTAAAAGGGCTAGTCTTCTCACACCTCTCATTAAGTGAATAATCTTTACAGCTTTAGATGTTTGTGCATTTATCTAGCAATTCCACTATACTGATAAAGTTCCTGAAACATTATATCCAAATCCTTTTCATAATCTGTCAGATAAAGGAAAAAGTAATCCACATTTGGTGTGGACTTCTGAGTAAATGCATGAAACTCATTATCCCTTATTTGTTTCAACCTGCTTGCCAAGGTTTCAAGGTAAAGAGAACAGAGGCCATCCTTATCTATTGCCTCTACTTAACTGAAAACGTTTGGAGGGTCCATTTCCTATCTTTAGATAGATGCATTGTAAAGCAAATGTATTTAATGCACCCACCTCACAGGAAAGCCCATCACTCATAGCATTTCAAACAAACACTAAAAATAATCTTTGTCAAATGAACGTTTGGCATCCAAACCTTTAAACAACATGGTTTGTTTGTTTTTCTTGGCATACCGTATCAGCATACTTGTTTTCAATAAATTATCTTGGGTGGTTTTAACTGGTATGAACCAGCCTCTTCCAGATCAATTAATAAAAGGGGAACACAAGCTAATCTTTGGGCAGTCAATGTAACAGATCGGTTATATTCATGATTAAGTACTGACATTGGCCTTATGACGCAAGAAGGATCATTGCCCGATTTATAAAAAACTATAATAATAGCTTATCTTCACAAATATTGGGTGTCTCCAGTTAACGACACAATTACTTTATAAAGTCCATAACAAATTTGTCTTTAAGCATTGCATATATTTATAATCATCAAAGATCTTGCTGTTATGTTTTACCCTCTTTTGATTCCTTCATATTTATTTGTCAGAGTTTATATATTTATTTGTTTGCACTTTGTTGATTGGGCTGTTACCACATCATCCCCCAATCCATGTAACAAAAATCTTAATGGGAAATTGCTTCAGAAGTCCAATATTTCATTTGCCTTTATCAATACAACTCTGCTTAATATAATTGTTCATAAAAATGGAAAAAAAAAATTTCCCAGTATATCGGATTTCTCACAAACTCTTCCTGTCCTTTATCTATAATCTTGCATGTTGATCTCTCCACCTTCTGTTATCTAAACCTTAGAGCTAATGCTTTTGTCTTTCAGGTTCTATTTAAAAATCTAACATTCTAAGAGAATTACCATAGCTTGGTTAACATTCTAACCTAGAATTTTATCTACATTACTATAGGACTCCAGCACTTGAGTTCAGCCACTTCTCCTTGGGAATCGCTTCTTTCTGTGACTTCAGTAACTCTATATGTAACTTGGCATCTTTTGAATCTATGGACAGTCTTTTCTCATCTACAAAATTTCTTAAGAATATTCCTTATATCTATTCTATATGTTTATTATCAGTCTCCCCTGCTGTGTGGAAAGCTCATCCTTACCCTCTAAAAACAACTTGAATATACTTTCAGATTGGCTTCCCTTCATACCCTCTCAACCATACCAAATTTCTCGTTTTTTTACTGGTTTTGAGGTCCAAATAATTGAGTGTCACAATTCCTGAGTGGCACCCCTTAATTTCCGATTTTCCCAGCTTTATTTTTTAAATATTATTTTTCGCTTTTTGACCTGATATCACATGCACGAGGACTTCAGCTCGATAAGCAGCCTGTTGGAATTGGGCTCGAGGGTAACGTGCGAGCATTTCCAGTTGTTCCAGATAAGGATGATTCATCCCTGTGAGCAATTTACGAACGCAGGAAAAAAGCTGCAAGGAATCAAGTTCGTTAT
The DNA here is from genome assembly GCF_019279795.1 of Protopterus annectens. Taxonomy (NCBI): domain Eukaryota; kingdom Metazoa; phylum Chordata; order Ceratodontiformes; family Protopteridae; genus Protopterus; species Protopterus annectens. The sequence goes on from NC_056749.1 coordinate 427,543,757, forward strand.
TTTATTATTCCACCACTTACACTGCAAGGGTTATTTATGAGGTTAGGGGTGTGTGTGTCTGTGTCTGTGTGTGTGTGTGTGTGTGTGTGTGTGCGCGTGTGTGTGTGTGCGTGTGTGCGTCTGTGTGTGTGTATAAAATGCCCCAGTTAAATATACATGGTGGCTACAGTTACTCAGGCTCAAACCCTTGAGTACAGGCTAAAACCCTGAACCTTGGGTATGGGCAGCAAGAGCCTGAAATTCCTACCCACCACTACTTGTGAAAACTGTCCAGATTTTTGCCTCATATTTTTGTTCTGTTCTGTTCCTCATAAAATATGTGGTTTTCTGGATTTTTGTGACAAATCAGTAAAGGACTGAATTTACTAAATAATGACAGCCATTTGTATTTCAGACTCCATATTCTTCAGAAAATACATGGTAACACAAAACATTTTATTCTAGCAATTTTCAAAGTTTATAAGACCAATATTTGAAATTTGTCCCTATTTTTGGGCCTGCACTCCTCATTATTGGCTTTGTCCGGGTTTTTTGTGCTAAGAGGTGGAGAGCTATGGTGAGAAGTGAATACACTGAATATGTTTGGGGGTTGTATTCCCCCATTATTGGCTTTGCCCAGGTGTTTTGTGCTAAGAGGTATGGTGACTTGGTGAGAATTGAATTAACTAAATGATAGCCATTTAAGTTGGTCTTCCTGTCTTTCAGGAAACAGCTGACTTGGCATAGTGGTATGTTGCTCTGACTGTAGTGCACACAGGGTCCTGGGCTCAAGACTTGGCAGTGAAATGCATGATGGTAACACAAACATTTTATTCTAGCAACTTTCCACTATTATACAGCAATGTTTAAAATGTCTCTTGTTTTTGGGCTTTTGACCCTCCCCCCCCCAATAAATTTGGTCTTTTTCAGATTTCTTGTGCTGCAAAGTTGAGAGATACAGTTTAATGTAGAGTGGATTTTACAAGGAGCTGAGAGCTTCAGGGGAAGAGAAGTTTAGTGCTGCTTATGCTGAGTCTGCTTGCATTATTAATAGCATAACAGGTTGTATACTTGCTTTTGATGCAGAAGGCTGGTGGTTCTAATCCCACAATATGTATATGCATTCCTGATACCATACTGTGTTGTACATTTAAAGGGGGTGGCTACTGCACTCCTGAAAATGTCCTCTTTGGCGGTGATAACTAGTAACTATGAACTTGTTATCAGTTTGCCATCCATTCCCTATTGCAATATTACTAGCTTATCATTTTTTAATGTAACATAGGCAATTTATTCCTCAAGGGCAACAGGCACTTTATTTGTAGATGAAACAATGAAATATAAAGCTCTTTGCTAGCAGCAACCTCTTCATTAGTTACAGATCTCTTTAATGTGGGATTATTTAGATGACTTTTACTACTGCAGAGATTGTGCATATTTACTGATACTGGTGTACTATAGAAGTTTGAGTACACATGATGAAATGTTCTGAATTGGGGAGTTTTGTCATTATTGGTGTATGCATTTTGTTTAATTGTTTACTGGAAAATTGTTCAAAATTTTAAAACACCCTCTAACAACTGCATTGTACTATACAACAAGGAATATAATTTAATACAATCAGGAAGGTGTATCAAAGAACACATGTATGTTTCATGTGCAAGGGCCTATGATTTGAAAACAGCCCAAAGTTAATCTGCCACTGATCAGATGTATTTTCTTTGAATGTGGGTTTCAAAGCTGTTTCAATGAATGTGAGTTTCAAGGGTAGAGAAGTTTTAATGCCAAGTCTATTTTTATTGTACATTGCTTTGTTTAGCAGCTGTCTATTAGTGTTTGTGCTGCAAAATGTAAAATAAAACATTTAAATGAAACCCAAATTATTGTAGAAATAAAGCAGTATGCACATTACAGTATTTATGGTAAATGGGGCGAAATACCCAAGTAATGAGACATTAGAATGGCTGCAGGGGGGAGGACTGTATATGGGGAAGCCCCACTCAACCATGATTTTGTGAGGGAGAAGGGCAGCAAACTCAAAGATAGGCCTGGGCGGCACAAACTGTAGCTATACCACTGATCAGTAGGCCATGAAGAATGACTTTTGGAGATCCTAGAAAACTATAATATTTTTTTGCTAACATTAGAATATCATTTACCATTAAATGCCCTACTTTTACCATAAAACCCACACACTGCAAGTCTCCAAAAACAAAATCCTAAGGTTCATCATCTTCTCCTTCCCAGTGAACATCATTGCTACACATTTAAAAGAAAATGGTTACCATTTACTACAGGGTCCAAGTCTCTGGGGCCATATTTTGGTTGTCTGTTCTTCAGTTTGGGTTTGAAAGTTGATATCCCACAATTCCATTGGAATGGGTGGGGTTATATAATTATGCATGCAAAGTTTATGCTAATCAGCGTACAGATTTGTACACATTTTTCATGGGCCTTTGTCCAAATTTTTGATGTTTCCAGGTTGACAGGTATGCTTCCCTTGCCAGAAAGTATGGATGCACAAGAACTTACCATAACAGTAGATATTTGACTGATCACTATTGCAGTTTTACTAATGAATGGGATATCCTAAGGGTATCAGTACAACCAACCAGGATAGCAAAATCTAGGCATCTTCCTCTCGCATTGTACATTGGATGTATGACCAAAGTTTGTAAAGGCTAATGGGTACATAAGGCACATATTAGCATGAAGTATCTCAGGACTTTCTTGCCCCAACAAGAGAAGAGATGAAGCAAAAAATATGCAAAATATGCACAAAAAGAATGTAAGTGGAAGAAAGGGAAAAAAATTGCCAAATCCACATCAGCTGAAAAAAGGCAAAAAAGAAAAGTGATAATGGAGAATGGGGTGTAGTACTACAATACAGAAAAGTTTCACATACACTGTTATGGTAAGTTCTTGTACACCTGCACTATGACCTTCCTTTGATCTCAGCTGAAGTATTACTAATGAATGCAAATATTCAGAAAGCTTTCTAGATATTTATGGAGGTGGACTGAAGCTAAACTGTGATCTACAATTTCTTGAAGGACAGATCTAGTGAACCCAGCTCTAGCCCTAGAGATAGCATCAGTTTTATAACCTTAACAAATGTGTGTATGTGGAGGACTAACTGTCTGCTTCTAAAACTAATTTAGAATCCAGACCTTTGAAAAGGGCTCCAGAAAAGGGAACTTCTCTGGCTGAATGGGCCTTAACCAAACCTGGAAGCTCTTTTCCATGGAAGGCATAACAAAAGGAAATTGCAGAAGAAATCTCATCCTGAAACTGTTTAGATACCAGTAGTTCCAACTTTATGTCTTGAAAATAAATGAAGAGTTTTTCGGATTTCCTGACAGACTTAATTTTATCAAAGAAAAATCTGAGCTGCCAGTGGACATCTGATGAATGCAATATTCTCTTACCCTTGTTTACAAGAGAGTAAGAAAAGGTAGGAGGGTTCATGGAATTGTTCAGGGAAAGCTCATTAACCTAAAGCATAAATGGTGGGTTAGATCTGTGGGTAACCTTATTCTTACTGAAAATTAGAAAGGAAGGAGAAAGTTGTAACAGGTATCATCTCTGAAGAGCTACAATCATGATCGTTTTCCAAATACAGAACTTAAGAGAAAAGGAGGAAGCAAATTCAAAGGTGGAAGATTTTACTTTTCCAAGAAAAAACTCAGGTTCCGAGGAACAGATACAGATTTCCCTTGTAGCATGATGTGAAGGATGCCTTCTAAGACTTGACTGAGCTCAAAATGTGCATACAAAGGTGAATCTGAAGGTAGGCATGCAGAAATTGGTGATGTGCTTTAATGGAGGAATACTCTAGTCCTTAAGTGAGCAACTCACACAAGTAAGTCAGAATGTCAAGAATAGAAATAAAATAATGATCCCGTTTCTTCTTTTGGCCACCACATAGAAAAGCTCTTCCACTTGAAAACATAAGATTTTCTTGTAGCAGGTTTTCTAGCCTTTTGTAATACTCATGGCAATCCTCTGAGAAATGATGACTGAAAGGAATTAAATCCAATCACTGAAAGGGTTACAATCAAAATTTGTATGTTCAGTTGAATGAGAGAGAGACCCTTTCTAGTTGCAGCAAGTTTATCCTTGAGGTAACTTGTGTTGACTGTCACAGGCCAGATTAAAGAGAAAGAAAAAACAGGGCTACCTGAGCCAAAATGGAGTCAAAAGCAAGACTTTTTGGGTTTTCCTCCTTGGTTCTGTTCTGAGAAGGATGTTGGAAATAAGGGGGGACCATAAAGGAATATTCTGTTCCAAGTGTAAGACATGGCATCCATCTTCCACGCCTCTGACCATGGTACTCTGGAACAGAACAGACTGAGCTGCCTGTTCTGAGTGGATGTATCCAGCTGATGGATAATCTATAGGAAGACCTCTCTCTTCAGCATCCATTCCTGAAGGTCTGCCTTGGATCTGCTCAGGTAGTCTGCCACAGTTTTTCTCTCCAAAGGGAAGTAAACAAATTGCAAGGACAGATAGTGCTGAATGGCTATGTTCCAGGCAGTCACTGTAAGTCTGCAGTTGACAGGATCTTGCCACAATTTCTTAGTTATGTACCACATGACAGTGGTATTGTCTGTCAGTATTCAAAGGGAGCTTTGAAAAAAATATATAATGTAAAGATTGCAGGGCTAGAATCACGGCTTTCATTTCATTGACATTTATGTGATCCTTGCTATCTTATTTTGACCAAAAATCCCGGAAGTTTATGTACATGGAACATGCTCCCCACGCCTGGTTTGAAACATCTATGCAGAGGTCCTGGCAACAGCAATGTACCAGAAAGAGCATTCTTGGATTCACTGGTATCTAGATGATCTACCACAGAATTCCTCTTTGATGAAGGCAAGAGAGGAATAGGGAAGTTCAGAGAACAGGACTGTTGTATAAAAATAGACTTTTGAGATACCACTGAACCATTCTTCTGGAGTCTGGTCAAAAGAATCAAATAGTGGGATTCATGCACCCCACTACTCTGAGTGTTTCCTTACTGTGGTCATGTCTAGGGAAAGAAGATACTACATGTTTTCCATCAGGAACTGGAATTTTGTCACATATTCCTGCATCCAAGAAGCACCAAAACCTGGGAAGGAAGACAAATGGACAGTTTTGAAATACAAGGTTAACTTCAGGCAGCAAAACAGGTCTATAGTAAAGTGAAGACTTCAAGAAGTTTCTCTCTTGAAGAAGCTTGTTGTCCAAATAGGGGAAGATTTGAATCCCCTGAAACCTGCAAAAAACAATGACAGGAGCTAGGCAGTCTACGAATATCCTTAGGGCAACAGAAAGACCAAAGGACAAAGCAGAAAACTGAAAATGAAATTGTAAAGCATAGAACCCTAAACGTTTCCTGTCATGTGAGTGAATAGGAATATGAAGATATGCATACATTACATTCAGAGTCAATAAGAATGTCTGGTGAAGGATCATTGGAAGAAGAGTTTGGAGGACTTAAAATTTCACATTTTGGAACCATTCAAAATATCTTGAAAAGATACAAGTCCAGATTGGGCCTCCAATTTCCTTTCTTTTTTGGGAACTAGAAGAGCCTTGAGTAAATCTGTAACATTTGCTGAGAAGGAGGAACAATCTCTATGGTTCCTTAATGAAACAACTATCTCAGAAGAGCAAAGATGGTTTGATGGAACCTGTGGTGTTTACATTAATTTTGTAGAATTACAGGACAACGTATTTTAAATGATCGAATGCTCATAAATTAATTCCTGAAATGTCGAACCGTGTTTTACTGAATTTAATCTGAGCAAACAAAGCTTGCCATTCATGTATGTGAATTCGATGTTATGACTGTTTGATGCTTCTGCATCTATGCTTTGCATATGATTGCAAGTTTGGTTTTTAAAAGTAAAAGAAAAGAATGAAAATATTCGAATGTTGACCACCGCAATTCCTTTAATTCAGCATTTTGAATAATGGGCAGTTTGCAATTCGATTACTCCAGGCGATGTTATTTTTTAAATATAATATCACTCCACGAGGACACGAAGTTCCACCAATAAGTTTAATAAACAGCACACAAATATCATAAATTTTCTTTTTGTATAATACAACAACTAGTCCAGGACCAACAAGGTAGGCTAACTGAATATCATCTTGATGTATGCGAGCTTAAGTGGCAAATGATATTAAATGCACATTTTTATCCAGGCCTCAACGAATTTATATCTATTAAACCTTATTTGAGGCTGCAAAATATATTGGGATAATTTTATGTAGTTTAATTAATTGTAAAACCCAAGTAGGGCTAGTATTACAGCTACACCTCATGTATTGGTTATGTAGAATTTCATATTTTTACACGTTTAAGTACATAACTTCAATATATCATAGTTGAATTTCAACTTTTTAACATTGTTTTAGATATATATTAATTCTTCTGTAATTTTTATGCATATATTGGTTATTGTGTACTATTCATGTTTTAACTTTTGTATGTAGGGATTTAGCTTAGTTTCAGGAAGAACAGGTGGTAGCATCAGTTGTGTTTCTTTTTAGCATTGTATTTCAACAGCTTAGTGTAATTAATCAATTAACTATCTTATTGACTAATTGATGCTAAGTATATATTGTGATGGTTCCAACACTCTGAAGAAGTCCACAGGACCCATTTGTCCTTTGTTATGATGTGCCAATTTTGTGGGAAAAGGGCCAGTTTTCCTCCTAGAGGTGCTGCCTGGGCAATTATGCTTGGCAGGCAAAGAGGAAAGTCATTGAGTTTGTTTTCTGAAGGGTTGAGATCTGTCGTCTCCCCCTCTTTGAGTTGTTGTTTGCCATTGTCTAGGCCTGAAGGTACCCTGTGCCTGGGCTCTGCCCCTAGGGCGTCTGTACCTGCCCCTTTGGGGTCTGTCTGAAGCAGGAAAGGACCAGTTTTTTGATGGCCAGTTTCTGCTGAAGCAAGAAGGTTGTACCTGTAAAAAATCTTTAACTGTTTGCATTGATTTTGCCTTTTCTTCCATCTTCTTTAAAACTTCCTCTGCTTTGACACCAAATAACGCATCCTTTTGCAGTGGAGCATCCAGTAACTTTGCTTTGACATGTTCTGGTAAGGTCTGCTCTTTTAGCCAAGCATGTCTACGTATTACAGACCCTGTGACTGCTGCTCTACATGAGGCCTCCAAAGAATCAAAAAGTACAGTTTTGTACCTACCATAAATGCAGATGTTCGAAGATCCACATTGCTGCAGTCCTTACACTTGGGTAGTCCGCTGTCCTCGGTCGGCCCGAATATCAAAGTATAAGGCTGACGTCGGTCAAGGCGCATTTGACTGACATCAGGACGTCAGGGTACAAATGCGCATGACCTACGCCATATCCTCAGTCTTTTCTTGCCCCAGATGTCAGAAGACCCTAAAAATAAAGGTCAAAACCAAAAGACAGCAAACAACCAACTCACCACCCTTGCACTAACTATATGTACAATATATACAAAATACACAATATGTACAACCCAACCCACACAACCACCTCTAACTACAGAGGGAAGGAGGGAGGGTTTGACTGCAGCAATGTGGATCTTCGAACATCTACATTTATGGTAGGTACAAAACTGTACTATGTTCTTCATCTCACATTGCTGCAGTCCTTACACTTGGGTAGAATCCCAAAGCAGAGGTAAGGGAGGATGGCTAACTACAAGGAAGCAGGAGCTGCCAAGATGCCCTGCAAAACAGTAGTGGCAAAACCAGCCCTGGATTTAGAGTAAAGTGGCAGGTGATAATGCCTAGAGAAAGTATGCACTGAACTCCAAGTAGCTGCCTCCAAAATATCCTTGGTTGCCACTCCCCTCAAAAAAGCTGTTAAAGTGGCAGTAGCCCTAGTGGAATGATGTCTAATCCCAGCTGGAATCTCCTTGCCATGATGGGAATAACAGAAAGCAATGCAAAACCCAATCCACTTAGAAATAGTTTGTTTTGACACAGGCTTGCCCTGAGAACTCAAAGCAAAAGAAACAAACAACTGCTGAGACTGCCTGAACCCTTTAGTTCTGTCCAAATAATATCGCAACTGCCTGTGTACATCTAAAGTGTGCAAAATCTTTTCCCCTTTATTTTGGGGATTTGCATAAAAAGTAGGCAAATGAATAGTTTGGTTTAAAGCCACACTAGAAACCACCTTAGGCATAAAGGAAGGATTAGTACGTAATGATACCCTATCCTTATGGAAAATCAAGAAAGGCTCAACCGCCATAAGGCCTGCAATTCAGAAACCCTTCTTGCAGAGGTAATTGCCAACAAAAAAGCAGTCTTCCATGACAAATATTTCAACTCAGAAGTAGCTGCAGGCTCAAAAGGTTGTAGAGTGAGTTTCTCCAACACAAAATTGAGATCCCAAGCAGGAGTAGGAGCTCTTGGGGGTCTGATATTCTTTGCCCCTCTAAGAAATTGCTTGAACAAAGGATGAGAAAACAATGGTGGGTCACAATCATAGTGAGCCGAAATTGCTGCAGCATGAACCTTAATAGAAGAGAAAGACAAACCTTTGTCCAGTAACTCAGTAAGATATTGAAGAGCCACACTCAAATTAGGCTCAGAAACATCAAAATCTTTTGCTGCACTCCAAAATAAAAATCTCTTCCATTTATCTGCTACACTTTCCTTGTACTAGGCCTTCTAGCTTCCAAAATCACATTCAAAACTTGTTGTGGAAGTTGAGACCCTCTATGGTTCAAAACAGAATATGCCAGGCTGTTAGGTGAAGAGAGTGAAGTTTGACATTGAGCAAATGGCTGTCCTCCTGTGACAACAGGTGTGGAATCAAGGCAAAGGCCATGGAGGCTTCCGCATCAGACTTCTCAGTAATGGGTACCAGTGCTGTCGAGGCCAATCTGGAGCTATTAAAATCATCCTTGGCTTGTCCTGTCTGACCTTTAGAAGTACCTTTGGGAGGAGAGGCAGAGGTGGAAAGGCATACACATGAAGATTGCTCCAATTGAAAGAAAGAGCATCCACTTTCCAAGCTGTGGGATGAAACCTTTTGTGCAAAACTTTGGCAGCTGATGGTTTAGTGGGGAAGCGAACAGTTCTATGTCTGGAGTTCCCCATGACACTGTCAATTTCTGAAACACATGGGGATCCAATTTCCACTGTGGGGATCCATAATTCGCCTGCTCAACACATCTGCTAAGGAGTTCTGTGCTCCTGGCAGAAACCTTGCCTGAAGATTGAGTTGTAAACTGAGAGCAGTCTCCCACAAAATCATTGCTTGCCTGCATAGAGGATAAGAATGTTCCCCTTGCTTGTTGATGTACCACATGACAGTTGTGTTGTCTGTTAGAATCAACACCTGCCCTGGAAGAAGTAAATCCTTGAAAGCTATTAATGCAAACTGGACTGCTAACATCTCCTTTAGATTGATATGTAGATGTTGTAGTCTGGCAGGCCACTTGTCTTGTATCCACTTTCCATTTAGATGAGCTCCCAAGCTTTGTCTGAGGCATCTGTTGTTAAAATCTGACTCGCCTCTGGCCGGGTCACAGAGAGTCCCTTGTTTAGGTGACATTCCTGAGCCCACCACAAAAATTCCTTTTGAATGCAAGGTATTATTTGAATGACAGTGTCTAGATCCTGGCAGTGCTGTGTCCATACATTTTGAGATACCATTGTAGCTTCCTCATATGCAGTTTGGCATTGGGAAGCACCAGAATACAAGATGCCATGAACCCTAAGGCTTGAAGGACTGTCCTTGCAGTCAGCCCGGACTGATGAGATAGCTGATGGAAGTAAAGGGATAGACTCTTTTGTTTGTCCGGGGTTAAAAGGCCATCTGGGATGCTGTATTCAGTCTCACACCCAGAAAGCACATGTCTTGAGAGGGTACTAGACTGGACTTTATTTCGCTCACAGAATACCCTAGGCATCTTAGCACTGCTATCACATATTCCAAATGACGAAGAAGCTCTTCCCTTCCTTGAGCCAGAATCAGGCAGTCGTCCAAATAAGGATAGATCTGTATTCCTTTCAGCCTGAAGAAAGCTATCACTGGAGCCAGAACTTTTGTGAACACTCTGCTCTCAGTAGATAAGCCAAAGGGCAATGCAGAGAACTGATAGTGAAAAGTCCCAGCTCGAAAACGCAGATACTTCCTGCAACTTAGTCTGATAGGAACATGAAGGTAAGCCTCCTTGAGATCCAAAGTTACCATCCAATGATCTTTGCCCAGCAGAGGCAAAAGCTGTTGTAACGTCAACATTTTGAACTTGGGAATGTCCAGATAAGTGTTGAGGATAGATAGATCCAAAATTGGCCTCCACGTGTTCCCCTTCTTTGGTACTAGGAACAGGCGAGAATAAAATCCTAGGCCCACTTCTGGCATAGGGACCGGCTGTATGGCCCCAGCTGAAGTAACAGAGAAATTTGCTTGTGAGCCTCTATTCTTTGTTGAGGAGGAACGTCTGGCATGCCTCTGAAAGGAGGCAAGGTATGGAAATAAAACCTGTATCCTCGGTGTATGATATCCAATACCCATTTGTCTTGGGTAATTAAACTCCAATTTTCTTTGAAAAGTGCCAACCTTCCTCCCAAAGGTGCTGCCAGACGAGAAGGCTCTGGCAGCTGAAAAGGTAGGTCATTGGGTCTGTTTATGAAAGGACTGACCCCTGCCCTCACCTGAAGACTGTGCAGGAGAACTCCCTGTTCTAGGCCTGAAAGAGCCCTGAGCTCTGCCCCTACCACGCCTAGATCTACCCCTAGACTGGGAATCATAAGAAGGATACGTCCACCCTTTAGCAGGCCAATTTCTGCTAAACTTTGGAGGCTGAACCTGCAAAAATCTTTAACAGTCTGCATAGACTTAGCTTTATCTTCCATTTTCTTTAAAACTGCCTCAACAGGAGGACCAAACAACACGTCAGATTGTAAAGGAGCATCTAAAATCCTTGTTTTAACATGTTCAGACAAATTTTGATCCCTTAGCCAGGCGTGCCTGCGAAGAACTGACCCAGTGGCAGCCACCCTAGACGAGGCCTGTACAGCATCAAAACCACATTGCAAAGAATGCTTACCCACCTGTTCAGAAACATGTACTAAATCTTGCAACTCTTTACAATCAATACCTACAGCCAGAGCATCAACCTTAGACTTTAATTGTGAAAGGAGATAGTTTTGGTATTTCAACATGTGAAACTGGCAATTCAAAGCCCTCATAGCCAGAGTGGAAGAAGTATAAACTTTCACCGGATTCTTAACAACAGAAGCCTTGACACCTTTAGGCCCCTGGCTAACAGTTTCTGGGTCTGCCCTAGGACTCTTAAAAAGATACTTATGAGCTTCAGGCACCCTGTAATACCTATCCGGCTTGACAGGAGCAGGAGGCAAAGAATCAGGATTAAGAGAAGCCTCGGTAAAAACATCTTCCACTACATCCAAAACAGGAGGTATAGCCAAAGGCCTATGCTGGGGTAAAAACAAAAATTCCCTAAGCCTTTTCCTGGAATCAGAGAAGTCCTGACCTTCCCACTTAAAATGCTCCCTCATGGAATGAAGAGTTTCTGAAAAAGAAAAATCCTCAGGAGGAGAAGCAGAAGGAGTAGAATCATCCACATCAGAATCAGAATAAGGAGAGTACTCCTGCAAGTCTTCAGCAAGACTCTGACACATCTGAAGCCTGCTCAAAACCCCCAGCTCAGGCTCCACCCTAGGCCTCTTATCAGGAGGGGCATAGAACCCCTAATCAAAGTAATCAAATCTTCTGCCATTTTAAGCATATGCTTCTTGGGCACAGTACCTGAAGAGCTAGGGTAACACCAACTGAAGCCAAACCTGGCCTGCCCCTGGGAGAAGCCTTAGAAACAGAAGGAGAGGGCCTAGCCACCCTAGGAAGGGAGGGAGTATAGTAACCTGAGAAGCCCCTCAGCTTGACTTGCCTCCTGAGAGGCCACATCTTGCAATACTAAAGTCTCACCCTGGGAACACAAAGAAACCTCCGTGGAGCCACCGCTCCACCGACACCTCTAAAGAACCGTCCGTACAGACGGTTCTTCCAGCCTAGGCTTAACTGCTTTGTCCTTGCGCTTCTTAGAAGAAGCGGGCGCGAGCATCCGACGGCATTTTATAATTGCACCGCTTCCCAAAGACTAACCTTGCACAATCCAACCTCCTCTTTATAGTGCTTATTAAATCTAGCACAAGAGCGACAGCCAACAACGCCGTGCTCAGGCCCTAAGCAAGGAATACACAAAGTATGATAATCTCTATGCGGTATCTGTTTCCCACAAGAAATGCAATTATTGACTTTTTCTGACATCCGTAAATCACTGAGGCAAGAAAAACTAAAATATTCCCAACGGGTACTTAGCCAACTTTGAACTCGGTCTGAAACTTCAAAATCGAAAAATCTCAGAACGCCAACCGGCACTTGCAATGCTGCTTCTGCATCGGACCATGCGGCAAAAAAGACTGAGGATATGACGTCGGTCATGCGCATTTGTACCCTGACGTCCTGATGTCAGTCAAATGCGCCTTGACCGACGTCAGCCTTATACTTTGATATTCGGGCCGACCGAGGACAGCGGACTACCCAAGTGTAAGGACTGCAGCAATGTGAGATGAAGAACATCCACACTGCAAGGTATGTTTACCCACTTGTTCTGCTGCATGCAACAAATCTTGCATCCCTTTGAAATCTAGTTGATCTGTTTGAGGGATCATTTTCTGTTTTAACTGAGTAAGCAAGTACTGCTGGTATTTAATCATGTGGAATTGGCAGTTTAATGCCCTCATGGCCAAAGTGGCAGAGGTATACACTTTTTTCCCCATCTTTCTAATGCCCTGGAATCTCTTTCCGCAGGTAGTGGATTCTCAGCAGTAGAGGCCTTAACCCCTTTGGGACCCTGGGAAATGGTTTCTGGGTCTGCAGCAGGGCTTTTATATAAAAACTTGTGAGAGTCAGGGACTCGATAGTATCTGTCTGGTTTAGGTGGTGCTGGAGGTAAGGAATCTGGATTTAGACTGGATTCAGTGTAGACATAATCCAGAATGTCCAAAACAGGAGGAATGGCTAGGGGTCTATGCTGAGGCAAAAGAAGAAACTCACGGAGTCTTTTCTTGGAGTCAGAGTAATCCTGTCCTTCCCAGTGGAAATGCTCTCTCATGGTGTGCAGGGTTTCCCCAAAAGAGAAGTCTTCAGTGGGGGAAACAGAGGGAATAGACTCCTCAGCATCTGAGTCCTCATAGATAGGGAAGGGGTAATCCTGTTCCTCAGAGTCTGCTGAGGAAATGGATTCCTGGTCAGGAGGAGGTAAATCTTCCTCCAGTCTAGGCCTTTTGTCAGGAGGGGGCTGGGAACCTCTGATAAGGGTAATCAGGTCCTCCGCCATTTTGAGCATCTGTTTTTTAGGCATAGGGGCCTGTATGGGAGTCTGTGGACCCGGTTTCTTAACCTTCGGAAGCTTAGCGTATGACTTAATGGAAAGTGTCGTCGGTTTAAAGACGCCTTCTGAAACTGAAGGCCTGTCCATAGTCTCCGGATCGCCGCCAGGGCTGGCGTCCGCGAGTTGAGGAGGAACTGGCTCCAGTGGCCCAGTAGATTCTGATTGAGAGGTAGTTGTATTTTCTAAATCTGGGGTAGTCAGGGGCTGCGTAGGTACCTCACTGAATACCGAAGATCCGGCGGCAGGCCTAACCGAGACCTTGGCATCTGGTCTAGGTCTAGGCTGCCGGTCTTTGTCCTTGCGTTTTTTAAACATAGCGGTAGTCGGAGGTTCCGACGACATAATGTAGTTGAATTTTCGGCCAAAACAATGTCGGGCGGTATCAGCCCGACACTTAATAGTGCGTTTATTGAACCTAGCGCAAAACCAACAACCAGAAACGTCGTGGTCTGGGCCTAGGCAAGGAATACAATAAGAATGAAAATGCTTATGAGGTATTTGCTTCCCACAAGAAATACAATTATTAACTTTGTCTGACATCGGTCTGAGGCAAGAAGAGTTTCCCCAACAGGGTACTTAGCTTTATAGAAGACTTCGGCTGAAATTCTGTTTGAAAATCTCAGGAGCTGGCCGACCGGCACTTGCGAACTGCTTCTGCTTCACCATGCAAGAAAGACTGAAGAAAATGGCGTCGGCTGCCTCTTTTATACCCCTGCCACACTGACGTCAGGGAAGAAGCGACGACAACCGATGCCGGACCAAGGCTTTGGAATTCAGGCAGATCATGGACCGCCTGACGGCAGGATAACCCAAGTGTGATGACTGCAGCAGCATAGCACGATGAACATCTGCAGAGCCAAAAGCAGCCCTATTCCTGGACACAACAGGTTTGTAATGCAAGAAAAAGATGTGAGAATTTGTCCATGAATCCACTGCACAAATGTCTTCTAAAGAGACCCTAGACCAAGAGGCCTGAGATGTGGCTACATACCTTGTGGAATGAGCTCTGACTTGCTTAGGTAGGGGAACATTCTTAGAAGAGTATATTTAAGAAATGCAATCCCACAACCATCTAGCTATGGTAGCTTTGGCAATCGCTTTTCCTTTTTTGAAATCTGAGAAAGCCACAAACAGGTGGTCATATTTTCTGAAAATTTCTTTCTATCCAGGTTTAAGTGCAATTGTCTATGTATGTCTAAGAGGGCAGCATATACTCTCCGTTATTCTGGAAATACGGGAAAAACACAGGGAGGTTGATAGATTAATAGTATTTTCTGTAGCAACCATGTGTAAGAAAGAGGGATTATTAATGTGGAGTAACGCTGTCTTTATGAAAGATAAGGTAGGGGGATTTGGAAGACGAGGCTTGAAGCTCAGATACTCTTAGTAGAAGCAACGGCCACTGAAAAGCTGTTATCCAGAACAAAAATCTACCTTTGCAGCCAGTTCAAAGGGAGCTAAGGTCAGTGCTTGGAGATGCACAATTCCTGTGGAAGAACTGAAATAACCACTCGAATAAACTACAACTGCCAAGGATTGTGCATCTTTTTGGTTATTGGTTTTGTTCCAGTTACCAGTTTGTGTTTGTCAGTACTTGGAGAACCATAGTAAGGTCCCATGGAGGAGTATGGTCTTTGATAGGCAGACAAAGTAGAAAGGTACTGCTAAGAAAAGCTTTGCAGAGTCTAGAAGAAGCTAAGGATCCGGAATTTTCCCCAATATGGAAATTATAGATGGCTGCTAAAGTACAGTCGTGTACACTTACCATAAACGTAGATGTTAAGTGTATTCACTGCTGCAGTCATCACATCTGGGTTATCCCTACCAGGGTAGCCCTTATCAGGCCCGAATACCACAGACTTAGTATTTCTGCGTCGGTTGCTGTCAACTGAGGACTGACGTCAGGTTGTCAGTAGTATAAAGTAAGACAGCCGACGCCATTACATCAGTTTTTCTTGCCCTAACTTGTCAGGAGCCCTCAAGTAGGAGGCCAGGTTATGGTGGAAGAAACCCACCAGTGGAAAATAAATACCAATATGCCCTTTGTACGGAAAGGAGAACAACAAGTTAGAATGGTAATAAAAGGAGAAAGAGAAGAAAGGGGGGTGGAGTGAGGGAAATCAGGACTGCAACAGTTAATACACTCAAACACCTACATTTATGTTAAGTGTACACAACTGTAAAATGATCTTTGTGTTTCACTGTTGCAGTCATCACATTTGGGTTGATTCATGAAGCTGAGGAAAAGGGTGGAGGCAGTCAATGAAACTAGGGGCTGGCTGGGATGCCCTGCAAGACTGCAGAGGCAAACCCTGCCCTAGATTTGGAGAAGAGAGGCAAGTGGTAATGCTTGGTAAAAGTGTTAAGGGATTTCTAGGTGGCAGCCTCCAGGATGTCCCTTGGTGGGGACTCCTCTGAGGAAAGCTGCAGAGGTGGAAGCTGCTCTGGTGGAATGTGTCCTGGCTCCCTGGAGGGGGGGGCCTTCCATGATGTATGTAGCAGAAATGGATACAGTGTGCTATCCATTTGGAAATGGTTTGTTTGGAGATGACTTTACCTTCTGCCCAGTAGCAAAGCTAACCAGCAATTGATCAGACTGTCTGAAGGATTTAGTCCTGTCTAGATAGAATCTGAGCTGTATGTGCACATCTAGAGAGTGAAGAATCCTTTTCCCTTTGTTTTGGGGATTAGGAAAAAAGGTGGGCAAATGAATGGACTGGTTGAAAGCCACACTGGACACCACCTTGGGCATGAAGGATGGGTTAATTCTGAGGGATATCCTGTCTGCATGGAAGATGATGAAGGGTTCCACAGCCATGAGTGCTTGCAGCTCAGAGACTCTTCTGGCTGAAGTGATGGCCAAAAGGAATGCTGTCTTCCAGAAGAGAAATTTTAGTTCTGCAGAAGCTGGTTCGAAATGGGACAGGGTGAGCTTTTCCAAGACAAAGCTAAGGCCTCAAGCTGGTGTTGGTGCCCTTCTGGGTGGTCTCAAGTTGCTAGCCCCTCTAAGGAACTGTTTAATCAATGGGTGTGAGAAAAGGGGCTGCTCAGTGGGAAAATAAGAAATAGCAGAGGCATGAAATTTTATAGAGGAGAAAGAGAGGCCATTGTGCAGTAGGTCAGCTAAGTAATCCAGGATGAGAGGGAGGGAGCGCTGTGCCGTATTGGCTCATTTAGCCTGGATCCAGGTGCAGAACCTTTTCCATTTATCAGCATAAGACTTTCTGGTGCTAGGACATCTGGCCTCACGGATAACATCCAGAACCTGTTTACTGAGGTTTCAGATTGGTTCAGGGTTAGGGAATAAGCCAAGCTGCCAAACTGAGTGTCTGCAATTTGGGATGCATGAATTCCACGTCCCTCTGAGCCAGGAGGTTTGGAATCTGAGGAAGATGCCATGGGGATAGTGAGGACAGACTGCGCAGCAAGGGGTACCAGTGCTGCAGTGGCCAGTCTGCAGCTATAAGAATGGTCCTTGTTTTTTCCTCCCTTATTTTGATCAGTACCCTGGGGATGAGAGGTAGGGGAAGAAAGGCATAGACCGATAGATTAAACCCAGGGGAAGGACAGGGCATCCACTTTCGAAGCCATGCAGTGATACTCCCTGGTGCAGAATTTGCTGAGCAGATGCTTGGTGTGGGAGGCAAAGAGGTCGACCTTCGGGGTTCCTCATTTCTAAGTTGTTCGAGTGAAGGTACTTCTGTTGAGTTGCCACTCGTGTGGGTCCAGAAGGTTTCTGCTTAATTGGTCTGCCAGAGAGTTGAGAGAGCCTGGTAGGAAATGTGCTAACACATGGAGTTGGTAATGGTGGCCCAGGTGCTTGAGTGAAAGGAGAGTTTTCCTCCTAGGGGTAAATGAAGGTGGGTAGAGGGAGGGGGTGGAGGAGGTGAGTCATTGTGAGTTCTTACCAAAAGGGGGTGGCTTAGAACTCCCTGGTTTTGAAGTGGAGGTAGTCCACTGCTTAGATCTTTGCATTGTCTAGGGCTGCTGTCTGGGTGGTCTGCTTCCATGGGGCCTAGGCTGGGCTGGTTTACTGGGAGTAGGAAAAGACCAGTGGTTCATAGGTTCATACTAGGCTATCTGCCCTAGGGCATTTATAAGCCTAGCCAGAATGTGTTTTGCTTTCGCCACCCATTTTAAATTTATTTTGCTATGCCCTTTTTCGAGGTTAGTATACTGTGCCACTATCTAACAGTGACACAGAAGTGATACCCGGGGTAAACCTACGATCTCCCATCCACTCATCAAGATTCCTCTTGAAGAGAGTCAATGAGGGACTCTGCCTAACCTGGACTGGGATTTTATTCCAGAGTGAAGGGAGCCTCTGGGTTATGAATCTGTCCCTCCAGCATGTCCTATTTATTTCAGTGCTGAGGTTCAAGTCTCTCGAGTGAGGCTCGATGGGATTTGGATTTTCTGAGATGCAGCATGTCCATTAATTCGGGTTGACATGGCTTTATACGTCAGGCACAGATCGCCTCTGAACAGGCGGTATGCCACTGAGTAGAGCTGGAGTTTCTTTAACCGGGCAGCATATGGCATCTGTTTAAGCCCTTTGATCCTCTTGGTGAGGTACTTTTGGGGTCTTTCCAGTTGCTGCAGGTGTCTGGTAAGGTACAATGCCTGCCGAACCTAGGGGGCTGGACCTGCAAGAAATCCTTAACTGTTTGCATAGATTTTGCTTTTTCTTCTATCTTTTTTTAAGACCTCTTTTGCCTTAGTGCCAAATAAGTTATTTGTGCAAGGGGGCATCCAACAATTTAGATTTGACATTATCTGTCAGGGGCTGTTCTTTAAGCCATGTGTGCCTTCTCATGACAGATCTAGTGACTGCTGCCCTGCAAGAAGCTTCTAGGGCCTCAAAACCACAGTGTAAGGTGTGTTTAGTTACTTGACTTGCAGAATGAATTACCTCTTGTAAATCTTTAGATTCTGCCCAAGCAGGAAAGGAAGACATTTATTTAAGGAGTTCCAAGGTATGTTGCTGAAATTTTAGCATATGGAACTGACAATTTAGTGCCCTGATAGCAAGAGTAGCTGAGGTGTATAATTTTTTACCCAATCTGTCTAATGCTCGGGAATCCCTGTCTGAGGGGGTGGGATTCATAGAGGATGCTTTAATCCCTTTGGACCCTTGGGAAATGACCTCAGGGTCAGCTGTAGGATTATTAAAAAGATATTTGTGAGAGTCAGAGACTCTATAGTACCTGTCTGGTTTTCTGCGAGCAGGAGGAAGGGCATCAGGAGTCAAGCTGGATTTGAGGAAAACATCCTCCACAACATCCAGGAGTGGGGGAATGACCAAGGGTCTGTGTTGTGGAAGATCTAGGAATTCCAAGTCTCTTTTTAGACTGAGGGTAGTCCTGACTCTCCCACTGGAAATGCTCCCTTAAGGTATGCAGGGTTTCTCCAAAGGAAAGATCCTCTGGGGACAGGCTGAAGAAATGGAATCCTCTGCATCAGAATCCTCATAAGTGGAGAGGGATTGCATGTCTTCATATTCAGATGCATCGGATTCATCTGACTCTTGTTCAGACAAAACTACAGGGGAGAGATCTCCAGAACGGTGGTCGCGAAGGAAGAAGTCGGTTTTTGTCGAGATTCGGTAGTGCGAAGGACTTCCTTGGAAGCCGGTGCCTGCTCAGAACCATCCAAGGTAAAGACAACCGCAGGATCCTTAGTCGAAGAAGAGTTTTCCAGCATACCGGACTCCGAAAGGGTCTCGGTACCAGCCTGCGAATCAACAGAAGTGGGCACCAGGGGCTGTGAAAGCGCCTCACTGAGTACCGGAGAACTGACGACTCGCTCAACGAAAGCGTCGTTGGTAGGTTTGGACCTGTGCGGTCTGTCTCTGTCTTTATCTTTGTTTTTTCAGAAGATCTGCTGGAGGATGGCTTACCGAAGCTACATCGGACGTAGAGGACTGTAAGCGAAAATATCTGGCTACAATAAGGGCCCAATGACGGACAGTTCTGGTGTTGAACAAAGCACAGAAGTGACAACAAGGGAATTCGTGGTCTGAGCCTAAACAAGTGACACATTAATAGTGGAAGTTCTGGTGGGGCATTTGTTTTCCACAGGCGAGACAATTATTAACTTTTGCTGACATTGGTTAGGGAAAGAAAAAATGATCCTCAATGGGGTACTTAGCTTTAGAAGACTTCAACTTCAATTGGGTAGACAAATACTCAGGGAGCGGCCGACCGGCACTCATGCAAACTGCTTCTGCTTCGGGTTCCACAGTAACAAAGACTGATGTAATGGCGTCGGCTGCCTTACTTTATACTACTGACAACCTAACATCAGTCCTCAAGTGACAGTAACCGACACAGAAACATTAGGTCACTGGTATTCGGGCCTGCCAAGGGGATAAAGTACAGTTTTGTACCTACCATAAATGTAGATGTTTGAGTGCTAATACAGCTGCAGTCATAACAGATGGGTTATCCTGCCGTCAGGCGGGTCCTCGGTCGGCCGAATTCCAAAGTCTAGGTCCGGCATCAGTTGTCGTCGCTTCTTCCCTGACGTCAGTGCGACAGGGGTATAAAAGAACCAGCCAACGCCATTTTCTTCAGTTTTTCTTGCCCCAGATGTCAGGTGCCCCCAGAAGGAAGGCAATACATAAATTTATGTAATAAATCAATGCAATATAATCAAAATACAGCAGTTGCAAGCAAATACACCATAAATGAATACCCCAACCAGGTTGTATGAGGCGGTGTTAGCCAATAGGCCTGTCCCAAGAGGGGAAGGAGGGAGGGAAACCTGGACTGCAGCTGTATTAGCACTCGAACATCTACATTTATGGTAGGTACAAAACTGCACTACGTTCATCGTGCATACAGCTGCAGTCATAACAGATGGGTAGAATCCCAAAGCTAAGAAAGGGGTGGTAGGCACTAGGTGGAACTAGGAGGAGCCAGGATGCCCTGCAAGACTGCAGTGGCAAAACCTGCTCTAGTTTTGGAGTATAATGGTAGGTGGTAGTGCTTGGAGAAGGCATGCACAGAACTCCAAGTGGCTGCTTCCAAAATATCTTTGATAGGAACTCCTCTGAGGAAAGCTGCAGAGGTAGCTGTGGCCCTTGTGGAGTGAGATCTGATGCCTGCAGGTACAGTTTTACCATGAAAAGAGTAACAAAAACGTATGCAGTGGGCTATCCATTTTGAGATAGTCTGTTTGGAAATTGGCTTCCCTTGAGCTCCTATAGCATAGGACACTAAGAGCTGTTCTGATTTTCTGAAAGGCTTTGTTCTGTCCAAATAATAACGCAGCTGTCTGTGGATGTCCAAGGAATGTAGTAGCCTATCCCCTTTGTTTTGAGGATTAGGGTAAAAGGTAGGTAAGTGGATAGCCTGATTCAAAGCTACCCTAGATACCACCTTTGGCATAAAGGACAGGTTGGTTCGTAAGGAAACTCTGTCCTGATGGAAGATGATGAAAGGCTGCACAACCATGAGGGCTTGTAGTTGCGATACCCTGCGAGCTGAGGTGATAGCCAGAAGGAAAGCTGTTTTCCAGGACAAATATTGCAAATCTGTTGAGGCAGCTGGCTCAAATGGAGGCAAGGTCGGCTTTTCTAGAATGAAATTGAGGTCCCAAGCAGGTATTGGTTGTTTCCTTGGGGGTTTTATATTCTTAGCCCCTCTGAGGAACTGTCTTAAGAGGGGGTGAGAGAATAAAGGTGGATCAGTGTTGTATTCTGCAGAAATGGCTGAGGCATGGATTTTGATGGAGGAGAATGAAAGTCCACTGCTTAGCAGCTCAGCTAGAAACTGTAATATTTGAGGTAAATTCAGGTTTCCAGGATTCTGGCCCTTTTTCTCATTCCAGGCACAAAACAGTTTCCATTTTGCGGAGTAAGCTTTTCTAGTATTCGGCCTTCTGGCCTCCAAAATGACATCCTGCACCTCCTTGGAGAGTAGGGTCTGTTGTGATGTTAAGGAATCTTCCATGCGGCCAGACTGAGAGTTTTCAGCTGACTGTGAAGAGTTTTGAAACTGTGCTGAGTCAGAAGAAGAGGCATTAGAGGTAGGGCCCATGGTGGGGAATGCGTCAGGCTCCTCAGGAGTGGGTACCAGTGTTGTCTTGGCCAGTCTGGAGCAATGAGAATCATCTTTGGTCTCTCTGCTCTGGTTTTTAATAGAACTTTGGGCAGCAGAGGAAGAGGTGGAAATGCATAAACTGTCATTGTTGTCCAACTGAAAGAAAGAGTGTCCACTCTCCAGGCCTGTGGATGAAAAGTCCTTGAGCAGAATTTTGTCAATTGGTGATTTTTGTGGGAGGCAAAGAGATCTAGGTCTGGCCTTCCCCATGCTTGAATTATCTCTGTAAAAACTTGAGGATGCAACTTCCATTCGTGTGGATCTGTCATATTTCTGCTTAGGTTGTCTGCCAGCATGTTTTCCTTGCCTGGCAAGTACTGTGCTTGAAGTTCGATTTGTAATTCCAGAGCCATGTTCCAAAGTGACACGGCCAGCCTGCATAGGGGGTATGAATGGGTTCCTCCCTGTTTGTTTATGTACCATATTACTGTGGTGTTGTCTGTCCTTATTAATAGTTGACCTGGATGCAGAAGGTCTTTGAAAGCTATAATAGCATTTATTACTGCTAGCATTTCCTTTTGATTGATGTGAAGGTGATTTTCTTTTTGGGACCATTTGCCCTGAATGCACCGATCTGTCATGTGTGCCCCCCAGGCGTAGTCCGAGGCGTCTGTTGTGATGACTTGATTTGCTTGAGGCTTGCAGAATGGGAGATCTGTGTTTGTTTGGCATGCTTGAGCCCACCACAGACATTCCTTTTGAAGACATGGAATTAGTGGTATTATTGTTTCCGAACTGTGGCTGTGTTGAGACCATAGGTTTTTCAGGTATCATTGAAGTTTCCTCATATGCAGCTTTGCACATGGGATTAGTAGGATGCAAGATGCCATGAATCCCAGAGCCTGCAGGATTTTCCTTGCAGTCAGCCTGGTGAAATTTGCTAGTTTTCTGAAGTATTGAGTTAGTTGCCCCTGTTTCTCTGGCGTGAGGTAGGCCATCCGGGTGTTTGTGTCCAAGTTGGCACCCAGGAAAATTATTTTCTGAGAGGGTATTAGCCTTGATTTCTTTTTGTTGACTGTGTACCCCAGAGAATTCAACAGCATTATTACAAAAGCCAGATGTTTCAGAAGTATGTGCTTGCTGTCCGCTTGGATCAGGCAGTCGCCCAAATATGGGTATATTTGAATCCCTTGAAGTCTGCAGTAGGCAATTACTGATGCCAGGCATTTCGTGAATACTCTGGGTGCAGTAGATAAGCCAAAGGGCAATACAGAGAATTGATATTGGGTTGAACCTGCAAGAAATCTGAGGTATCTTCTGCAATTTTGTCCGATTGGGACATGCAGGTATGCCTCCTTGAGGTCCAATGTTACCAGCCAAGACTCCTTGCCCAGCATGGGAAGAAGCTGCTGTAATGTGAGCATCTTGAATTTTGGTACGAGTAGAAATGTGTTTATAATGGATAGGTCCAAAATAGGTCTCCAATCTTTTCCCTTCCTTAGTACCAGGAATAGTCTGGAATAAAAACCTTGACCTTGTTCTTGAGTAGGTACCTCTTGAATAGCTTTCATGTCCATGAGATCTGAAATTTGTCTTTGTGCCTCTGCCCTTTGATTGTGTGGCAGGTTTGGCATGCCTCTCATTTCTGGAAGGGTGCGAAAATGGAATCTGTAGCCTCTGTTTATAATGTCCAGGATCCATTTGTCTTTTGTGACAATATGCCAATTTTTCAAAAATAATGCCAGTTTTCTGCCTAAGGGTGCTGCCATTTGAGCCTTGCTTGGCATGCAAAGGGGAAAGTCATTGGGCTTGCATTCTGAATGGCTGTGAACTATCCTCACCACCTCTTTGTGTAGGAGCTAGCCATTGTCTGCCTCTAAACGATCCTTGAGATTGCCCTCTGCCCCTCGGGCGCCTGTATCTACCTCTTTGGGGTCTGTCGGTGGCTGGAAAGGACCAATTTTTGGAAGGCCAATTTCTGCTGAAATGTGGAGGTTGTACCTGTAGAAAATCTTTCACTGTTTACATTGATTTAGCCTTTTCCTCCATTTTCTTTAATACCTCCTCAGCTTTAACACCAAATAATACAACCTTTTGTAGAGGGGCATCTAGTAATGATCTGGTAAGGTTTGCTCCTTGAGCCAGGCATGTCTACGTATGACTGATCCTGTAACAGCAGCTCTACATGAGGCCTCTAGAGCATCAAAACCACATTGCAAGGTATGTTTACCCACTTGTTCTGCACTATGCATCAAATCCTGCAACTCCTTCAAGTCTGGTTTTTCAGGTTGTGACATTTTGCTTCTCAACTGTGATCACAGAAACTGTTGGTACTTTAACATATGGAACTAGCAGTTTAAAGCCCTCATGGTTAAGGTGGCCGAGGTGTATAGCTTTTTCCCCACCTTTCTAAAGATCTGGAATCTCTCTCGGAAGGTAATGGATTTTTAGCAGTGGAGGCCTTAATTCCCTTGGGGCCCTGTGAGATAGTTTCTGGGTCAGCTGCATGGCTTTTGTATAAAAATTGGTGCGAGTCAGGCACCCGGTAGTATCTGTCAGGCTTGACTGGGGCTGGAGGTAAAGAGTCCGGGTTAAGGCAGGCCTCCGAATACACATCATCTAGTATGTCTAAGACAGGAGGTATAGCCAGAGGCCTGTGCTGAGGCAGCAAGAGAAAATCCCTAAGCCTTTTCTTGGAATCTTGAGTACTCTTGGCCTTCCCAAAGGAAGTGTTCCCTTAAGGTATATGCAAGGTTTCCCCAAATGAGTAATCCTCTGGGGGGGGGGGGGGACAGAGGGAATGGACTCCTCTGCATCAGAATCTTCAAAAGGGGAGTAAGAATGTTCCTGTTCATCAGAGTGCTCTGAAATAATGGAGGCCTGGTCAGAGGAGGGGGATTCTTCCTCCATTCTGGGCCTTTTTTCCAGGGGGGGGGGGGTTGAGAACCCCTGATTAGAGAAATTAAATCCTCAGCCATTTTAAGCATCTGTTTTTTAGGCATGGGGCCTGGAGAAGGGCCCTGTGTAGCTTGTCTCTTAGAATGCATGGCTGCTTTAGACTTCGTGAAAGCCTTGATGGAAAAAGAAGAGGAAGGTCTGAAGACACCTTGAGAGGAGGCAGACCTGTCTACATTCTGAGTTTCATCACCAGGAGTGGCTTCGGTATCTGTAGTCGGGGTGTGGGCTGAGAAGCCTGTGACCTCGGGCACAGTAGACACCGCCAATGAAGTGTCGTCGGTAGGCAGGGGCTGCGTAGGTGCCTCGCTGAGAACCAGACCACCTATAGTAGGCTTTGGCGTGGTGTCGGTAGAGGCCACGGACCTCATGTGTCGGTCCTTATCTTTGTGTTTTTTAGACAAACCAGCAGTCGGGGTATCCGACGACATAATATAGTTAAATTTTTTGCCAAAATAGTGCTGGGTGAACTCCGCCCGATGCTTAATGGTGCGTTTGTTGAATGTAGCACAAAAACGACAGACCGAGACGTCGTGGTCTGGGCCTAAGCAAGGAATGCAGAGGGAATGAAAATCCTTATGCGGTATTTGCTTCCCACATGAAATACAATTATTAACTTTGTCTGACATCGGTCTGAGGCAAAAAAAGTTTCCCCAACGGGGTACTTAGCTTTCAAGAAAACTTCGGTTGCAAAATTTTCATAATTTCAGGAGCTGGCCGACCGGCACTTGAACTGCTTCTGCTTCGGGCACCGCGTGGCAAGAAAGACTGAAGAAAATGGCGTCAGCTGGTTCTTTTATACCCCTGTCACACTGACGTCAGGGAAGAAGCGACGACAACCGACGCCAGTCCTAGACTTTGGAATTCGGCCGACCGAGGACCCGCCTGACGGCAGGGAGAACCCATCTGTTATGACTGCAGCTGTATGCACGATGAACATCCCAAATGTTATGACTGCAACAGTGAAACACGAAAAACATCTGATCTTTGACAGCAGAAAAACTGGCCCCAGAATGAAACAGACCAACTAAGAAGTCTAATACAGTGGAAACAGGTGCAGTGAGAGGGTCAGTGTGGTGCTGCTGGGCCCATATTGAAAACCTTTTCCACTAACTTTTATAAATTTTCCTGGTAAAGGACTTATGGGAAGAAATCAAAATCTTCTGAACTGGGGAAGAAAGCCTGGAATGTTTAGCCATTATTGCAATGGGAGAAACCACGCAGTTAACTTCAAGTTGTGGAGATCCGGATGGAGTTGCCATGAGGAGTGAGACAGACGCTCTGGAAAGAGTTCCCGCATTCAAGGCAGACAAATCAAATGAGACCACAGGAAGGTGAACCAGACTTGCCAAGGCCAGAAAGGCGCAATGAGGATCATTTTGCTAGTCAACCTGCTTGCTTTCTGAAGAAATTTGGGGATCAGCAGAACAGGTGGGAATACATAAAGTAGACCAGGGGCCAAGCATGGACTAGTGCATCTCTTGGTGACGGTCCCTGCGGAGGGATCAGGGAAAAGAACCTGCTGCTTTTGCTGCTGAGGGGAGAAACAGATGCTGCAGACAGGTTGACCCCATTTGAGGAAAGCATGGTTTGCCACGGACTGATTTAGAGACCACTCGTGGGGCATCAATAAAATTCTGCTGAGCCTGGCTGCCAGTATGTTGCGTTCTGCCGGAATGTGCACTGCAACTAGAAAGTTGTTGGTAGAGAGAGCCTATTGCCACACACTCACTGCTTCTCCACATAGGGGGTAAGACCTGGTTCCATCCTGTTTGTTGATGTACCACACAAATAACGTGTCAGTCTGAATCCCAGTAGTTCCTAGTGGAAGAAGGGAGTGAAGTGACTGCAATGCTAGAAGCACTGCCCTCATCTTTAGAATGCTGATATTCAGGTTGGTCTCCTGGGGAGTCCTTGAACGGTCTTGTCCCAGGTAATGCCCCCCCCCCCACCCCAGTTGGAAGACATCTATGGTCATCATGGCAACAGGAGTGGGGAGAACAAATGGTTGACCTTGTTCAACTTCTGAGTCAGGAAGCCACCACAAAGTACAGTTGTGTACCCTTACCATAAATGGAGATGTTAGAGTGTATTCACTGTTGCAGTCATTACATATGGGTAATCCTGTTGGCAGGTTGCCCTCAGTCGGCCTGAATTCCAAAGTCCTGGGACCTGCGTCGGCCGCTGCCGCTCCTTCCCTGACGTCAGGTCATCAGGGATATAAAAGATGTGGCCGATGCCATTTTCTTTAGTTTTTCTTGCCCCAGATGTCAGGTGCCCCCTAAACGGGTAGCCAAAATTTATATACATATAAATACATGCACCAATATAAACTTTACCTTCATCTACAAGCAAATACACCACATAGGTTCCCATCAGAAGAAAGGGGGATGGCGGGTGGGTAACCTGGACTGCAACAGTGAATACACTCTAACATCTACATTTATGGTAAGTGTACACAACTGTACTATGTTCTTCGTGTTTCACTGTTGCAGTTATTACATTTGGATAGAGTCCCAAAGCTATGGATGGGAGGCTGGAGCTATACAGCATTAGGAGCGGCTATGAGCCCCTGCAGAACTGCAGTGGCAAAGCCTGCCCTGGATTTAGAGTACAGTGGCAGATGATAGTGCTTGGTAAAGGTGTGCACTGAACTCCAAGTAGCAGCCTCTAAAATGTCCTTGGTTGGTACACACCTGAGAAAGGCTGCTGAAGTGGCTGCAGCTCTGGTTGAATGTGGCCTAATGCCCTTAGGGACTGGCTTGCCATGGTTTTAGTAGCAGAAACGAATGCAGTGGTCTATCTACTTTTCAATAGTCTGCTTTGAGATAGCCTTTCCTTGTGATCCTGCTGCATATATGCCACTAGTAATTGTTTTGTGTTTCGGAAAACTTTGGTTCTGTCCAAGTAGAATCTAAGCTGTATGTGTACGTCCAAAGAATGCAGAATTCTCTCCCCCTTGTTCTGTGGATTTGGATAAAAAGTTGGCAGATGAATAGTTTGGTTAAGAGCCACAATGGACACCACCTTAGGCATACATGTTGGGTTTGTCCTCAGGGAGACCCTGTCTGGATAAAAAATGATAAAAGTTTCCACAGCCATGAGTGCCTGAAGCTCTGAAACTCGTCTTGCAGAAGTTATTGCTAGGAGCAGAGCTGTTTTCCAAGATAAAAACTTTATATCAGCTGTAGCAGCTGGCTCAAAAGGTGGCAGGGTGAGTTTTTTCAAGACATAGTTGAGGTCCCATGCAGGCAATGGTGATCTTCTTGGAGGTCTTAAGTTTTTGGCTCCTCTGAGGTACTGTTTTAATAAGGGATGAGAAAAGATTGGTGGCTCTGTATTGTAATGAGCCGAAATGGCAGAGGCATGAATTTTAATAGATGAAAAAGATAGCCCTATGTCCAGCATCTCAGTTAAGTATTGTAAAATCTGAGGAATATTTGGCACAACTGTATCAGTTCCTTGTGCCTGGTTCCAAGCACAAAATCTCTTCCATTTTCCAGCATAAGATTTTCTAGTACTAGGCCTTCTGGCCTCCAAAATGACATCCATCACAACTTTACCAAGAGGTGTGTTTTGTATGACTACATTATCCACCATGCTGCCAGGTTTAAAGTCCCGAGTTGGCTGTGCAAGATCTGATTGTTTTGCTGGGACAGTAGATGAGGCATCTGAACAGCTAAGGTCCAAGCTGGGCATTGAGCCAAGCTCCTAAGTACTGGATACCAGTACTGGCGGGGCCAGTCTGGGACAATTAGTATCATCCTTGGCTTCTCCTGTCTGACCTTTAGGAGTACCTTGGGGAGGAGAGGCAGAGGGGGAAATGCGTATACTGACAGGTTTTTCTAGCTAAAAGATAGGGCGTCCACTTTCCATGCTTGTCTGTGATAAGTCCTTGTGCAGAATCTTTTTAGTTGGTAGTTGTGAGGGGAGGCAAATAGATCTATGTCCGGGCATCCCCATTTCCTTGTTATCATGCTGAAGACTTGTGGATCCAGGTGCCACTCATGGGGATCCATGAGGTTTATGCTTAGGTAATCCGCTAGAGTATTTTTCCTTCCTGGCAGGAATTGTGCCTGCAGGTGTACTTGGTAAGTCAATGCTGTGTCCCACAAAGTCATGGCTAGTCTGCAAAGAGGGTAAGAATGAGTGCCCCCCTGCTTGTTTATATACCACATGACCGTGGTGTTGTCTGTCTTTATCAGTAGTTGTCCTGGATGAAATAGGTCCTTGAAGGCTGTCAGGGCATTTTGAACTGCTAGCATCTCTTTTTGATTGATATGTAGATGCATTTGGTTTGAGGTCCATGTGCCCTGAATGCATCTTCTTGCCATGTGGGCCCCCCAGGTGTAATCTGATGCATCCGTTGTTAGTGTTTGCCTGGCTGGGGGTAATGTGAATGGCTGTCCCTTGTTTTGGTGACAAGCCTTTGCCCACCATCGAAACTCCTGTTGCAGGCAGGGAATGAGAGTAATCATAGTTTCCAGGCTGTGGCAATGTTGAGTCCAAACACTTTTTAGGTACCACTGACGTTTCCTCATATGCAGTCTTGCATATGGAATTAATAGGATGCAGCGATGCCATGAAGCCCAAAGCCTGCAGAATTTTTCTTGCAGATAACTGGTACTTTGTTGCCAGCATTTTGAAATAGATAGTCAGTTGTCTTTGTTTGTCTGGCGTGAGATGAGCCATCTGGGCAGTTGTATTTAAGTTTGCACCCAGGAATATTATCTCTTGAGAGAGTAATAGTTTTGATTTCTTTTCATTGACTGTGTATCCTAGGCATGTTAGAAGTCTTTTCACAAATGCCAGATGCTGTAGAAGAATGCCCTTGTTCTCTGCTTGAATTAGACAGTCATCCAAGTAAGGATATATTTGTATTTCTCTGTCTGCAGAATGCAATTACTGGTGCCAGGCACTTTGTAAAGGCCCTGGGTGCAGTAGATAAGCCAAAGGGCAGTGCAGAGAATTGGTAATGCATTGAGCCAGCCTTGAATCTGAGGTATCTTCTGCAAATTTGTCTGACTGGGACATGCAGGTATGCCTCTTTTAGGTCTAAAGTCACAAGCCAAGCTCTCTTGCCCAGCATGGGCAGAAGCTGCTGCAAAGTCAACATCTTGAATTTTGGTATATCCAGGAATGTGTTCAAAATAGATAGTCCAGTATAGGCCTCCAGGCCTGGTCCTTTCTGGGTACCAAGAACAGTCGAGTAAAATCCTTGTCCCTGCTCTTGCGCTGGTACTAGCTGAATGGCCCCCATGTCCATGAGGGATGAGACTTGTTTTTGAGCCTCTGCCAATTGATTTTTTTGGCAGATCTGGCCAGCCGTTTGCCTTTGGCAGGGTATGGAAATGGAACTTGTAAGCCTTGTGACACAGTATTTAAGACCCACTTGTCCTGGGTTATAATGTGCCAATTTTGATAAAAAAGTGCTAATTTTCCCCCTAAGGGGGCTGCCAGGAGAGAAGTGCTTGGTGCAGGCAGGGGGGGGGAAGTCACTGGGACTGTTTCCTGAATGGTTGTGATTCGTCTTCTCCAACTTTGGAGGTACAAGTCCCCCATTGTTTTGAGCGAAATGAACCTTGCGCCTGGGATCTGCCTCTCGGGCGTCTGGATCTCCCCCTTTGAGGTCTGTCTGACACAGGAAAGGACCAATTCTTTGTTGGCCAGTGTCTACTAAACCTACGTGGCTGTACTTGTAAAAAAATCTTTGACCGTCTGAATAGATTTAGCTTTGTCCTCCATTCTCTAACACCAAAGTATCATGCTGTAAAGGTGCATCTAATAATTTAATTTTAACATGATCAGGCAGATTTTGTTCCTTTAACCAAGCATGCCTCCTAATTACAGAACCTGTAACTGCGGCCCTGCAGGAGGCCTTTAAAGAAACAAAACCACATTGCAAAGTACACTTTCCAACTTGTTCAGCTGCACGCAATAAATCCTGCATTTCCTTGTTTTCTGCACATTCAGAGTTTCTAACATTTTTTGTTTAAGCAATGCCATGACATGTTGCTGATATTTGAGCATATGAAACTGACAGTTTAAGGCCCATATAGCCAAGATAGCAGATGTGTAAACCTTTTTTCCCCATCTATCCAGTGCCCTAGAATCTCTGTCAGAGGGGGTAGGGTTTTTTGCAGCGGACGCCTTGGGACCCTGAGAAATAGTTTCTGGGTCTGCAGCAGGGTTTTTAAAAAGGAATTTATGTGAGTCAGGAACTCTGTAATACCGGTCAGGCTTAACAGGAGCTGGAGGTAAGGAGTCCGGGATAAGACTAGACTCCGAAAACACATCATCTATAATGTCTAACACAGGTGGGATGGCTAGTGGCTTGTGTTGAGGTAGTAACAAGAAATCCCTGAGCCTCTTTTTAGATTCTGAAAAATTTTGGCTCTCCCAGTGGAAATGCTCCCTCATGGTATGCAAGGTTTCCCCAAAAGAATAGTCCTCTGGAGGAGAAGCTGAAGGTACATATTCTTCAGCATCAGAATCCTCATAGGGAGGAAGAGAATATTCCTGATCAGAAGAAATGGAAACCTGATCTGAAGATTCATAGTCAGTCTCTTGCTTAGGCCTCTTATCAGGAGGGGGATGGGAGCCTCTGATCAAGGTAATCAAGTCTTCGGCCATTTTGAGCATCTGCTTTTTGGGCATGGAGGCCTGTCCATGTGGCTTTTGGGTTTGCTTCTTTGTCTTTGAAGGTGCTTTAGTCTTTGCCTTTGAAGTAGGTTTAATGTATAGATGTTTAGGTCTGCATACACCCTCAGAAGCCGGTGCCTGCACAGCGGCCCCGGACCCATCTGAAGGAATAGCGTCCAAGGCTCCAGTACCTTGAGTTTCCAGCGGCATAGCCGACTCCACATGGAAGTCGGTAGCAGCCTGTGACTCTAAAGTAGCGGGTGTGTGAAAGCGCCTCACTGAGAACCGGCGACGGGCTTAGGAGAAACTTCGTCGTCGGTTTTGGGCCTCGGTTGTCTATCTTTTTCTTTGCATTTTTTTGTGAACTCCGGTAGTCGGATGGCTATCTGACGACATTTCTGGATAATTAAACCTGCGTCCAAAATAGTTCAATGCAAAATCATACCGACGCTTAATAGTGCGTTGGTTAAATCTAGCACAAAACCGACAACCTGAAACGTTATGGTCAGGGCCTAGGCAAGGAATACAGTAAGAATGAAAGTCCTTATGAGGTATTTGCTTCCCACAAGAAATACAATTATTAACTTTTTCTGACATTGGTCGGGAGCAAGAAAAAAGTTTCCCCAACGGGGTAATTAGCTTTATAGAAGACTTTGGATCTGAAACTTGAATTCGAAAATCTCAGGAGTCGGCCGACCGGCACTTGCAAACTGCTTCTGCTTCGGGCACCGTGCGGCAAGAAAGACTGAAGAAAATGGTGTCGGCCGCATCTTTTATACCCCTGACGACCTGACGTCAGGGAAGGGGCGACAGTGGCCAATGCAGGACCCAGGACTTTGGAATTCAGGCCGACTGAGGGCAACCTGCCAGCAGAATTACCCAAATGTAATGACTGCAACAGTGAAACATGAACAACAGAGAATTTCTGCATATCCGTGACAATCTTATAAGATGGCTCAGGGGTTGGTGCAAAAGGGACAACTGAACTGATAGTGTCCACTAAAGAATTCTCATGTGTAAACAAGCCATCAGTAGCAATGCAATTGTTGTGGCCATAGAGCCCAAAGCCTTGAGAACAAGATTTGCTGGAGGGACTGGAATAGCTGGCATGTGTCTGATATGTACCCTTAGAGAATGAATCCTGTCTGGCGGAAGATGGGCCAGAGTTTTGTTTGTGTCCAGATTGTACTGGTTGTAATTGCGACTTCTTAAGATTTAATCCTAAGGTTGGGGTCAATTGCAAGAGAAAGTCCCTGACCTGAACTAGTAGATGCCTGGTTGGTACAACTAAAAGACAGTCATCCAGGTAACAGTTTTGTACCTACCATAAATGTAGATGTTCGAGTGTATACCCTGCTGCAGTCATCACACTTGGGTTATCCTGTCGTCAGGCGGTCCCGCAGTCGGCCTGAATTCCAAAGTCTTGGTCCGGCGTCGGTTGCTGTCACTTCTTCCCTGACGTCAGTGCGCCAGGGGTATATATGATGCATCCGACGCCATTTTCTTCAGTTTTTCTTGCCCCAGATGTCAGATACCCCCAAAAAGGTGGTCAGCAAATAGTACCAATCTAAAAAGTTTAGCACAAACAAAACATCCCTCCAGCTTTAAGCAAATACATCACAAAGGTAGTATCAGGTTTTAAGGTATTGTAAAGTTTTAGTTAGTTAGGTCAGAGGGGATGGACGGAGGGTAACCTGGACTGCAGCAGGGTATACACTCTAACATCTACATTTATGGTAGGTACAAAGCTGTACTATGTTCATCGTGTTACCCTGCTGCAGTCAGCACATTTGGGTAGAATTCCAAAGCTAAGGATGGGAGGTGGAGTCAAACAGGGTTAGAGGAGGCTAGAAGGCCCTGCAGAACTGCAGTGGCGAAGCCAGCTCTAGTCTTAGAGTAAAGTGGTAAGTGGTAGTGTTTGGTGAAGGTGTGTACTGAACTCCAAGTTGCAGCTTCCAAAATATCCTTGGTTGGCACCCCCCTTAGGGAGGCTGTAGATGTAGCTGCTGCCCTGGTAGAGTGGGGCCTTATGGTAGCAGGAACTTGTTTTCCATGATGGGTGTAGCAAAAACGTATGCAAGGTTCTATCCATTTGGAAATAGTCTGTTTTGATATAGCCTTCCCTTTTGAAGCTGCAGCATAGGATACGAAGAGCTGGTCAGATTTTCTGAAAACCTTAGTTTTATCCAAGTAGTAACGTAGTTGCCTGTGAATGTCCAAGGAGTGCAGGAGTCTTTCTCCTTTGTTCTGTGGATTTGGAAAGAAGGTGGGTAAGTGGATGGTTTGATTTAGAGCCACACTGGATACCACCTTAGGCATAAAGGAGGGATTAGTTCGTAGAGAAACTCTGTCTTGATGGAAAATGAGGAAAGGTTCTACTGCCATTAGTGCCTGAAGCTCTGAGACTCTTCTGGCTGAAGTTATTGCTAGCAGCAGGGCAGTCTTCCATGATATAAACTTTAGGTCAGCAGAGAAAGCTGGTTCAAAAGGAGGTAGCGTAAGTTTTTCCAGAACAAAGTTGAGGTCCCAGGTTGGTGTAGGTGCTCTCCTGGGGGGCCTAATGTTTTTGGCCCCTCTGAGAAACTGCCTTAGAAGCGGATGTGAAAATAAGAGAGGATCCGTGTTGTAGTGGGCTGAAATAGCTGAGGCGTGGATTTTAATAGATGAAAAAGAAAGTCCTTTGTGCAACATCTCCATTAAATACTGTAGAATCTGAGGTATGTGAGGCTGAAGGAGATTTTGGCCTTTAGCTTGGTTCCAGGCGCAAAACCTTTTCCATTTGTCCGAGTAGGCCTTCCTGGTGCTGGGCCTCCTAGCTTCTAGAATAACATCCATAACTGCTTAAGGAAGAGGAGCTGGCTGTTTGCTTAGGTGATTTGCCATGCAGCCAAATTTAAGGTTTTGAGCTGGCTGTGTAGAATTTGATTGTCTTGCTGTGCGAGTAAATGAGCAATTTGTGGTAAAACCCAAGGTGAGCCCTGGGCCATATTCCTTAGCAGTGGGTACCAGTGCTGGCGTGGCCAGTCTGGGGCTATGAGTATCATTCTGGGTCTCTCCTTCCTGACTTTCAGCAGCACCTTTGTGAGACGGGGCAAGGGAGGGAAGGCATATACTGTCAGGTTTTTCCAACTGAATGAGAGTGCGTCCACTTTCCAAGCTTGATGGTGAAGCGTCCTTGTACAAAATATTGTTAGCTGATAGTTTCGGGGGCTGGCAAACAGGTCTATGTCTGGGTGGCCCCATTTTTGAGTTATCATTGCAAATACTTGTGGATCCAGTTTCCACTCGTGGGGATCCATGATGTTTCTGCTGAGGTCGTCTGCCAATGTGTTCTTTTTTCCTGGCAGGAATTGAGCTTGTAGCTGAACTTGGTATGCCAGTGCTGTGTTCCACAAGGTCATTGCTTGCCTGCATAGAGGGTAGGAGTGTGTACCCCCTTGTTTGTTTATGTACCACATTACTGTGGTGTTGTCCGTCCTTATTGTAAGCTGTCCTGGATGCAAGAGGTCCTTGAAGGCTGTCAGGGCATTCTGTACAGCTAGCATTTCTTTTTGATTGATATGCAGATTCCTTTGATCTGCAGTCCATATGCCTTGAACGCACTGTCCTGCCATGTGTGCCCCCCAGGCATAGTCAGATGCATCTGTTGTCATAGTTTGCCTGGCTGGGGGAAAGCTGAAAGGCTGACCCTTGTTGAGGTGACATGCCTGTGACCACCATAGAAACTCTTGTTGAAGACAGGGAATGAGAGATATCATTGTGTCCAAGCTGTGGCTGTGTTGAGACCATACGCTTTTTAGGCACCACTGTAATTTCCTCATATGCAGCTTTGCAAATGGTATTAGTAGTATGCAAGATGCCATGAAGCCCAAGGCCTGCAGAATTTTTCTTGCAGGGAGTTGGGTCTTTGTTGCCATTGTTTTGAAATATTGAGTCAGTTGTAGTTGTTTGTCTGGCGTCAAATAAGCCATCTGGGCCGTTGTAATCAAGCTGGCACCCAGGAATGTCATATTTTGTGAGGGTACTAGTTTTGATTTCTTTTCATTTACTGTGTACCCTAGGCAACTTAGAAGGTGTTTTACAAAAGCCAGATGTTGTAAGAGAATGTCCTTGCTTTCTGCTTGGATGAGGCAGTCGTCCAGGTATAGGTATATTTGAATTCCTCTTTCTTTGTCTGCAGTATGCAATTACTGGTGCCAGGCATTTTGTGAAAACCCTGGGTGCAGTGGATAAGCCAAAGGGCAGTGCAGAGAATTGGTAATGGGTTGAACCTGCAATGAAACGGAGGTATCTTCTGCAATTTTGTCTGATAGGGACATGCAGATATGCCTCCTTAAGGTCCAACGTTACTAGCCATGCTTTCTTGCCCAACATGGGAAGAAGCTGCTGTAGTGTTAGCATCTTGAATTTGGGTACTTGTAAGAAGGTGTTTAGAACTGAAAGGTCCAGAATTGATCTCCAAGCATTGTCCTTTTTGGGGACTAGAAAGAGTCTGGAGTAAAATCCTTGGCCTTGCTTCCGTGTAGGTACCAGTTGAATGGCTCTCATGTCCATGAGAGCTGTAATTTGTTTTTGTGCCTCTGCCCATTGATTTTGTGGCAGGTTTGGCATTCCTCTTATCGTTGGCAAGGTGTGGAAATGGAATCTGTACCCTTGTGAAATAATGTCTAGGACCCATTTGTCCTTTGTGATGATGCGCCAGTTGTCTGCAAAAAGTGCTAAATTTCCTCCCAAGGGAGCTGCCAAGAGAGTTTTGCTTGGCCATATGAGGTTTAAGTCATTGTGTTTGCCTTCTAGTAATTTGGGGCCTGTCTTCTCCTCCCTTCTGTGTTGCAGTGCCCCATTGTCGAGGTTTGTAGTGGGTTTGTGGTTGTCCTCTGCCTCTTGGGCGTTTGTATTTACCCCTCTGAGGTCTGTCAGTAGCTGGAAAGGACCAATTTTTTGTTGGTCAATTTCTGCTGAAGCGAGGGGGCTGAACCTGTAAGAAATCTTTGACCGTCTGCATACATTTTGCCTTATCCTCCATTTTCTTTAAGACGACTTCTGCTTTAGCTCCAAATAGGACATCCTGCTGTAAGGGAGCATCTAGTAACTTTGTTTTAACATGATCAGGCAGAGTTTGTTCCTTTAACCAAGCATGCCTACGTATAACATACCCAGTTACAGCTGCTCTACAGGAAGCTTCCAAGGAATCAAATCTACATTGTAAAGTATGTTTGTCCACCTGTTCAACTGCATGCAACAGATCCTGCATTTCCTTAAATTCAGACTGTTGAGGGTGTGTGCTCATCTTTTGTTTTATTTGAGACATTAGAAATTGCTGGTATTTTAGCATGTGAAATTGACAATTTAGTGCTCTCATAGCTAGAGTGGCTGAGGTGTAAACCTTCTTCCCCCACCTGTCTAGTGCTCTGGAGTCCCTTTCAGAGGGTACAGGATTTTTTGCCATAGAAGCCTTAGCCCCTTTGCGACCCTGAGATATAGTCTCTGGGTCAGCAACAGGGCTTTTATAAAGGAATTTGTGGGAGTCAGGCACTCTAATATCTGTCTGGTTTGGCTGGAGCAGGAGGCAGAGAATCTGGATTTAAACTTGATTCTAAGTAAACATCATCCACAATGTCTAAAACTGGGGGGATAGCAAGTGGCCTGTGCTGGGGGAGTAAAAGAAACTCCCTGAGCCTTTTTTTTGAGTCAGATTAGTCCTGACCTTCCCAGTGAAAATGTTCCCTCATAGGATGTAAAGTTTCCCCAAAGGAGTAGTCTTCAGGGGAAGAAGCTGAGGGAATGGAATCCTCAGCATCAGAATCTTCATAAGGGGGAAAGGAGTAATCTTGCTCCTCAGAGGAGCCTGAGGAAATAGACACTTGATCAGAGGAGTCATAATCTTCCTCTTGTCTAGGCCTTTTGTCGGGTGGGGGTTGGGAACCCCTGATTAAAGAGATCAAATCTTCAGCCATTTTAAGCATCTGTTTCTTAAGCATGGCATGGGGCCTTGAACTGGAGACTGAAGTGCAGTCTTTTTTGGTTTAAGAGGAGTCTTAAGCTTAGGATACGTTTTTATGGTTAGCGTCGTCGATCTGAAGACACATTCAGAAACCGAAGGTGTTTCTGCACCGCTTCTTTCTGCAATGTCGTCGGTAGGGCCTAAAGAAAATGGCTGCGCCTAGAACTCTCCGCCATAGGATCGGCGGTCTCGGGTTCCAATTCTGCGGTAGCCAGGGGCTGCGTAGGTGCCTCACTGAAAACCGGTGAACCGGAGACCGGCCCAGCCGAGGCCTCGGAGTCTGGCTTGGGTCTAGGCTGCCTGTCCTTATCTTTGCGTTTTTTGTGCACGCTGGTAGTCGGTTGCTCCGACGGCATAATGTAATTGAATTTTCTACCGAAGTAGTGTCGTGCGAAATCAAAGCGTCGTTTTATAGTTCGCTTATTGAACCTACCACAAAAGTGACAACCAGTGACGTCATGGTCTGGGCCTAGGCAAGGTATATAATAAGAATGAAAATCCTTATGAGGTATTTGCTTCCCACAAGAAATACAATTGTTAACTTTTTCTGACATCGGTCTGAGGCAAGAAAAGTTTCCCCAATGGGGTACTTAGCTTTATTTAAGACTTCGGATCTGAAATTTGACTTCGAAAATCTCTGGAGTCGGCCGACCGGCACTTGCGAACTGCTTCTGCTGCGGGCACCGCGCGGCAAGAAAGACTGAAGAAAATGGTGTCAGATGCATCATATATACTCCTGGCGCACTGACGTCAGGGAAGAAGCGACAGCAACCGACGCCTGACCAAGACTTTGGAATTCAGGCCGACTGCGGGACCGCCTGACGACAGGATAACCCAAGTGTGATGACTGCATCAGGGTAACACGATGAACATCATGTGGAATCCTTGCAGTCTGAGGTGAGCTGCAACTACTGGCATGCATTTGGTAAACACCCTGTGGGGAGACCAAATGGAAGGGCTCAGAAATGGAAGTGGCTGGCTCCCTGCCTAAAATGTAGGTACCTTCAGAAGTGCCTGTTCATTTTGATATGATAGTATGCATCCTTCAGGTCCATTGAGCACATCCAGTCACCAATCTGTAGAAAAGAAAGGATAGACTGAACCATGACCATCCTGAAAATACAGTTGCGTACACTTACCATAAATGTAGATGTTACAGTGTATTCACCGTTGCAGTCATTACATATGGGTAATCTGCTGGCAGGTTGCCCTCAGTTGGTCTGAATATCAAAGTCTTGGGTCCTGTGTCAGTTGCTGCCTTTTCTTCCATGACGTCAGGTCATCAGGGGTATAAAACAGACAGCCGACGCCATTTTCTTTAGTTTTTCTTGCCCCAGATGTCAGGTGCCCCCCAAATGGGGAACAAAAAAAAAAAAAAAAATATATATATATATATACACACATGCAATAGTAACAACATAAACTTTATCTTCATCTAAAAGCAAATACACCACAAAGGCTGTAGAATATAGTGAAGGAAAGAGAATCTCCAGAATAAAGGGGTGGGTGGGTAGATTCAGACTGCAACAGTGAATACACTCGAACATCTACATTTATGGTAAGTGTACACAACTGTACTATGTTCTTCGTGTTTCACTGTTGCAGTCATTACATTTGGGTAGAATCCCAAAGCTATGGATGGGAGGCTGGAACTAAATAGCATTAGGAGCGGCTATAAGGCCCTGCAGAACTGCAGTGGCAAAGCCTGCCCAGGACTTAGAGAAGAGAGGCATCCAGGAGGTCCTTCCAGACCAAGGTGGATCAGGAATCTACTTCTGGTTCTTTTAGTTCCAAAGAAAACGAGACCTCCAGCCCATACTGGCCTTAACTTACCTGAACAAATCTGTGAAACACAGGAAGATGTTCTTTCGTGTTTCACTGTTGCAATCATTACATTTGGGTAATCTGCTGGCAGGTTGCCCTCAGTCGGCCTTATTAACAAAGTTTTGGGTCCTGCATCAGTTGCTGACCCTTCTTCCATGATGTCAGGTCGTCAGGGGTATAAAACATGCAGCCAATGCCATTACATCAGTTTTTCTTGCCCCAGATGTCAGGTGCCCCCCAAATGGGGAGCAAATGAAATTAAAAACACAAAAATATACCTCCAACCAAAAGCAAATAAGAAAGTACAGGTATAGTTAGAGAAAAACAGGGGGCTGGAGGAAGGGCAAGCAGGTCTGCAACAGTGAATACACTCGAACATCTACATTTATGGTACGTGTACACAACTGTACTATGTTCTTCGTGTTTCACTGTTGCAGTCATTACATTTGGGTAGATTCCCAAAGCTATGGTTTGGAGGAGGAATTTATACAGCATTAGGACCAGCTATAAGGCCCTGCAAGAAAGCAGTGACAAAGCCAGCTCTGGATTTAGAGAAAATTGGTAAATGATGATGCTTGGTGAAAGTATGCACAGAACTCCAGGTAGCAGCTTCTTGAATATCCCTGGTAGGAACACCTCTGAGAAAGGCTGCAGAAGTAGATGCAGCCCTGGTGAAGTGAAATCTGATCCACTGGGGGATAGGTTTTCCATGGTGCTTATAGCAGAATTGAATACAATGGCTTA
Organism: Protopterus annectens; assembly: GCF_019279795.1. Classification (NCBI taxonomy): domain Eukaryota; kingdom Metazoa; phylum Chordata; order Ceratodontiformes; family Protopteridae; genus Protopterus; species Protopterus annectens. Next base: position 427,583,367 of record NC_056749.1, read on the forward strand.
TCCATTTAGAAATGGTTTGTTTTGAAATAGCCTTCCCCTCTGCCTCAGCAGCAAATGCTACTAGCAATTGTTCAGATTTATCTTCGAAATTTAGTTCTGTCCAAGTAGAATCTAAGTTGCATGTGCACATCTAAGGAATGCAGAATCCGTTCCCCTTTGTTCTGTGGACTGGGAAAGAAGAATGGCAAATGATCGGACTGATTAAGAGCCACAGTGGAAACCACCTTGGGCATGAAGGATGGATTGGTCCTCAGAGATACCCTGTCCGCATGAAAGATGATGAAAGGCTCCACTGCCATAAGGGCCTGTAATTCAGATATCCTTCTAGCTGAAGTGATTGCTAAAAGGAATGCTGTTTTCCCAAGAAAGAAATTTTAAGTCTGCAGTAGCAGCTGGCTCAAAAGGAGGTAGAGTGAGTTTCTCCAAAACAAAGTGAAGGTCCCAGGCAGGGGTAAGAGCTCTCCTGGGTGGTCTCAAGTTCTTTGCCCCTCTCAGATACTGCTTGAGCAGAGGATGAGAAAAGAGGGGTGGTTCTGTGTTATAGTGAGCTGAAATAGCTGAAGCGTGGATTTTAAAAGAGGAAAAAGACAGGCCCTTGTGAAGCATCTCAGTTAAGTATTGTAAAATCTGAGGTAAACTGGGCGCTGTTGTGCTCATCCCTAAAGATTGGTTCCAGGCACAGAATCTTTTCCATTTGTCAGCATAGGATTTTCTAGTACTAGGTCTTCTAGCCTCCAAGATGACATCCATCACAGGTTTGCTGAGGGATGCTAAGGGTGAATTTAAGTGATTAGCCAAGCTGCAAGGTTCAATGTTGGAAGCTGATGGTGCAGAATTTGGTTCTCCTGCTGAGACAGCAAGGAAGGTGTCTGAGGCAGGTGCCATGGAAATATTTGAGACACACTGTGCATGAGCAGGTACCAGTGTTGGAGTGGCCAGTTTGGAGAAATCAAAATCATTTTTGGTTTGTCCTTTTTGACTTTTAACAGAACTTTGCAGAGTAGAGGCAGAGGGGGAAGGCGTAGACTGATAGGTTTTTCCAGCTGAAGGACAGAGCAGCCACTTTCCAGGCTTTTTTGTGGGGAGTCCTTATGCAAAATTTGTTCAACTGGTAGTTCCGGGGGGAGGCAAATTGATCTATGTCTGGGCTTCCCCATTTGCTTGTCAACATGTTGAAAATCCGTGGTTCCAGTTTCCACTCGTGTGAGTCCATGAGATTTCTGCTTAGTCCGTCTGCCAGTGTATTCAATTTTCCTGGAAGGAATTGAGCTTGTAGGTGCACTTGGTAGCTCAAGGCCGTGTTCCACAATGCCATGGCTAGTCTGCAGAGGGGGTAGGAATATGTACCCCCCTGCTTATGTACCACATAACCGTAGCGTTGTCCATCTTTACCATTAGTTGTCCTGGAAGAATGTAGTCCTTCAAGGCTGTCAGAGCATTCTGTACAGCTAACATTTCTTTTTGATTGATATGTAGGTGCATTTGATTTGTGTTCCATTTGCCCTGAATGCACTTCCCTGCCAGGTGAGCCCCCCCCCCATGCACAGTTTGATGCATCTGTAGTTAGGGTGTGAGTGGCAGGGGGTAGTGTGAATGGCAGTCCCTTGTTGTGGTGGCAGGCCTCTGCCCACCATAGGAACTCCAGGGGAAGGCAAAGTAGGATAGGAATCATGGTTTCCAGGCTGTGACAATGTTGACTCCATAGACTTTTTAAGTACCACTGTAGTTTCCTCATATGCAGTCTTGCATATGGAATTAGAAGAATGCAGGAGGCCATGAACCCAAAGGCTTGCAGTATTTGTCTTGCAGATAGCAGGGTTTTTGTGGCCACTTGTTTGAAGTAAGTTACCAAATGAATTTGTTTCTCTGGCGTGAGGAAAGCCATCTGGGCAGTTGTATTCAAGCTTGCACCCAGGAATGTAATCTGTTGAGAGGGTACCAGTTGTGATTTCTTTTCGTTTATGGTGTACCCCAGACAAGTTAGAAGCTTTTTTTTACAAACGCCAGATGACTTAGAAGAATGCCCTGGTTTTCTGCCTGAATTAGACAATCGTCCAGGTATGGATATATTTGAATATTTCTTTACCTGCAAAATGCAATTAATGGAGCCAGGCACTTTGTGAATACTCTGGGCACAGTAGACAAGCCAAAGGGCAGTGCAGAGAACTAATAATGCAAGTAGCCTACTTTGAAGCATAGGTATCTTCTGCAAGATTCCCTGATTGGGATGTGCAGGTATGCTTCCTTTAAATCTAGAGTTGCCAACCAGGCATCTTTGCCTAGCATAGGAAGTAACTGGTGAAGAGTCAGCATCTTGAATTTTGGAATGTCCAGAAAGGTGTTTAGAGTAGACAGGTCCAGAATTGGATGCCAGGATTTGTCTTTTCTGGGTACCAGGAAAAGCCTGGAATAGAATCCTTGTCCCTTTTCCTGTTCTGGTACCGGCTGGATAGCCCCCATGTTTAAGAGGGAAAGTACTTGTTTTTGAGCCTCTGCCCACTTATTTGGGGGCAGGTCTGGCCACCCGTTTGGTGTTGGCAACGTGTGGAAATGAAATCTGTATCCCTGGGACACGACTGTTTACCATGGGGATGTGTCTTGTTATTTCCAGATTTGGAAGTGGAGGCCCCCCACTGCTTAGTTCTGAGAGTCCCTTGGGACTGAAACCTGGTGCTTTTGGTGTGTCTGGGTTTGGCTTGAGAGCATCTGGAAGGAGCTGGAAAGGACCATTTCTTAGTAGGCCAGCGCCTACTAAATCCTGGAGGTTGCACTTGTAATTTAGCTTTATCTTCTATCTTATTTAAAACGTCTTCAGCCTTACTGCCAAACAGGTGGTCCTGATTTAAAGGAGCATCCAACAATTTCGCTTTAACATGATCAGGCAGAGATTGTTCCTTAAGCCAAGCATGCCTTCTAAGCACAGACCCAGTAACAGCAGCCCTGCAAGAGGCCTCTAAAGAGTCAAATCCACATTGCAAAATATGTTTTCTAACTTGTTCAGCAGAATGCAATAAATCGTGTAAATCTTTATTTTCCACACAGTCAGAAATCAACATCATTTTCTGTTTAAGCAGTCCAATAATATGCTTTTGATATTTTAACATATGAAATTGGCAGTTTAAAGCCCTGACTGCCAAGGTTGCAGAAGTATAGTCCTTTTTACCCCATCTATCCAGCGCCCTGGAATCTCTATCAGAAGGGGTAGTATTTTTAGCAGTAGAAGCCTTAATGCCCTTAGGCCCCTGAGAAATGGTTTCAGGATCTGCAACAGGATTTTTGAAAAGGAACTTGTGGGACTCAGGAACCCTGTAGTATCTGTCAGGTTAACAGGAGCTGGAGGCAGGAAATCAGGGGCCATACTGGATTCCGAAAACACATCAACAAAGTCTAGTACAGGAGGTATAGCCAAAGGCTTATGCTGAGGTAGAAGAAGAAAATCCCTAAGCCTCTTTTTTTGAAACAGAAAATACCTGACTTGCCCAGTGAAAATGCTCCCTTAAGATATGTAAAGTTTCCCCAAAAGAAAAGTCCTCAAGGGGGAGGGGAAGCAGAGGTAATGGAATACTCTGCATCAGAATCCTCATAAGTAGGTATGGAAAAATCCAGGTCATTAGAAGAGTCAGAAGAAACAGAGTCCTGATCAGAAGATTCATAGTCAAGCTCAGCCCTAGGCCTCTTAGAAATGGGGGGTTGACTACCCTTGATTAGAGTAATTAGATCTTCAGCCATTTTGATCATTTGTTTTTTTTAGGCATAGGGGCCTGAACATGCGGCCTTGGCATTGGTTTTTTAGACATGGATCAAAATTTAGGCCTTAGTATTGAAGGTGGAGTCTGCTTAATATGCACTTCAGAAGCCGGTGCCTGCACAGCGGCTCTGGACCCATCCAAGGTACAGATATCTGCGGGGTCCATAGGTGAAGTATCTCGTGGCATACCGGACTCCGAATGGGTCTCAGTAGAGGCCTGTGAGTCAGAAGTAGCAGGTATCAGGGGCTGCAACAGCGCCTGAGTACCAGCGAACTGGCAACTGGCTTAGGAGAGGCATCGTCGGCAGTTTTGGACCTCGACGTCCTGTCTCTGTCTTTATCTTTGCGCTTTTTTGAAATCCCGGTAGTTGGATGGCTGACCAACGTCATTTCTGGATAATTAAACAGGGAACCGAAATATTTAGAGGCAAAAATGTACCGATGAAGGATAGTGCGCTGATTAAATAAAGCACAAAACCAACAGCACGGTACGTCGTGGTCAGAGCTTAGGCAAGGAATACAGTACAAATGAAAATCTTTATGAGGTATTTGCTTTCCACAAGTAATGCAATTATTAACTTTTACTGACATCGGTAAGGAGCAAGAAAAAGTTTCCTCAACGGGGTACTTAGTTTTAAGTTGAAGACTTCGGTTCTGAAACTCGAAAACGAAACTTTCAGGAGTCGGCCAACCGGCACTCGCAAACTGCTTCTTCTTCGGGCACCGCATGGCAAGAAAAAATGATGTAATCACATTGGCTGCATGTTTTATACCCCTGACAACCTGACGTCATGGAAGAAGTGACAGCAACCGACGCAGGACCCAAGACTTTGTTAATCAGGCCGACTGAGGGCAACTTGCCAGCAGATTACCCAAATGTAACGACTTCAACAGTGAAACATGAAGAACATCTTCCTGTGTTTCACCGATTTGTTCAGATAAGTTAAGTCCAGTATGGGCTGGAGGTCTCCTGTTTTCTTTAGAACTAAAAGAACCAGAAGTAGATTTTTTATCCACCTTGGTCTGGAGGGACCTCCTGGATGACTCTTTTTTTGAAGCAACATTGCGATTTCTAAAGCTGCTGCCTCCCTCCGATTGGGTGGTGCATCGGGGAAGATTTATTTTGGCTTGGGGAGGTTTAAAAAGGGAAGGGAGTAATCTCTGGATACGATTCCTTGCACCCATCAGTTCTTCGTGATGGCTAGCCAGGCTTTTAGTTGCAAGGAGCAACGTCTCCCAACTGCCTCCAGACAGGGACTGTCGGGCAACCCTTCACGGATACTGCAAGAATCTCTCCAAAGGAGTATTTCGAGATCCTTGACTTTGCAGGCCTCCTCTCCCACGAGCAGTGTCTACCACTCGAACCACCCCCCGGCAGAAAAAAATCTCCCTGAACGTCCTGGAAAGGACCATGGGACTTCCTAAACCACAACTTCTTTCCCCCACACTGGTTCCTGGAAAAGTTCCTGTGTGGGGTAGAGAAGTGGATTCCAATGGCAGACAGGGTCTTTCTGTCCTTCTTGCTGCGGGAGAGTGTCTCTTGTACTGTCAGTCCAAAAAGGGGGCATTGAAGAAAGACACCTTAAAAGGTTCCACAAAGTCACACAGCTACATCCAGGCAGGACACCAAATGGTAATGCCAGAATGGGCCACCCTAGAGGTACCCTCTACTGCATGAGAGATGAGCCTCATGGATACATTAAAAATGGACTGCATAGTGGCAATACAGGAGGAGGAGTTCTGTTCCTCTGCCATCATGGACTCGGGGCTGGAGCTAGACAGTTCCTTAAGCAAGTCCCTCTGTAGCCTCAAAGTGAGAAAGATAGTTCAGCTCTCTGAGGGCAAAAGTGGAAGAAGTGTAAACCCTTTTTCCAAATCAGTTCATAGCCCTAAACTCCCTTGTTAGGGGAATGGACAGCAGACTTTTCCTGAGTAAGCTCTTTCTTGGTGGCTGCCGCAACCACCATGGTATCTACTGGAATACCTTTCTTCCAATGGGGTCTACCCTGGAGGGGCACCAAGAATTTTGTCAGCTCTTTTAGGGATCGTTCTACAGTGTCTGGTTCCTTCCATGCCCTTGCAGACAATAGGTCCACAAGGTGGTCTGCGGGGGGGGGGGGTGTAGGGGGAACACCCAGGATGTAGATGGGCCAGTCCCAAAGGCCTTCAGGAACACTGCCTCATCCAGGGTAGGGTTTGGAGTTGATCAGCCACCTCTCTGATGAAGGATTTCCAAAATGTCTCCAAAGGAGACAACAGGTGGAGATCTAGACGACCCCCTACCCTTCATCAAAGTCAGTGACCATCATGAAAGACTCCTCTGGGGTATCTAAATGTCTTCTTTTCATCTTTTCTTCTGAGTATCCTCAGTGGGGTGCTCTAGGGAGGTGTATGAAGAAACTTGGCCTTCCACAAGTGGAAGAGACTGGAGGCCCTGAGGGGCCAACTGCCCCATTGGTAGAAGTGAGGTCTCTGATGCAGTGCCCAGAATGGGAAGGGGTGGATCCACTATGGTAGAAGCTGGGAATCTCCTATGTACAGAAAGGACCTTCTCTACCACCTCAAATACCAAGGGACTTCCGCAGTCTCAAGGAAACTTCCCCTGCCCCGATCAATCAGGAGTAGACTATCTCCAGTCTCCAGCAGCCCTCCTTTCAGGAGGAAGAGTTGGAGCCAAGCTGTCAAACACCAAGGCACCGAGGAAAAGAGACAGCTCCGAGAACTTCAGCTCCGAGATGCAGTAGGCACCAAATAAGTCAAAGAAGCAGGGAGTTTCTAAGTTGAGATAACTATTGGCCCCATCTCAGCCCCTGGGCCAATGGATCTGGGAGCTCCAAAGTGGTAGACCAAATCAGAGAAGGAGATACTATTTTGCAGAAGGAAGCTCTGCTTGCGGATCCTGTTGGGGATGGAGCTGGAATGACCCCCATCTGGATCTGTATATGGAGAAATCTCCTCATCAATCTGTCCACCTCATTCTCTGACAAGCTCCAAGAGGACCTGATGGAAGAGATGAGTAAGGCTTGGACTGAGGTCTGGGAGAAACATCCCAAAAGGACGTACTCAGCACTGATGGCTCCAGTTCCGACATGATGACTGGGATATGGGGCGGAGGGATAGCTGCAGATGTCAGAGCCGAAGGGCTGTGCTCCGACATTCTCAAGGCCTTTTGGGAGGCTCCAAGAGGAGTTAAAAGAAGGGGTCCACAGACCATGCCCTGAGCCTCCTTAGGTTTTTAGTGGGGGTTTCAGCTCCTGAGATAGAAGGGAGAACTGGGGAAGGAGATGGAATAAGCCATTTGAAGACCAGCTTATTCCTTCTATCTGCAACAGCCCGAGGGAGGAAGCCTTGCAGATAGAGCATGCCACTTCAAGGTGCACAGGCCCCAGACAATAAATGCACTCACTGTAGGCAACAGAGATGGGGATCTTGTGCCCACAGGAACTGCATTTTTGAAACCTACAGTTTTTTTGGATTTTTCCAATGTACTAGAAAAAGACAGTAGAAAGAACAAGAGGGCATGACAGGGGAACACACGCTGTTAGAAAAGAGAAGGAAAAAACTAATCTAAAGGATTTTTTTTTTTTTAATTAACGAAAAGGCTAAAGAAAAGGGGTAGGAAAGGAAAGGCCCAAGTCCAACTCACGTACCAGAAATTACCAAAAAAATAAACCCACTGAGGAGCTCTAAATGGAGCATAATGTGTTGCTGATGCGCGGCAAATGAGATTGGAGGTATCTGGCAAGAGTGAGGGATTGTGGGTCGGGTAGAAGGAGCACTAGTTCGGAAGTTTTAGCTTGATAACAGCACACACAATCGGTCCTGAAGGCAGAACCATAACCCACAGGTTTGAAGAAGACTGAACAGATAACATCAGATCTTTTTTGTGAAATGGCCTTCCACTTTGTTGAGGCTTATGCTCTTTAAAAAAAGCAGGGACTAGACTTAGAAGGATAGTTCTTTTGAAATTTGGGAACAGGAGAAGATCTGGATAAAATTTTGCCTAATCTTGCCTCTCTCCTATAAACACTTGAAAATGTCATCTTCAGTAGGGCCAAAAAATTTATCCTTACCCAAAGGAGTGTTTAAAAGTTTGGATTTTACATCCTCCTGTAGGGATTAAGCCGAGAGAATCTCCTCAAAATAGAATAAGAAGCAGTCATACTGGAAGATGCGTCAGCTGCATCATAACTGCATTTGACTGAATGTCTAGCCACTTGAGTGACAGAGTTCAGAAGAGAATATGAATAAGGTGCATCTGACTTAAGATTACTGAGGTTTCAAAAGACAGACAACATATACCTGATTAAATGGGTCTAAATTCAAAGCTGGAAAGAAAGAGTAGCACATGTATAAACCCTCTTTCCATATTTGTCAATAACCCTGACATATTTGTCACTGAGCAATGCACTGGAAGAAGGCAACAGCTTGGAAGGTCAGACTTCAGGGAAATGGCATCAAGGTCAGACGAAGCTTTTTATTTAAAAAAAAAAAATATGAAAGTTGAGAACCTCAAAAAAAATCTGTCAGTTTTTTTTGTTCGAATGGCTGAAATTTTGAATTAAAGGAAGCAGAGAAAGGTATCTTATAAAGTTTCCAATACTGGTGGAATGACCAAAGGTTTTGGTACAGACCCCCCCCCCCCAATAAGGGGTCATAGTATCTTTTTTCCACATGTGGCACCTATCTACTTTCACACTCAAGGTGTCATCATCATTTTTAACACTGTATCCCTAAGGATAGTTCCTCTACAGGAGAAGCGGGAGACATAGGGTCATTCTCCTTACATTCAAAACTCACAGTTGAATGTATGCATCTAGGAGAACTAAGCCAAGGCATCTACATCAGAGTCTGAGTTTTCTTCCTCAGATGAAAAATCTCCATGTCTTTCGAGGAGAAGAATGAGTGGGACCAGAAAAAAAATAAATGAGGGGCTTTTACCATTGTAGTTTCCTCATATGCAGTTTTGCATATGGAATTAGTAGAATGCAGGATGCCATGTAGCCCAGGGCCTGCAGAATTTTTCTTGCAGGGGAGCTGGGTTTTTGTTGCCATCATTTGAAAGTAATGAGTCAGTTGCCTTTGTTTGTCTGGCGTGAGATAAGCCATCTGGGCAGTTGTATTTAAGCTTGCACCCAGGAATATTATCTCTTGAGAGGGTACTAGTTTTGATTTATTTTCGTTTACTGTGTACCCTAGGCAAATTAGTAATCTTTTTACAAATGCCAAATGCTTTAAAAGAATGTCCTTTCGCTCTGCTTGAATAAGGCAGTCGTCCAAGTAGGGATATATTTGAATTCCTTTTTGTCTGCAAAATGCAATTACTGGTGCCAGGCATTTTGTGAAGACCCTGGGCGCAGTAGATAAGCCAAAGGGCAGTGCAGAGAATTGGTAATGCATTGAGCCTGCTATGAATCTGAGGTATCTTCTGCATTATTGTCTGATGGGGACATGCAGGTATGCCTCCTTGAGGTCCAAGGTGACTAGCCAAGCCTTCTTGCCCAGCATGGGCAGAAGTTGTTGTAGTGTTAACATTTTGAATCTTGGAACATCCAGGAAAGTATTTAGAATTGACAGGTCCAGTACTGGTTTCCAGCTTTGTCCTTTCTGGGTACTAAGAAAAGTCTTGAGTAAAATCCTTGCCCTGTTCTTGCTGAGGAACTCTTTGAACAGCTTTCATGTCCATAAGAGCAGCAATCTGTTTTTGTGCCTCTGCCCATTAATTTTGTGGCAGGTCTGGCATACCTTTTGATTTTGGAAGCGTGTGAAAGTGGAACCTGTAACCCTGAGAAACGATATTCAGTAACCATTTGTCCTAGGTGATTATGTGCCAATTTTTTTGAGAAAAGTGCTAGCTTTCCCCCTAGGGCTGCTGCCAAAAGGTAAGCGCTTGGCATCTGTAGAGGGAAGTCATTGGGACTGTTTCCTATAAGGCTGTGATTTGTCTTCTCCTCCTTTGGGGGCTGAAACACCCCATTGTTTAGGTCTGTAGGAGCCTTTGGGCTGAGATCTGCCTATTGGGTGTCTGTATCTGCCTCTTTGTGGTCTGTCTGACACTGGAAAGGACCAATTTTTTTGAAGGCCAGTTTCTGCTAAATCTAGGTGGTTGAACCTGCAAGAAATCATTCACTGTCTGCATTGATTTTGCTTTATCCTCCATTTTCTTTAACACCTCTTCTGCCTTAACACCACATAAAGCATCATGCTGTAGTGGAGCATCCAATAATTTTACTTTAACATGGTCGGGTAAACTTAGTTCTTTCAACCAAGCATGCCTTCGAATAACAAGAGCCTGTAACTGCGGCTCTACAAGAAGCCTCTAATGAATCAAAACCACATTGCACAGTATGCTTTCCCACTTGTTCAACCTCATGCAATAAATCCTGCATTTCCTTACTGTCAGGACTTTCTGAATTTGAAACCATTTTCTGTTTTAATAATGACATGAGGTACTGTTGATATTTAAGCATGTGAAACTGGCAATTTAAAGCCCTTACAGCTAAGGTAGCAGAAGTATAAACTTTTTTCCCCCATCTGTCCAGAGCTCTGGAATCCCTATCCAAGGGGACAGGATTTTTAGCAGTGGAAGCCTTAACCCCTTTAGGACCCTGGGAAATTGTTTCTGGGTCTGCAGCAGGGTTTTTGTAAAGAAATTTATGAGAGTCAGGGACCCTGTAGTACCTGTCTTGGCTTGACTGGTGCAGGGGTAAAGAATCAGGAGACAGACTGGATTCAGAGAAAACATCATCATCAAGTACAGGGGGGATAGCCAGGGGCCTGTGCTGTGGCAATAAAAGGAAGTCTCTGAGCCTTTTCTTGGATTCTGAGTAATCCTGGCTCTCCCAATGGAAATGCTCCCTCATGGTGTGCAGGGTTTCCCCAAAGGAATACTCCTCAGGCGGAGAGGCTGAAGGTTTAGACTCTTCTGCATCACAGTCCTCATAGGGAGGGAGAGAATAATCAGAGGAAATAGAAACCTGGTCAGAGGAATCATAGTCAGTGTCTTGCCTAGGCCTTTTGTCAGGAGGGGGATGGGAACCCCTGATTAAAGTGATTAGGTCTTCGGCCATTTTAAGCATCTGTTTCTTTGGCATGGATGACTGTTCAGGAGAATACTGTACTTGTTTCCTTGTCTTTAATGGAGTCTTTAACTTTGCCTTGGATGCTGTAGTGGCCCTAACTGTAAGCTGTGATGGTCTGAAAACACCCTCAGAAGCCGATGCCTGTTCAGTGGCTCCGGACCCATCTGAGGGAATATTTTTCGTAGGCCCAATACCTCGAGTTTCCACAAGCCTCGGTGTCTCCAAGTGGCTGTCGGTTGCGGCTCTGAGGTAGCGGGTGTCAGGGGCTGTGAAAGCACCTCACTGAGAACCGGCGACTGGCCTAGAAGAGGCTTCGTTGTCGGTTTTAGACCTCAGATGCCTGTCCTTTTCTTTGTCTTTACGTTTTTTATACATTCCGGTCATCGGTTGTTCTGACGGCATTATGTAATTAAACCTTCGGCCAAAATAACGTAAAGCAAAATCAAACAGACGTTTAATAGTGCGTTTATTGAATCTAGCACAAAACAGACAACTGGTAACATTGTGGTCAGGGCCTAGGCAAGGAATACAGAAGGAGTGAAAGTCCTTATGAGGTATTTGCTTCCCACACGAAATACAATTATTAACTTTTACTGACATCGGTCTGGAGCAAGAAAAAAGTTTCCCCAATGGGGTACTTAGTTTGAAGACTTCGGATCTGAAACTCTTTGAAAATCTCAGGAGACGGCCGACCGGCACTTGCGAACTGCTTTTGCTTCAGGCACCGCACGGCAAGAAAGACTGAAGAAAATGGCATCAGTTGCATCTTCTATACCCCTGACGCACTGACGTCAGGGAAGAGGTGACAGCAACCAACGCCGGACCAAGACTTTGGAACTCGGGCCGACTGTGGGTCCACCTGCCGGCAGGATAACCCAAGTGTAATGACTGCAACAGTGAAACATGATGAACATCGTGAGGTTGCACATAACGAGGGTCCAATCCCTGAATGACTTCAATATAAGGGTACCAGGAACTTCGTCCCAGACTAAAATTTGAGGAATAGCCTCAGGTCCCTTAGAAATAACTAGCCACGATTCCCCTTTCATGGTTGAGTTGGTCATCTGATCAGTTGGGCTGGACTTGCTAAGGAGCCGCACCTTGTCAGCCACCAAAGGAGAAACAAAAGCAGGTGCAGCCAAGAAACCCACGTAGTCTGAGGACCCACCAAGTTGCAAATTGGAAATGCATACGCCCGATCAAACAGACATTTTTCGTCTAGAGGAATTATCAGAATGGAAAGCCTAGGAGGAAGTTTTACCCTACACTATGGGAGCTCTTTGAGCCTCTGCACTATTTATCATGACAGTCAAATGGCTCATAAGTGTGTTATGAACAAATGACTGGCTCCTGGACAAAATATGAATTTAGTGAGACTTTCCTTAGAAGTAATGTGCCTCCCACAGTCACATTTTCCCCTCTTAACTGACGTAACAAATGTATTGAAGATACCCCAACGAGGATACTTATCTTCCCATGGCAAATGAAACTGGCAGACGCTGTGCAGCTGACAGAAGATGAAACTCAGGTTCACTGTTCATTTTGGAGAGAAGCATGTTCTGAGATGCTTTGCAACCATACGTCCCTTATGTATCAGCTATCCTTTGTTGGTTTTGGTCATACTTCGGATATATCGTGCAAATGGAAGATACCTAGGCTTTGGTATCATGGCCAGATATATGGCATTCCTTGGCAGGATATCCCTTTCATTACTAATACTGCAACAGAGACCCAAGGAAGGACATCTATAGCCTAACTCTCCAATTTCTCTGAAACCTTTCCTTACTGACATTCCCTCCCACATTAAACTCACAATAAGATTCACTTGCTCTTTGCTAACCATAATTTTGTCTATTCTTAAATATAACTGAATCATCAGAAACATGTGCAAGCACCTCTTAGAAGCCTTAATGCATTTCTGACATTCCCATTAGTGTACCATGCTTAAAAATTATCACCCTCTAACGAGTATCTTGTGAGCTTTAGGACCACTGTGCATCTCACCAGTGGAGGAAAAAATAACTGTGTTCTGGACTGCTCTCCATTTTTGTGCTATAAACCTGTTAACATTCATCTACACTATATTGATCAACCTGTGGTTGGATTAATAGATTTACATTTGCACACAACACTCCCTCTAACTTCCTTATTACCAATACAAATATACTCATGTCTATTTGTATTTTCAGTAACTTAAAAATCCATATTTCTTTGTAATAAAATAACATCAACCCTTCAGTTTCCTGGTGGACATGATAATAACGCTAATAATTTATATCCACATACTTGTTGACATTCAGTTATGTTTCTTGCAATTCTACAAACAGAAGCTGAAATTTCCTAACATACATAAATACCTTGGATATTTTTTTTTTTACAAGATTTGACAAATCATGAACATTCGCTGATGAGAATGCAAACATTACTTATGATATAGCTGATTACTATTACAGTACCTTCGCTTCTGGAATAAACCCTTAAAATTTAGTAATAAAAGCTACAAACAGGTGCTACATTCAAAAAATAAATATAATAATAAATTCGGTTCCATCATTTGACAATTTTGAGAAGAACATTTCTTGATTCTTGAAATGCATAAAGCTTTCTATACACTGACAAACACAGAAATATAAAAAATAACCAACAGCAATTTGTAGACACCTTCAAAAAACACAACATAATGTTTGCATTTTTTTCTAGTACACTTCCATGTAGGATACAACCTGTCCCTAATACAAGGGAAACTCTGGACAAGCAAATACAGCAGTTTTAGCTGTAGTGAGAAGTACGTTGCATCCATCCAAATATAATCCATACATTTCACGGCCTCACCTCTCCCCTCTTCAAATTACTGTCATAGCTACATGTCGAACTTTCAAAACATCTCATCCCTTTAGTTAACTGCTGAGGTCCTCATGACAGTTTTGGAATGGCTAAAATTCTTCTCCCCTATCAAGTAACAATGAAAATGGAAACCTCCTCACAGCCTTTACACATTACATTTCTCATACACCTATATGCTACTACTTGTTATACTTTGGCTGATTCTTTGTAGTTATTTTAATCTAATAAAGCTCCTACAAAGGTTTCCTGTGTTTGTTGAGCAAAGACATGCCTCTAGACAACAATTTCTTTCTTAAAGGATGTTCCACCATTTATCAGTAGTGTAGACACAAAAGAATTTATAATGGCAGTTTCAATTTTACAGCATCATAAATAACTACAGTTTTAATCTTCAAAGGAAAAGGAGCATCTCTGCTCAAACACTCGTCATATGTTAAATAACCTGACAGGAATTCCCTAGGATAATGTTCATTTTCAATATTTCAGCCAAAAGAAGGAAAAAAAAAAAAAAAAAAAAAAAAGAGAGAGAGAGAGCACCAAATCCTTCTATTATTTAATATCAACTTAACAGACTGAAGGATTTAGAATGACTTGTGCCAGTTAAAGAAGCATGTTCCCACGTATTTATGCTTCATTTTAATTGACAGTAAGGCTAACTTCGATCACTGAACTCTGCCTCACAAAAGAATAAAGCTCAGACTATGGATCAGACAACCTGAAGCAAATTAGAAGTTCAGGCACTGGAGAAGCCAGGTGAAACAGCATGGGAACGAGTGAGTGGATAATGCTGGCTCATCCATCCTTGAGGAAGGCAAGTGAACAGAATCACAACAAAACTGGTAGTTACTGGTGAAGACATACATGGCATACAGAGTGCGCGTGTGTGTGTGTGTGTTAAGACAGCACGCGCAAGCATGCATTTGGGGGGAAAAAGGGTTGAATGATTACAGCATTGCAAATGTTGGCAGGTAGCAAAACAATACAAACTAAAAAAAACAGTTAACGTGATAAACTCAAAAGATTTTGACTTTTTAAGACACAACTTACAATAAAAGGCATTAAACCAAATCTTCCAAGTGTGGAAAGAAGAGGAACATTTCATTTAGGATATACACTCAAAAATATTACATCATTAGCAAAAAGTGTAAGGTTTGCTAAAAAATAAGACGAATGTAACAATATGAACACTGGTAAAAAGGAATTCCATATAAAAACACAAAAGGTTAAGGGACAGCGAACAATCTTGCCCAGTTCATATTACAGATACTGTTTTAGAACTGCCAACCCATGCATTCGTGCTTAACAGTCGCAGATGACTCCTATAATGGCCTGTGAACAGCCATTACCATCCATGGAATAATGTAAACAATGCAAAAGGTAAACAGAGAAACTGAGACAATCTCTTACCTGAAAAAAGCCAACAAGGTGGATATAGTTACTAATCTAAAAATAAAATTTCCATCAGTTTATGGGACTTCTGCATAAGCCAAGGACTCCCTTAAAATCTTCAGCATTCACCATAAGATAATTCAAACCCACTTTGAGGCAGTTAATGTAGTCTACAATGTGACTAATGGCTATGCTATAGCATAAAATGCAGGTTAAGTGGAATACCGTCTCTGCAACTAGACCATTGTGACACACTTCTTTCCCTTCTCTGTATCAGCAGAAATTGGCACAATATGAAGGAAAAATTCCCCGGAGGCAGTAAGCCACAGTAGAAAAACCCCACCAATATTAAGAAGGCTAAAACAGAAAATGACACGAGCAGCCATAAAATACTGTTTACTATTATATGCTACACCAACGCCCCAACCAGAGGCAGTTAATTTTTAAGTTTTACTCAACTTCCCTGGTGCTTGTCTGATTATGCCAATCAGTAATACTGAAAGAACCCTCCACAGAGAGTGAGCCAAGGTGTCAGCCAGTAGAACAGTGCTCCGTGATATATCACTACTGTTTGTATAGCTCCTTTCAAAAGGCATAAAATCTTAAACATAAAAGACCTGAATAAGAAATGTTCTGTATACACAATTGTGATATGTAAAATAAAATGCTAACTTCTGCCACTACCAAGTATGCTACCTACTACAAATAATCTGAAATTAACAGATGTTCAAGCATAAGTAACTTTTAGCACCACCCCACTATTAGCTTGTGCTTGTTATAAATATGATTCTCAATTCCCTCTGTGAAACTAATCATCCTCCCTCAAAATAACGTACATTAAGACAGATATGCAGGGTTTGGTGTTACCAATGCACATTTTCAAGTGCTGCAGCAGGGGGGTTACAAACTAAAAGTTACTTCATGCTAATACTTGCTTGAAACTGTATTCTTATTCTAACAATATGTGCTGCAACAAAACAGAAATTACTTAATTACAGACAAGGTCACAGAAAAAAACACAGAAGCTATGCGCTGCATTAGATTAACAAACCCAAGCTCACAATGAAACATGTTTACATTTAAGCGTCAACTGTGCATCATAACATAATTGGACAAAAAGCTAATTTACAATGCAAGACATTCTAGATACATCAGAAAGGAAGAATGAAAAATAAGCTGAGCGGTAAATGCAGATAAGGCTTGCAATAACGCAAAGGAGACAAAGGCTGGGCCTGAATAATGCTAAAGAGATGTGTTCTTACCCTCAGATCAAGCCTCCTGCTAGCCTGTTATTTAAAATACAGAAAATTACTGCAAGTAGGAAATACCATTTCAGCAAAGCAGAACATCAAGTCTGATCGGTGGTTTTGTGTATTCAACAAATGATACAAAATGGCTATTTGTCAACAAAACTTATTTCATACAGTCATATTTGCAAGGACACTTGCACAAACACTGTTTGATATAAGGAACCATAAAACAGAACTGAAATAAATATAATCAAGTACTATTACTGCAGTGTCTGCCATGAGAATGTTAAATAATTTGGTTATTACTTACATTCTGCTGCACTTCTTTCCAGTTTCTACTCACTGGTTATCAAATTCTTCATTCTTGTTCAAAAGCAGGACTAATTCATTATTCTACCCATCACCTCCTCTACAACTATAAGATGCGCTTGCCAGAATCCTACATGGCTGAGACTATCTGATTTTGGAAAGTGGGAGGTGGTAGGCACACAACAAAACAGTAATTCATTACACTATAACAAAAATCGGAAAGGCCTTCCACTGGCGATGAGCAGCTTCATTTGCTTTTTGATCCTTCTTTAGTTTTATAAGAAAATGCCCATTCTCTGCGAGCTAATGCTAATCAAAAAGTAAGAAAATGACTGACAAGACTTGGCCAGGAGACAGTAACCATTATCCCCCCCCCCCCAACAATACGCTGTGGCACTTGCTTTACTGTCTACTGACCAGTGCTCCTACTGTCCTGAGTAATAAGTTTTGTTGACAAGTTTCAGAAACTGCTATCAACATACTTTTTAAAATGTATGCATACACACACACACACACACACACACACACACACACACACACACACACACACACACACACAAAATTATAAAATACATACACACGTGTATGCAAAAGCTAGAGTCTCAGTTTTATCTACTGTTTTAGAGAAGTACATACACAAGTACGCATGCATGTACAATAAACTCTCAGTTAACCAGCACCCATGGGGATTGGTAGATGCCGGATAACTGTAGTTTCTGGTTGCTTGAGAGTTACTATTAAAAATAGACCTGACTAATAACTGTATCCTATACTATTTGTTTGGTTTGACTTGTTCTCAAGTTGGGGAGAGAGAAAATTTATTCCCATTTTCCTTTTTAAAACTGTAAAACTCTAAAAACATAAGGTATGTTTCTGCAAGGGGGGCAGAAAGTGGAACACATGGAAATTAAACTATTTCTTTGTTTTTTGTTTTTTTTTTGTTGCTTGAGAGTTCTGGTTGTTTGAGTTCCGGTTTACTGAGAGTTTATTGTACACACACTAAAAATAATGACTATGCATTTTTAGGATTAACTTCTATGGGCAACACAGGCTGTAAGACATTATCTGCCATAAAATATTGTTTTAATGTAAATAATCACATTCCTTTGAATTAAACAGTAAAAGCATTTGTTTTAATCAAAAGTCTGTTCCCAAAATCAAAAAGAATTCCAACAATACAACACAAACTACAGCATAATATATATATAAAAAAAAAAATACAGAGGAACTGCTCCACTTACTACCCAGGTACAGAAACACTAACTTGGCAGAACAGTCACCCCTGAAGAACAGGATTAAGCATCTACTAGTGTGGTTTCCTAACAGGCATGGATGGAGAGGGAACATTTGCTAAATGTGTGATGCCTACTGGAATCCACATGCCTTACAAGACCATATCCATAAGGAGGAGGGAGAGCAAAGTGGACGTCACTTGCACAGATAGATACTGCAATTATACTCTCCAGTCCCATGGTGACTAGCCACTGTGAAAATGATGGCTCCCAGCTTCTTATGCCCCACTGATGACAGTCTCTCCAGCCATTAGTGCAATAAATGAAATGGACCCTGCATCTATGAAGTTTGGATGCCATCCAACAGAGACTCACTCTGGATAAGCTGGTATAAGGACACCAAGGCACCTGTGATCAAGCCAGGGGTTGGGGCAACAGTAAAGGTTGGAGGGTTTTGTGGCTGTGTGGAAGATAGGGGGAGTGCTATTTCTGCAGGCAATTGACACTTAAATGGTCAAGTTTGAAAGCAGTACAGTTTATATTCAAGCTGCAAAAAAAAAAAAAAAAAAAAAAACAATGTTACGACTGTGTGTCCTAAAAATTCTGTACAAATATATATATCTAATGTCATGAAAAATCAAATATTGTCAGCCATAACAAATGTAATTTTCAGGTCCAAAGCAGCAAAGGATCTTTTTTCCCTCCAGCAGGAAGCATACTGTAGCTGCACCTTTACTTTGAAGTTACATGGAAAAAATACCCATACTTACCTATGCTAGAAGCTTTGTATGAATACCCAGCACTAAGTTGTTTGCTTAAGCAATAACCAACGATGTTGGTGTGGTATATTAAGATTTACCCACAGTTGGTGTGGTTTAATCAAGAGGGGGAAGCCAGAGTGATTAAATAAAGCCAACCATGGGTAAATCTTAACATACCACACCACAGAGTTAGTTATTGCTATTACACAATGACATTATTTAAAAAAAAATAGTTACTTTTCTTAAATAATGTCTTTGTATAACGGTGCCATGCTGTCCTTCAGCGGCTGGTATATTTCCAGTTGCTTTTTTTATGTGCTGAGCATGCGTATGGGACTTGCGTTCCCACACATACCCAGTACATCATAGCTTTGGAAAGGAAGCAACTGAGAAAAGAAGGTCTCCATTTCTCCGTTTTTTTTTTTTTTTAAATTAAAATAAAAAAATAAAAAAAGTTTGGGGCAGTTTAGGGTTAGGAGAGAGAGAGGATGGAAGAAAAGCAAGGAAAATCAGGTACGTGTGTTTAGTTTTGAAGAAAAACTGTCTCTCTGCTATGTCCGGAGTCTAGATTACAATTTTTTTTTTTTTTTTGTAAAAAAAATAAATAAATAAAAGTTACAGTATAAAGCAATGGAAAAATGTCTGGGCAACCGGACCTTTTTCCATTGATATATGTTACGATTTACAACGGGCACGCTGAGGGGGCTGACCAATCAGCATGTTCATTTCGGAATATTAATGAGCAGTCGTATAATCTGCTTTATACAACCTTTATCCCAAAGCAGTAACTCAAATTACTTCCTGGTCCCTACCATTTTGAAACAATGAGGTATAATGCAGTATTTTGGCTTCTGAAGATCTTTGCTTCTTCTGAGTGACCTAGGCCAATTTATTCGGCATGACAAAATACAAGTCTAGTGAGTTGATGTTTTCAGATAAACTAGACAACTTGACAATGTTCCAAAGCAGTGATCACGAGCATTCGGAAAGCAAAAGAAAAGGCTGCTTCAAGCAAATTACTTCATAGAGTCCATAACTTGCGCTAACGAGACACTGCAGGTCATTTTTTCCAGGGCAACAGAGAACTTCCCCTACTCTTTTCGATAAGTGCTGTGGGATCTTTTACATCCACCAGAGCTACCACAAACTCAGGCAGATGGGGCCTTGGCTTAATGTCTCGAAGGAGAGAGATGGAACATATACTATGCTCGAACAGCCAAGTGAATCCATAATCTTAAGCATGGAGCAATCCTGCTAAAAAATACACCTCAAACAAACAGACAGACATAATTATTTCCATTTTTGTGGTGACCTACAATAAAAATGAAGCCTAAGACTTCTTTTAATATCATAAAAATTGAACCATACTATACCATTCATACACTATCCTGCATATAAATGATATGCACATCATACATTTTATCTCCTGCAACTAACCAACCGCAATACTTCGAACTCAACCAGTGCAATTACATTCTGTTGCTAGTAGCCACTAACATAGCTCTCAAAGGGCAAGCTAGCTATTTTCCAAAGCATAGATCCATTTTAAATGGAGCTGCCTATAAACAATGGGTCACTCCAGTTTTGTTAAAAGAAATCAGCCTGGCCCAATAACAACAGGCCTGCACTTACTATGAATGCAAACACAGAAGTGTCCCACTTTATCTAATTTTTTTGTCTTGTTTAAGAGATACAATGGCATTAAGTGCAGCCATCAACATCTTCACATTTCAATTCCACTCCAGCAGCAACTGAGTGACCATCAGATTTCAAGAAATGCTAGATCACAGCACAACACAAAGGTAGAATACCATTACCAACTAAACTCTGCAGACTCCTCATTACAATGTTCTGAATTCTCCTGAATTTCACAGTATATACAATTTTCTCTACACACAAATAAGTTTATATTAGTGTGCCATCCTATTTAAGAATATTCTACAGTACCATTCCAAGAAAACAACTGTCTTTTGCAAAATGTTTATCTCCTTAGCAGTGAGGTGCTACTGTACATGTGCATTTTTAATTGGTAAAACACATGTAACTCTAGCTGCTTTCCATCCCTACCCCACACCACTAACCATGCACTTTGGTGACAAGGACAGTAATTTTTGGAATTTACTAGCATGATAAATGGCTTGGAAATAGTCATACAAATTACAGTTGTTTACACTTACCATAAATGTAGATGTTAGAGTGTATTTACTGTTGCAGTCATTACATTTGGGTAACCCTGCTGGCAGGTTGCCCTTAGTCAGCCTGAATTCCAAAGTCTTGGGTCCTGCGTCGGCTGCTGTCACCCCTTCCCTGACGTCAGGTCGTCAGGGGTATAAAAAGAAGCAGCCAATGCCATTTTCTTCAGTTTTTCTTGCCCCAGATGTCAGGTGCCCCCTAAAAGGGTAGCCAAAATTTATATATATATAAAAATACATGCACCAATATAAACTTTACCTTCATCTATAAGCAAATACACCACATAGGTTGTATAAATCAGAGAAGGAAAGAAAAGTTCCAGCAGAAAAAAGGGGGGATGGCGGGTGGGTAACCTGGACTGC
This sequence comes from Protopterus annectens, assembly GCF_019279795.1. Lineage (NCBI taxonomy): Eukaryota > Metazoa > Chordata > Ceratodontiformes > Protopteridae > Protopterus > Protopterus annectens. The sequence continues at coordinate 427,604,537 of NC_056749.1, forward strand.
AACAGTGAATACACTTGAACATCTACATTTATGGTAAGTGTACACAACTGTACTATGTTCTTCGTATTTCAATGTTGCGGTCATTACATTTGGGTAGAGTCCCAAAGCTATGGCTGGGAGGCTGGAGCTAAACAGCATTAGGAGTGGCTATAAGACCCTGCAGAACTGCAGTGGCAAAGCCTGCCCTGGATTTAGAGTAGAATGGCAGATGATAGTGCTTTGTAAAGGTGTGCACTGAACTCCATGTAGCAGCCTCTAAAATGTCCTTGGTTGGTACTCCCTTGAGAAAGGCTGCTGAAGTGGTTGCAGCTCTGGTGGAATGTGACCTAATGCCCTTAGGCACTGGCTTGCCATGGTGTAAATAGCAGAAACAAATGCAGTGGCCTATCCACTTTGAAATAGTCTGCTTTGGGATAGCCTTTCCTTGTGATCCTGCAGCATATGCCACTAGTAATTGCTCTGTCTTCCTGAAAACTTTGGTTCTGTCCAAGTAGAATCTAAGCTGCCTGTGTGCATGCAGAATTCTCTCCCCCTTGTTTTGTGGATTTGGATAAAAAGTTGGCAGATGAATAGTTTGGTTAAAAGCCACACTGGACATCAACTTATGCAGACCCTGTCTGGATAAAAAATGATAAAAGGTTCCACAGCCATGAGTGCCTGTAGCTCAAACTCGTCTTGCAGAAGTTATTGCTAGGAGCAGAGCTGTTTTCCAAGATAAAAACTTTATATCAGCAGTAGCAGCTGGCTCAAAAAGAGGCAGGGTGAGTTTTTCCAAGACATAGTTGAGGTCCCATGCAGGTATTGCTGATCTCCTTGGAGGCCTTACATTTTTGGCTCCTCTGAGGTACTGCTTTAATAAAGGATGATAAAAGATTGGTGGCTCTGTATTGTAATGAGCCGAAATGGCAGAGGCATGAATTTTAATTGATGAAAAAGATAGGCCTTTGTCCAGCATCTCAGTTAAGTATTGCAAAATCTGTGGAATATTTGGTACAGCTGTATCAGTTCCTTCTGCCTGGTTCCATGCACAGAATCGCTTCCATTTCCCAGCATAAGATTTTCTAGTACTAGGCCTTCTTGCTTTCAAAATGACATCCATCACAGCTTTACTGAGAGGTGTGTTTTGTATGACTACATTATCCGCCATGCTGCCAGGTTTAAAGTATCGAGTCGGCTGTGCAGGATCTGATTGTTTTGCTGGGACAGTAGATGAGGTATTTGAGGTAAGGTCCAAGCTGGACACTGAGACAAGCTCCTTAGGATTGGATACAAGTATTGTCGGGGACAGTCTGGGGCAATCAGTCATCTTTGGCTTCTCCTGTCTGACCTTTAGGAGTACCTTGGGGAGGAGAGGCAGTTAAGGAAGGGCATATACTGATAGGTGTTTCCAGCTGAAAGATAGGGCATCCACTTTCAATGCTTGTCTGTAATAAGTCCTTGTGCAGAATCTTTTTAGTTGGTAGTTGTGAGGGTAGGCAAATAGATCTATGTCCGGGCATCCCCATTTCCTTGTCATGCTGAAGACTTGTGGATCCAGCTGCCACTCGTGGGGATCCATGAGGTTTCTGCTTAGGTCGACTGCCAGAGTGTTTTCCTTTCCTGGCAGGAATTGTGAGTGCAGATGTACTTGGTAAGTCAATGCTGTGTCCCACAAAGTCATGGTTAGTCTGCAAAGGGGGTAAGAATGTGTGCCCCCCTGTTTGTCTATATACCAGATGACCATGGTGTTGTCTGTCTTTATCAGTAGTTGTCCCCGATGAAGTAGGTCCTTGAAGGCTGTCAGGGCATTTTGAACAGCTAGCATCTCTTTTTGATTGATATGCAGATGCATTTGGTTTGAGGATCATGTGCCCTGAATGCATCTTCCTGCCATGAGGGCCACCCAGGCATAATCTGATGCATCCGTTGTTAGTGTCTGCCTGGCTGGGGGTAATGTGAATGGCTGTCCCTTGTTCGGGTGACAAGCCTTCGCCCACCAATCGAAACTCCTGTTGCAGGCAGGGAATGAGAGTAATCATTGTTTCCAGGCTGTGGCAATGTTGAGTCCAAACACTTTTTAGGTACCATTGAAGTTTCCTCATATGCAGTCAAGAATATGGAATTAGTAGGATGCAAGATGCCATGAAGCCCAAAGCATGCAGAGTTTTTCTTGTAGATAACTGGGTCTTTGTTGCCAACATTTTGAAATAGGTAGTCAGTTGCCTTTGTTTATCTGGCGTGAGATAAGCCATCTGGGCAGTTGTACTTAAGCTTGCACCCAGGAATATTATCTCGAGAGGGTACTAGTTTTGATTTCTTTTCGTTCACTGTGTACCCTAGGCATGTTAGAAGTCTTTTCACAAACACCAGATACTGTAGAAGAATGTCCTTGTTCTCTGCCTGAATTAGACAATCGTCCAAGTAAGGATATATTTGAATTCCTCTTTGTCTGCAGAATGCAATTACTAGTGCCAGGCACTTTGTAAAGACCCTGGGCACAGTAGATAAGCCAAAGGGCAATGCAGAGAATTGGTAATGCATTGAGCCAGCCTTGAATCTGAGGTATCTTCTGCATGATTGTCTGATTGGGACATGCAGGTATGCCTCTTTTAGGTCTAAATTCACAAGCCAAGCATTCTTGCCCAGCAAGAAGCTGCTGCAAAGTCAACATTTTGAATTTTGGTATATCCAGGAATGTGTTCAGAATAGATAGGTCCAGTATTGGTCTTCAGGCCTTGTCCTTTCTGGGTACCAAGAACAGTCTTGAATAAAATCCTTGTCCCTGCTCTTGCTCTGGTACTTGTTGAATGACCCCAATATGTCCATGAGGGATGAGACTTGTTTTTGCGCCTCTGCCCATTGAATTTTTTGGCAGATCTGGCCAGCCATTTACCTTTGGCAGGGTATGGAAATGGAACTTGTAGCCTTGTGACACTATATTTAGAACTCACTTGTCCTGGGTTATAATGTGTCAATTTTGAGAAAAAAGTGCTAAATTTTCCCCCTAAGGGTGCTGCCAGGACATAAGTGCTTGGTGCAAGCAGGGGGAAGTCATTGGGACCGTTTCCTGTATGGTTGTGATTGGTCTTCCCCAACTTTGGAGGTAGAAGCACCCCATTGCTTTGACCTGTATGAACCTTGCACCTGGGATCTGCCTCTAGGGCATCTGGATCTGCCCCTTTGAGGTCTGTCTGACACAGGAAAGGACCAATTCTTTGTAGGCCAGTGTCTACTAAACCTAGGTGGCTGTACTTGTAAAAAACCTTTGACAGTTTGCATAGATTTAGCTTTGCCCTTCATTTTCTTTAACACCTCTTCTGCCTTAATACCAAACTAAGTATCATGCTGTAAAGGTGCATCTAATAATTTAACTTTGACATGATCAGTCAGATTTTGTTACTTTAACAAAGCATGCTTCCTAATTACAGAACCTGTAACTGCAGCCCTGCAGGAGGCCTCCAAAGAATCAAAACCAAATTTTCAAAGTATGCTTTCCAACTTGTTCAGCTGCACGCAATAAATCCTGCATTTCCTTGTTTTCTGCACATTCAGAGTTTAACAACATTTTCTGTTTAAGCAATGCCATGACATGTTGCTGATATTTGAGCATATGAAACTGACAGTTTAAGGCCTTTATAGCCAAGGTAGCAGATGTGCAAACCTTTTTTTCCCCATCTATCCAGTGCCCTAGAATCCCTGTCAGAGGGGGTAGGGTTTTTTGCAGTGGAAGCCTCAACTCCTTTGGGACCCTGTGAAATAGTTTCTGGGTCTGCAGCAGGGTTTTTAAAAAGGAATTTATAAGAGTCAGGAACCCTGTAATATCAGTCAGGCTTAACAGGAGCTGGAGGTAAGGAGTCAGGGGTAAGACTACACTATGAAAACACATCATCTACAATGTCTAACACAGGTGGAATGGCTAGAGGCCTGTGTTGAGGTAGTAAAAGGAAATCCCCGAGCCTCTTTTTAGATTCTGAAAAATATTGGCTCTCCCAGTGGAAATGCTCCCTCATGGTATGCAAAGTTTCCCCAAAAGAATAGTCCTCTGGAGGAGAAGCTGAGGGTATAGATTCTTCAGCATCAGAACCTCATAGGGAGGTAAAGAATATTCCTGATCAGAAGAGGAATCAGAAGAAATAGAAACCTGATCTGAAGATTCATAGTCAGTCTCTTGCCTAGGCCTCTTATCAGGAGGGGGATGGGAACCCCTGATCAAGGTAATCAAGTCTTTGGCCATTTTGAGCATCTGTTTTTTTTTGGGCATAGAGGCCTGTCCATGTGGCTCTTCAGTTTGTTTCTTTGCTTTAGAAGGTGCTTTAGTCTTTGCCTTTGAAGTTGAAGTCGGTTTAATGTAAAGATGTTTAGGTCTGAATACACCCTCAGAAGCTGGTGCCTGCTCAGCAGCTCCGGACCCATCTGAGGGTATAGTGTCCGAGACTCCAATACCTTGAGTTTCCAGTGGCATAGCCGACTCCATGTGGGAGTCGGTAGTGGCCTGCGACTCTAAGGTAGTGGGCGTCAGGGGCTGCAAAAGCACCTCACTGAGAACCGGCAAACCGGCGACTGGCTTAGAAGCTTCGTCGTCAGTTTTGGACCTCGGTTATTGATCTCTCTCCTTTTCTTTGCATTTTTTGTGAACTCCGGTAGTCGGATGGCCATCAGACGACATTTCTGGATAGTTAAAACGGCACCCAAAATAGTTTAAGGCAAAATCATACCGACGCTTAGTAGTGCGTTGGTTAAATCTAGCACAAAACCGACAACCAGAAACGTTGTGATCAGGGCCTAGGCAAGGAATACAGTAAGAATGAATATCCTTATCAGGTATTTGCTTTCCAAAAGAAATACAATTATTAACTTTTTCTGACATCGGTCTGGAGCAAGAAAAAAGTTTCCCCAATGGGGTACTTAGCTTTATTGAAGACTTTGGGTCTGAAACTCTAACACGAAAATCTCAGGAGTCAGCCGACCGGCACTTGCGAACTGCTTCTGCTTCGGGCACCGCGCGGCAAGAAAGACTGAAGAAAATGGCATTGGCTGCTTCTTTTATACCCCTGACGATCTGATGTCAGGGAAGGGGCGACAGCAGCCGACGCAGGACCCAAGACTTTGGAATTCAGGCCGACTGAGGGCAACCTGCCAGCAGGATTACCCAAATGTAATGACTGCAACAGTGAAACACGAAGACCATCATATTCTTCTGTCCTTCCTTTCCAACTTTAGACACTGCTATTTTACAGGTATAATGCTTGAAAGGATAACGTGAATTGCATATTTAGTAAGAGGAGTTCTCAGAGACATTTAAGGAAGCTCTTAAAATGCACCCTCCAATATGTTCACAAAGACATATAGCAACAGGTTGTATCACTGTAATTAAGCAAAAAACACATTTAAGTAACACCAGATGTAGTGGATTTGGATAGGGTAAAGTGAAAGCTTCAACACAAGAATATTAATAAATAGGAAATTGGAAAGAAATATGGAACCACTTAAATATCTAAAGAAGTCAAATGGCAACAAGAAAGCAAAACAGCAGCTAATCATCCAGAATAAAAAGACAAAATGGGATTGGTACACTAACAAGGCTGCGAAGCAATTTTTCTGCATCACCAACTAACACATTTATGGACTGAAAGAGAACAATGCTTTCCTCTGGGGAAACGGACAACTTTTTGGCAATTATCCCTTTCACCAAAGGATCATGAAGGCTACCACATAAAAGTACAGTTTTGTACCTACCATAAATGTAGATGTTCGAAGATCCACATTGCTGCAGTCCTTACATATGGGTAGTCCGCTGTCCTCGGTCGGCCCGAATACCAAAGTATTAGGCTGACGTCGGTCAAGGAGCTTAAAACTGACATCAGGACGTCAGGGTACAAAAGCGCATGACCGACGTCATTTCCTCAGTCTTTTCTTGCCCCAGATGTCAGAAGGCTCTAACAAGAAAGGCCAAAGCCAAAAACCAGCAAAACCTAACCAACCACCCGTGCACTAACCATATTTACAATATGTACAACACAAACCACACCACCACCTTCAACAACAGAGGGAAGGAGGGAGGATTGGACTGCAGCAATGTGGATCTTCGAACATCTACATTTATGGTAGGTACAAAACTGTACTATGTTCTTCATCTCACATTGCTGCAGTCCTTACATATGGGTAGAATCCCAAAGCAGAGGTAAGGGAGGATGGCAAACTATAAAGCATTAGGAGCTGCCAACATGCCCTGTAAAACTGCAGTGGCAAATCCAGCCCTAGATTTAGAGTAAAGTGGAAGGTGGTAATGCTTAGAGAAAGTATGCACTGAACTCCAAGTAGCTGCTTCCAAAATATCTTTAGTAGCCACCCCTTAAAAGCTGTAGAAGTGGCAGTAGCCCTAGTGGAATGAGGCCTAATCCCAGCTGGAATCTCCTTACCATAATGGGAATAACAGAAAGCAATACAAAAACCAATCCACTTAGAAATAGTTTGTTTTGAAACAGGTTTGCCCTGAGAACCCAAAGCAAAAGAAACAAACAACTGCTGAGACTGCCTGAACCCTTTAGTTCTGCTCAAATAATATCGCAGCTGTCTGCGCATATCCAAAGTGTGCAAAATCCTTTCCCCTTTATTTTGGGGGTTTGCATAAAAAGTAGGCAAATGAATAGTTTGGTTTAAAGCCACACTAGAAACCACTTTAGGCATAAAAGAAGGGTTAGTACGCAAAGACACCCTATCCTTGTGGAAAATTAAGAAAGGCCCAACTGCCATAAGGGCCTGTAATTCAGAAACCCTTCTCGCAGAGGTAATGGCCAACAAAAAAGCAGTCTTCCATGATAAATATTTCAACTCTGCCGATGCTGCAGGCTCAAAAGGTTGTAGAGTGAGTTTCTCCAACACAAAATTGAGATCCCAAGCAGGAGTAGGAGCTCTCGTGGGGTCTTATATTCTTTGCCCCTCTAAGGAATTGCTTAAACAAAGGCTGAGAAAATAATGGTGGGTCACAGTCATAGTGAGCAGAAATTGCTGCAGCATGAACCTTTATAGAGGAGAAGGACAAACCTTTGTCCAATAACTCAGTAAGGTATTGAAGCTAACACTTAAATTAGGTTTAGAAACATCAAAGTCCTTTGCTGTACTCCAAAATAAAAATCTCCTCCATTTATCTGCGTAAACTTTCCTTGTACTAGGCCTTCTGGCCTCCAAAATAACATTCAAAACTTGCTGTGGAAGCTGAGACCCTCCAGGGTTTAAAACAGAATATGCCAGGCTGTCAGATGTAGAGAATGAAGTTTGACATTGAGTAAATGACTGTTCTCCCGAGACAGCAGGTGAGAAATTGAAGGCAAAGGCCATGGAGGCTCCTGTACCAGACTTCTCAGTAATGGGTACCAGTGCTGTCGAGGCCAATCTGGAGCTATTAAAATCATGTTTGGCTTGTCCTGTCTGACCTTCAGCAGTACCTTTGGGAGGAGAGGCAGAGGTGGAAAGGCATACACGTGAAGATTGCTCCAATTGAATGAGAGAGCATCCACTTTCCAAGCTGTGGGATGAAACCTTTTTGTGCAAAACTTTGGCAGCTGGTAATTTAGTGGAGAAGCGAACAGATCTATGTCTGGAGTTCCCCATAACACTGTCAATCTCTGAAATACATGAGGATCCAATTTCCACTGTGGGGATCCATAATTTGTCTGCTCAACACATCTGCTAAGGAGTTCTGTGCTCCTGGCAGAAACCTTGCCTGAAGATTTAGCTGTAAACTGAGAGCAGTCTCCCACAAAATCATTGCTTGTCTGCATAGAGGATAAGAATGCATTCCCCCTTGCTTGTTGATGTACCACATGACAGTTGTGTTGTCTGTTTGAATCAACACCTGCCCTGGAAGAAGTAAATCCTTGAAAGCTATCAATGCAAATTGGACTGCTAACATCTCCTTCAAGTTGATATGTAGATGTTGAAGTCTGGCAGGCCACGTGTCTTGTACCCATTTTCCATTTAGATGAGCTCCCAAGCTTTGTCTGAGGCATCTGTCGTTAAAATCTGACTCCTCTGGCGGGTCACAGAGAGTCCCTTGTTTAGGTGACATTCCTGAGCCCACCACAAAAATTCCTTTTGAATGCAAGGTATTATCTGAATGACAGTGTCCAAATCTTGGCAGTGCTGTGTCCATACATTCTTGAGATACCATTGTAGCTTCCTCATATGCAGTTTGGCATTGGGAAGTACCAGAATACAAGATGCCATGAACCCCAAGGCTTGAAGGACTGTCCTTGCAGTCAGCCTGGACTGACGAGACAACTGGTGGAAGTAAAGAGAAAGATTCTTTTGTTTGTCCGGGGTCAAAAGGCCATCTGGGATGCTGTATTCAGTCTCACACCCAGAAAGCACATGTCCTGAGAGGGTACTAGACTGGACTTTATTTCGTTCACAGAATACCCCAGGCATCTTAACACTGCCATCACATACTGTAAATGATGAAGAAGTTCGTCCTTTTCTTGGGCCAGAATCAGGCAATCGTCCAAATAAGGATAGATCTGTATTCCTCTTAGCCTGAAGAAAGCTACCACTGGAGCCAGAACCTTGAACACTCTGGGCAGTAGATAAGCCAAAGGGCAATGCAGAGAACTGATAATGTGAAGTCCCAGCCCGAAAACGCAGATACTTCCTGCAACTGGGCCTGATAGGAACATGAAGGTAAGCCTCCTTGAGATCCAGAGTCACCATCCAGCGATCTTTGCCCAGCAGAGGTAAAAGCTGTTGTAACGTCAACATTTTGAACTTGGGAATGTCCAGATATGTGTTGAGGATAGATAAATCCAAAATTGGTCTCCACGTGTTTCCTTTCTTTGGTACTAGAAACAGGCGAGAATAAAATCCTAGGCCCACTTCTGGCAGAGGGACCGGTTGTATGGCCCCTATTTGAAGTAGTAGAGAAATTTGTTTGAGCCTCTAGTCTTTGCTGAGGAGGAACGTCCGGCATGCCTTTGAAAGGAGGCAAGGTATGGAAATAAAACTTGTAACCCTGGTGTATGATATCCAATACCCATTTGTCCTGGGTAATCAACATCCAATTTTCCTTGAAGAGTGCTAACCTTCCTCCCAAAGGTGCTGCCACGCAAGAAGGATCTGGCAGCTGAAAAGTAGGTCATTGGGCCTGTTTACGAAAGGACTGGCCCCTGCCCTCACCGAAGATTGTGCAGGTGAACTCCTGTTCTAGGCCTGAAAGAACTCTGAGCTCTGCCCCTACCACGTCTAGATCTACCCCTAGACTGAGAATCATAAGAAGGATACGTCCACCCCTTAGCAGGCCAATTCCTACTAAACTTGAGGCTGAACTTGCAAAAATCTTTAACAGCCTGCATAGACTTAGCCTTGTCTTCCATTTTCTTCAAGACTGACTCCACAGGTGAACCAAACAACACATCAGACTGCAAAGGAGCATCCAAAATCCTTGTCTTAACATGGTCAGATAAATTCTGATCCTTCAGCCAGGCGTGCCTGCGAAGAACTGAGCCAGTGGCAGCCACCCTAGACGAGGCCTGCACAGCATCAAAACCACACTGTAATGAATGCTTACCCACCTGTTCAGAGACATGCACCAAATCTTGTAATTCTTTACACTCAATGCCTTCCGCCAGAGCATCCACCTTAGACTTCAATTGAGAAAGAAGAAAGTTTTGATATTTCAACATATGAAACTGGCAATTCAAAGCCCTCATAGCTAAGGTAGAAGATGTATAGACCTTCTTTCCCCATCTATCCAAAGCTCTGGCTTCTTTATCTAGAGGAACCGGATTTTTACAACCGAGGCCTTGACACCCTTAGGTCCCTGACTAATAGTTTCTGGGTCCGCCCTAGGACTCTTATAAAGATATTTATGAGCCTCAGGCACCCTGTAATACCTATCCGGTTTAACAGGAGCAGGAGGCAGAGAATCAGGATTAAGAGAAGCCTCTGCAAACACATCTTCCACAACATCCAGAACAGGGGTATAGCCAAGGGCCTATGCTGGGGTAACAGCAAAACTCCTAAGCCTTTTCCTAGAATCAGAGAAGTCCTGACCTTCCCACTTAAAATGTTCCCTCATAGAATGAAGTGTCTCTGAAAAGAAAAATCCTCTGGAGGAGAAGCAGAAGGAGTGGAATCATCTGCATCAGAATCAGAATAAGGAGAGTACTCCTGCAAGTCTTCAGCTGAAGACTCTGAAACATCCAGCCTGCTCAAAACTTCCCAACTCTGGCTCCACCCTAGGCCTCTTATCAGGAGGGGCAAGGAACCTCTAATCAGAGTAATCAAATCTTCTGCCATTTTAAGCATGTGCTTCTTAGGCACAGACCCTGCTGAACTAGGAGTGACACCAACAGAAGCTAAAACTGGCCTGCCTCTGGGAGAAGCCTTGGAAACAGAAGGAGAAGGCCTAACCACCCTAGGAAGGAGGGAGTACAGTAACTTGAGAAGCCCCTTCAGCCTGACCTGCCTCCTGAGAGACCACCTCCTGCAAAATCAAAGCCTCCCCCTGAGACCCCAGAGAAGTCACCGGCGGAACCACCGGTTCCACTGAAGCCTCTAAAGAACCGGCGTCCTGAGCGGACGACTCATCTTGCCCGGTTTAACTGCTTTGTCTTTGCGCTTCTTAGAAGTGGGCCGGAGAATCCGGCGGCATATTATAATTGCACCGCTTCCCAAAGACCAGCCTAGCACAATCTAACCTTCGCAATAGTGTGTTTATTGAACCTAGCACAAAAGCGACACCCAACAACGTCGTGCTCAGGCCCCAAACAAGGAATACACAAAGAATGATAATCCCTATGTATCTGTTTCCCACAAGAAATACAGTTATTCACTTTTTCTGACATCCGTAAAACACTGAGGCAAGAAAAACCAAAATATTCTAACGGGTACTTAGCCAACTTGGATTCGGTCTGAAACTCCGAATTCGAAAAATTTCAGAACGCTGAACGGCACTTGCAACGCTGCTTCTGCATCGGACCATGCGGCAAAAAAGACTGAGGAAATTACGTCGGTCATGCGCTTTTGTACCCTGACATCCTGATGTCAGTTTTAAGCGCCTTGACCGACGTCAGCCTAATACTTTGGTATTCGGGCCGACCGAGGACAGCGGACTACCCATATGTAAGGACTGCAGCAATGTGAGATGAAGAACATGTACAGTTGTGTACACTTACCATAAATGTAGATGTTCGAGTGTATTCACTGTTGCAGTCATTACATTTGGGTTATCTGCTTGCAGTAGCCCTCAGTCGGCCTGATTAACAAAGTCTTGGGTCCTGCGTCGGTTGCGGTCCCTTCTTCCGTGACGTCAGATCATCAGGTGTATAAAACATGCAGCCGACGTCATTACATCAATTTTTCTTGCCCTAGATGTCAGGTGCCCCCCTAATGGGAAGCAATTAAATCTATAAACATACAAGGTTATACCTCCAACAAAAAAGAGAATACACCAAAAAGCTTTTGAGCATAGTAAAGGAGGGTAGAGGTACAGCCAAAAGAAGTAAGGGGGCTGGAGGGAGGGTAACCAGGACTGCAACAGTGAATACACTCGAACATCTACATTTATAGTAAGTGTACACAACTGTACTATGTTCTTCGTGTTTCACTGTTGCAGTCTTCATATTTGGGTAGATTCCCAAAGCCAAGGATGGGAGGAGGAATTTAGATAGCATTAGGACCAGCTAGAAGGCCCTGCAAGACTGCAGTGGCAAAGCCAGCTCTGGATTTAGAGAAAATTGGCAGATGGTAATGCTTGGTGAAAGTATGTACAGAACTCCAGGTAGCAGCTTCTAAGAAAGGCTGTAGAGGTAGATGAAGCCCTGGTTGAGTGGGGTCTGATCCCCTGAGGGATAGGTTTTCCATGGTGCTTGTAAGAGAAATGAATGCAATGGCCTATCCACTTGGAAATGGTTTGCTTTGAAATAGCCTTTCCCTCTGCCCCTGCATCAAATGCCACCAGCAATTGTTCAGATTTCCTTTGAGGTTTAGTCCTGTCCAAGTAGAATCTAAGTTGTCTGTGCACATCTAAGGAGTGACGTATCCATTCCCCTTTTGTTCTGTGGATTAGGAAAGAAGGTTGGCAAATGAATGGACTGATTAAGGGCCACACTGGATACCACCTTGGGCATGAAGGAGGGATTGGTCCTGAGGGACACCCTGTCCGCATGAAAGATGATGAAAGGCTCCACTGCCATAAGGGCCTGTAATTCAGATACCCTTCTTGCTGAAGTGATTGCTAAAAAAAAAAGCTGTTTTCCAAAAAAGGAATTTTAAGTCTGCAGTAGCAGCTGGCTCGAAGGGAGGAAGAGTGAGTTTCTCCAATACAAAGTTAAGGTCCCAGGCTGGAGTTGGAGCTCTCCTGGGTGGTCGTAAATTTCTGGCCCCTCTGAGGAACTGCTTGAGCAGTGGATGAGAGAAGAGGTGAGTTCTGTGTTATAATGAGCTGAAATGGCTGAGGCGTGAATTTTGATGGAGGAGAAAGACAAGCCCTTGTGAAGCATCTCAGTTAAGCATTGTAAAATCTGAGGTAAACTGGGCACTGCTGTGCTCACACCTTGGGACTGGTTCCAGGCAAAGAATCTTTTCCATTTTTCAGCATAAGATTTTCTAGTACTAGGCCTCCTAGCTTCTAAAAGGATATCCATCACCAGTTTACTAAGGGATGGTAAAGGAGAGATTAGGTAATTAGCCAGGCTGCTAGGTTCAGTGCTTGAAACTGAGGGTGTAGAATCTGGTTCTCTTGCTGAGACAATAGGGTAGGAGCCTGAGGCAGGTGCCATGGGGCCAACAGTGAGACAGTGCACAAGTGAGGGTACTAGTGTTGGCGTGACCAGTCTGGAGCGATCAAAATCGTCCTTGGTTTGTCTTGTTTGATTTATTTTTATTTATTTTACATTTGTTGACCAGGATAGTCTAACTGGATTTATATTCATTTTCAATAGAGTCCCGGGGAGATAAGCTCCAAGAGATTACTAGACTACTAACATACAGGTACTAGTTGTTATACAGTTAAATACTAAAAATTTTAAACAATTCAGGAATCTTCACTGTTTATACAAAAAACATGTTACAAGCATTAGATAAGATATTTTAGACTTTATGTACAAGACTTCATTAGTAACTAGAAAGTAAAATACATACTTCAAATTTCAACAGTTCAACAATGCTCAAAATGTAAACAATACTTGTTGCCTGCCTTAGGTAGGATGCTTTAGAATTATATGCAGAAGAATTTAACTAGGTATTTTTAATTATCTCTATTAGGATAAGATATGTTTTTGCCAATGATAGGTCTTGATCTAAAGTAGATCTTTAGTACTACTTTAGAGAGCAGAGGCAGAGGAGGAAAGGCATAAACTGAGCATCTACTTTCCAAGCTTGTTTGTGGGGAGTCCTTGTGCAAAATTTGTCCAACTGATAGTTCTGGGGGAGGGAAATCGGTCTATATCTGGGCTCTTCCATTTGCTTGTAAACATGTTGAAAATCCTTGGTTCCAATTTCCACTCGTGTGGGTCCATGAGGTTTCTGCTTAGTTTGTCTGCCAGTGTATTTAATTTTCCTGGCAGGAATTGAGCTTGTAGATGCACTTGGTAGCTCAGGGCTGTGTTCCACAATGCCATGGCTAGTCTGCAGGGGGGGGTAAGAATGTGTACCCCCCCTGCTTGTTTATGTACCACATAACAGTGATGTTGTCTGTCTTTACCATTAGTTGTCCTGGAAGAATGTGGTCCTTGACGGCTGTCAGAGCATTCTGTACAGCTAACATTTCTTTTTGATTGATATGCAGGTGCATTTGACTTGGGTTCCATTTGCCTTGAATGCACTTCCCTGCCAGGTGAGCCCCCCATGCATAGTCTGATGCGTCTGTTGTTAGGGCTTGGGGGGCAGGGGGTAGTGTGAATGGTAGTCCCTTGTTTTGGTGGCAGGCCTCTGCCCACCAAAGGAACTCTAGGCGTAGGCAAGGTATGATAGGAATCATTGCTTCTAGATCCTGAGAATGTTGGCACCATAGGCTTTTTAGATACCATTGTAGTTTCCTCATATGCAGTCTTGCATATGGAATTAGAAGAATACAGGAGGCCATGAACCCAAAGGCTTGTAGTATTTGCCTTGCAGACAGCAGGGTTTTTGTGGCCACTTGTATGAAGTAGGTTGTCAAATGAATTTGTTTCTCCGGCGTGAGGAAAGCCATCTGGGAAGTTGCATTCAAGCTTGCTTCCAGGAATATAATTTGTTGACAGGGAACCAGGTGTGATTTCTTTTCATTTATGGTGTACCCCAGGCAAGTTAGTACCCTTTGTACAAAGGCCAGATGATTCAAAAGTATGTCCTGGCTTTAAGCCTGAATTAGACAATCGTCCAGGTATGGGTATATTTGAATATTTCTTTGCCTGCAAAATGCAATCACTGGAACTAGGCACTTTGTGGATACCCTGGGCGCAGTAGATAAGCCAAAGGGCAGTGCAGAGAACAGAGTGCGTGTGAAGCCTGCTTTGAAGTGTAGGTATCTTCTGCAAGAGTGCCTGACTGGGATGTGCAGGTATGCTTGGTTTAAATCTAGTGTTTCCAACCAGGCGTCTTTGCCTAGCATAGGGGGCAACTGATGAAGAGTCAGCATCTTGAATTTTGGAATCACCAAAAAGGTGTTTAGACAGGTCCAGGATAGGATGCCATGAATTGTCTTTTCTGGGTAACATTAAAAGTCTTGAGCAGAAACCTTGTCCCTTTTCCTCTTCTGGTAACAACTGAATAGACCCCATGCTTAAGAGAGAAAATACTTGCTTTTGGGCCTCTGCCCATTGATTTGGGGGTAGATCTGGCCATGCGCTTGGTGTTGGTAATGTGTGGAACTGAAATCTGTATCCCTGGGACACTATATTTAAAACTCATTTTGTTCTGGGTAATGAGTTCCCAGTTCTTGGCATGAAGAGCAATCTTCCTCCCAAAGGGGCAGCCAGTTGAGAAGTGCTTGGAAGTTTTAAAAAGAAGTCATTGAGACAGTTTACCATAGGAGGGAGTTTTATTACTCCCAGATTTGGAAGTGGAGGCCCCCCACTGCTTAGTCCTGTGCGTACCCTGGGACTGAAGCCTGGGAGCACTGCTGGATCTGGGTTTGGACTGAGAAGGTCTGGAAGAGGCAGAAAAGGACCGATTCTTGGAAGGCCAATGCCTACTAAACCTTGGAGGTTGTACTTGTAAAAAAACAGTTTGCATAGATTTAGCTTTTTCCTCCATCTTTTTAAGAACTTCTACCTTTGTGCCAAACAAGCAGTCCTGGTTTAAAGGAGCATCCAGTAATTTCGCTTTAACATGATCTGGCAAGGATTGCTCCTTAAGCCAAGCATGCCTTCTAAGTACAGACCCAGTTACAGCAGCCCTGCAAGATGCCTCTAGTGAATCAAAACCACATTGCAAAGTATGTTTTCCAACCTGTTCAACTGAATGCAGCAAATCCTGTAAATTCTTATTTTCAGCACAATAATGGCCAAAGTTGCAAGTGTATACCTTCTTACCCCATCTATCCAGCTCCCTGGAGTCTCTATCAGAGGGGGTAGGATTTTTGGCAGTAGTAGCTTTAATGCCCTTGGGTCCCTGTGAAATGGTCTCAGGATCTGCAGTAGGATTTTTAAAAAGGAACTTGTGAGAGTCAGGGACCCTGTAATATCTGTCAGGTTTTCTGGGAGTAGGAGGTAAAGAGTCAGGGGCCAAGCTAGATTCCGAAAAGGCATCATCAACAATGTCTAGTACAGCAGGTATGGCCAAAGGTCTGTACTGGGGCAGGAGTAAGAAATCCCTAAGCCTCTTTTTAGAATCAGAAAAATCCTGACTTTCCCAATGAAAATCCTCCTTGAGAGTATGCAAGGTTTCACCAAATGAGAAATCCTCTGGGGGAGCAGCAGAGGGAATAGAGTCCTCAGCATCAGAATCCTCATAGGTAGATAAGGGTAAATCCTGGTCATTAGAGGAAACAGAAAATACAGAATCCTGGTCAGAAGTATTATAAGCAAACCTAGTCCTAGGTCTCTTAGAGGGGGAAGGCTGGCTTTCCCTGATTAAAGTAATAAGGTCTTTAGCCATTCTTATTTGTTTTTTTAGGAATAGAAGTCTGACCATGTGGTCTGGGCTTCAGTTTTCTAGGCATGGTTCGAGTTTTAGGCCTTGAAGAAGATGGCGTCAGTTTAATACGCAAGTCAGTAGGCCTGAATACACCCTCAGAAGCCAGTGCCTGCACAGCGGCTCTGGACCCATCCAAGGTAGAGACATCCACAGGTTCCACAGTTGAAGCATCTCGGGGCATACCGGACTCCGAATGGGTCTCAGTAGAGGCCTGTGAATCTGAAGTAGTGGGCATCAGGGGCTGCGAAAGCGCCTCACCGAGTACCAGTGAACTGGTGACTTGGCTTAGAAGCGTCGTCGGCAGCTTTGGACCTAGGCAGCCTGTCTCTCTCTTTATCTTTGCGTTTTTTCGGAGTGTCGGTAGTCGGATGGCTTACCGAAGACATATCAGGATAATTGAACCAAGCACCAAAATATTTAGAAGCAAAAATATATTGACAACGGACAGTTCGTGGTTTAAATAAGGCACAAAAACGACAGCGAGGTACATCGTGGTCAGGGCATAGGCAAGGAATCCAGTACAAATGAAAATCTTTATGAGGTATTTGCTTTCCGCAAGTAATGCAATTATTTACTTTTACTGACATTGGTTCAGAGCGAGTAAAAGTTTCCCCAATGGGGTACTTAGCTTTCAGTTGAAGACTTCAGTACTAAAACTCGAAAATGAAGATTTCAGGAGTCAGCCGACCAGCACTTGTGAACTGCTTCTGCTTCGGACACTGCATGGCAAGAAAGAATGATATAATGGCGTCGGCTGCATGTTTTATACCCCTGACGACCAGACGTCACGGACGAAGGGACAGCAACCGACACAGGACCCAAGACTTTGTTAATCAGGCCGACTGAGGGCTACTGCAAGCAGATAACCCATATGTGATGGCTGCAACAGTGAAACATGAAGAACATCCGTCTCAGATACTGCCAAGAATGAGGGGTACTTCCTCTCCCAAGTGGAGGTCATAAAAACAGCCACAATTTCTAACCAAGAGGATGTCAAAAATAAGAAACAGCCAAAATGCAGCAGGATCCTGGATGGTGAAGGGTAGTGAAACAAAGATACATACATCAAACTGTATGCCTCTGCAATTATTATGCTGCTCTGTCATATAATGGTTCTCATTTGTCAGTATCCTGAAAATATCTACAGAGGAGATCCACAGGGCTTGCGTGGGATCCTCATCCCAAAAACAAAAGGGAGCAACCACTCTTAAGTGATTTCAGTTCTACAAGAACAGAGGTAAGGGAGAGAGGGGGCACTGAGTTTAGCTACCTGACTGGTGCCATAACTTGGAAGGCAAAGAAGCACATTCCAGAACAGAAGAGCACCTCAACAAGCACAGGAAAATGAACATCACTGTCAATCAAGAGACAAATGACTTGGCTAGGAAAGGCATCAAGTGCTACCTATACAACATATGCTGGAAGACAGGATACTCTGCATGTCACAGAAGTGTTAAGGCACTCAAGAAAAAGGGCAACACAACCTACATAAATGTATAGCTGTGTAAGCAAACCTACCATAAAAGTAGATGTTCTAATAGATCACTTTTGCACTAGCCTAAGCTATACGAGACCTGGCCAGCATTTCAAAGCCAAAGTGCAGCACTAACAGGAGCTCAATGGGAGACTCATATAAAGAACAGTTATAGTGGAAAAAGCTTAAGAGTTTTCTTGCCCAATAAGGACAGCAACAGCCCTGAAAGAAAAACACTTGTAAAAAACATAACAAAAAAGGTACACTACATACACAAAATTGTATACCTACATACATACATACACTGGCAACACTACAGGAAAAAAGGTAGAAGGGAGGATTCAGCTTCTGTGACAGTGATCTATTAGAACATCCAATTTATTTTATTTTTTTATTTAATTTTATTTTACATTTGTTTACAGGTAAAGTCTGACTGGACACAGGTCCATTTTCAGCAGAGGCCTGGGAGAAAGGCTCCAGCTAGAATGTATAAATTTATACAAAAAACAGATACACGTCTTTATGTACTTCACGGATTTTATGTATCAAACACAAAAAATAATCAGGACACATTCAGTGCACTTATTGGCAGTGGATATCTAGTTATATCATGGTAAATGCAATACAAAGTAATAAAAGACAAGACAGTTTAGAACCTACTTCATCATTAACTAAAGAATTATTAACAACTATTACCATATGCTACATGATGACGCAATCAAAAATTAACTTAGATGGGACATGCACTGTAGTAGTAAAGCAGAGTTGCAGAATGTTTAGAGCTGTAATTAAGTCGGGGTTTCTGGTTGGTCAGAAACTGGATTTATGCGTCTGGCAAGAGACAGATGGGTTAGTTTTATAAATAAGAGTAGGAAGTTGTAAGGCAAATCGGTTTAAGATGGGAAACAGATTGCTGAGTGGTAGTTTAACCTGGGGAGTTACAGGAGCATAACTAGGTATTCATATAATGTTCCTTGAAGAGTTTTTTTAAATTGAGTGGTGGAGGAATTGGAAGTTAATTGACCAGGTAGGGTATTCCATGGTTTTGAGCTGGAGTAACTGAAGAGAGATTTCACAGCTTCATTATAGGTTCATAGGTTGGTACTGGGCTATCTGCCCAAAGGCATATTTTAGCCCAGCCACATTGTGTGGGATTCACCGCCCCTTTAGTAGTTCCCTAGACCCTTGTACTAGCAGCTAGTACCCTTGGCCCCTATCTAGTAGTGCTGTTGGTGTGATCCCCGGTGTGAACTTTTAGTTATGTACTTACCATAACTTTAGATGTATGGGATCCATCTCGCCTACATTCTCTACAGATGGGTTCGGAGCCGATCCTCGGCTCTGACTCGGCCGCTATACAATAGAACGCAGTCTCTTATTGGCTGAGTTACCTCATATCCCAGGATGCACCACTACTACTTCCCCAGATCTTGTTTGTCCGCACTCATGCTCACAGAAACAGACTATTGTTATAACATTCTCAGGTCTTTCAAGAGAGGAAAGAAGTTCAATTTCGGATCGTCCGGTCTCTCCTGGTCTACGAGGTAGGGGGAAGGAGGGTGGGTTATTAGAATGTAGTAGATGGATCCCATACATCTAAAGTTATGGTAAGTACATAACTAAAAGATGTAATGTGATCCTATCTCGCCTACATTCTCTACAGATGGGACAGCGTCCCTAGCACCTAATTCCTGGGTGGCTCACTGGAAAACACTCCTGAGAACTGTGGAACCGAGGAAGCTCGACCCCTGGATGCCACATCTAATTTGTAGTGAGAAATAAAGGTGTGACGACCACGTAGCAGCCGCACAAATGTCACTAATAGAGAGCTTGGAATGAAAGGCTGCCGAAGTGGCCATAGCCCTAGTAGAATGAGCTTTCACTGGAACTATAAGTTCCTTATTTGAGATGAGATAAATATGATTGATACAGTCCCTGATCCATTTGGCAATAGTGACTTTTGTGATGGCTTTGCCTAATCTACTATCCGAAAAGGACACAAACAGTTGATCTGATTTTCGTGCTTTGTGTGTCCTATCCAAATAGAAACGTAATTGTCTGTGCACATCCAAGCTGTGAAAAGTATATTCAGCTCTGTTCGAATACTTAGGGAAGAAGACCGGTAGTTCCAGTGAATGCTGTAAACAAAAGTAAGAACAAACCTTTGGTATAAAAGATGGGTTTGGTCGAAGAGATACTCTATCCCTGTGAAATACCAGGTATGGTGGTTTGACACATAGGGCTTGAAGTTCTGAAACTCGCCTGGCTGATGTAATAGCTACTAGAAGGGCAGTCTTCCAAGAAAGAAATTTTAGATCACAGGTTGCTGCCGGCTCAAAGGGAGATGAGGTTAATGCACCTAACACCACGTTAAGGTCCCACGGAGGTGCGGGTTGAGATATAGGGGGTCGTAGAAGCCAAGCTCCTTTAATAAAGGCTTTGCACAACTTGTTGCTCATTAAAGGTGGTTCTACACTCTCATGAAAATTGGAAATAGCCAATTGCACTTTGATGGTAGACACTGAGCAACCTTGGTTGAATAGGGAAGCTAAAAACTTCAGTACTTCTGACACCGAGGCCGTCATAGGGTCTAATCCTTGGAGTTGGGCCCAAATAGCAAATCTCTTCCATTTATTGCTATATATCTTTTCAGTAGAAGTCTTGTGGGCCGAAGACAAAATGTGCATGACTTCAGGGGCGAAAGAATGGCTCCTAACTATGGTTGGAAGAGGAGTAGCCAGGCTGCTAACTTCAATGAATGGAGGGACTGATGGAGCTGTCCTGACTGATGCGTCAAAAGGTCCGGAACTTGGTCCAGGAGCCAAGGACCCTCCAATGCATATTTGTGAAGAAAGGGGAACCAGACTTGTTGAGGCCAGTATGGGGCGATTAGTATCATTTTGCTTCCCAAGCGAATCGCCTTCTGAATCACCTTGGGGAGAAGGGGAACCGGTGGAAAGGCATATAGCAGACCGGGGGGCCAAACGTGGACTAGAGCGTCCTTGGGGATCTCCCCCGGAACTGGGGTGAGAGTGAAGAAGTGCTGGCATTTCGCGTTGAGGGGACTTGCGAAGAGATCGCAACAAGGAACTCCCCATCTCATGAAAATCTGCGCTACCACTCTGTCGTTCAAAGACCACTCGTGAGGGGAGAGAATAGTTCTGCTCAGTGTGTCGGCTATCACGTTGGATTTCCCCGGAATGTGCGTTGCTACTAGGAAACGCTTGGTAGCAATCACCCAATCCCATACTTTCATGGCTTCTCTGCAAAGGGGATAGGACCTGGTCCCTCCTTGCTTGTTTAAGTACCAGACTACCGACATGTTGTCGGACTGAATGGCAATCGCACTGGGGAGGTGATCGTGCAGTGCTTGCAACGCTAAAAGCACCGCCCTCATCTCCAGGATATTGATGTGGAGAAGACTCTTGTCGGAGTGCCACCGTGCCTTGGACCGACCTGTCCAGATAATGTCCCCCCCACCCTGTCTGGGAGGCGTCCATAGTCAACGTGGCAGAGGGGAGTGGGGGAACGAAGGGTCGCCCTAGATTCAGGTTGGAGGAGAGAAGCCACCAACGAAGATCCTGTTTGCAAGTGTCTGTGATCAATATGTGGTGACTGAGGGGAAGGTCTTGATAAGACCACTGGACTGATAGGAGCCACTGGAGTATCCTCATGTGCAACCTTGCCAAGGGGACCAGAAGAATGGTGGCTGCCATGGAGCCCAATAGCTGAAGGACCATTCTCGCTGGAGCACGACGTCTGAGGAGCAATGCCTGAACCTGAAGCTGGAGCGTTGCTATCCTTTCCGCAGGGAGATAGACTCGCATCTGCCTTGAGTCTATTTCTGCACCAATAAACAGAATACGCTGAGATGGCAGCAATACGGATTTTGACCAATTGAAGGTGATTCCTAAGGAGTTGCCTAGTGTGATAGTGGCTGCTAGATTTTCCAAGAGTAGATGCCTGGAGGTGGCAGTTAGGAGCCAGTCATCTAGGTATGGAAACACTTGGAATCCTAGACTTCTCAGGTGAGCAGTCACCACCGCCAAACATTTGGTGAACACCCTGGGGGCTGTGGTGAGACCAAAGGGCAGTGCTCGGAACTGGAAATGACTGTCTCCTAGGCTGAAGCGCAGTGTCTCCTCGACGCCTGATCTATCAGAATGTGATAGTAGGCGTCTTTGAGATCTATGGAGCACATCCAAACACCTTTCTCCAACAGCGAAAGAATGGATTGCAAAGTGACCATCCGGAATTTGGACTTTTTCACAAATCGGTTTAATTTGCTGAGATCCAAAATGGGTCTCAAGTCCCCGGTCTTTTTTGGTACCAAAAAGAATCTTGAGCAAGTCCCTGATCCGGCCTGGTCTGCGGGGACAGGTTGGATGACCCCTTTTTGAAGCAGCTTTGATATTTCGTTGGCTGCATGATCCCGTTGACTGGGTGGCGGGTCCAGGATTCTTTGGACTGGTGGAGGGGGTTGAGAAAAGGGAATGGTGTAACCTCCGGCGATGATTCGAAGCACCCATTGGTCCTGAGTGATATTTTCCCAGGCCTTTAGGTGTCTCGAAAAACGACCCCCGACTGGCTCCGGAGCTGCACAGTCGGGTACTCCTTCAGGGATGCTGGAAGGAGGAGGAGCCACGAAGGACTCATGGTCTCCAGTGTTGCGGGGTCTCCGCCGCCTCTGGGACGGCGTCTCCCTGAAAAATTTCCCCCTCCTCTGCCTCTAGAAGGGGAATCGCTCTGCTGCGACGAGTAAGGCTTTTGAGATTTACGGAACCACATTTTCCCTCCTCTTCGAGCCTTGGGATAAGGTCTGAAGGGAGTGGAAAACCGCCCCTCGGCAGTTAAAGTCTTACCCTCCTGTTCGCAGCGAGTCAATGTGTCCTTTACCTTGGGTCCAAACAGTGAGGACCCGTCAAAGGGGGTGTTGGCAAAGGAAGACTTAAAGGCCTCCGCAAAGTGACACAGGCGTAGCCAGGCTTGTCTCCGTAGAGTAACACCTGTTCCAGCCGCTCTGCTCGCCCCTTCGGCCGCATAAGAAATGAGCCTCATGGACGAGTTGGATAATGAAGACAGGGTAGCCAACTGTGAGTTAACCGTCCGGGCCAACTGCTCAGGTAAGTTACCCGAGAGGGTATCCGAGAGCTCCTTGATCAGATCCCTCTGCAGTCTGGTGAAATGTGTCAAGTAATTCAGAGACCTTAATGTAAAGGCCGCTGAAGAAAGGGTACGCTTACCGTACCGATCCATGCTCCTAGACTCTTTATTAGGAGGATGGACGGACGTCGAAGCCTCTGCCACATCTTGCTGGGTGGCAGATGCCACCACCATAGCATCTACAGCCACGCCCTTCGAGAGGAAGTCCTTATCCGGGGGAGCCGAAAGGAATTTATTGGGGGCGAACTGGCACCGGTTCAACAGAATCCGGGTGTTCCCACGCCCTTCGAGAGATCAAATCCAGAAGCTCATCGAAGGGCGGAGACACCCAGGAGGCGGAAGGCTGAACCCCGAAGACCTTGAGGAAAACCGACTCCTCAGCAGAAGGGGGTTTGGACTGCCAGTCGCCTCATTGCTTGAGAATCTCCAAGATGTCCGCAAAGGAGACATCATCCGAGGACGACTTGGGGGACCCCTCCGCATTATCGAGGTCAGTATCCGAGGTGAGAGACTCATCAGGGGAGTCGACGTGTTTCCTCTTACACTGTTTCTTCGTTCCTCCGAAAACGTTTCGGAGGGACCTCCAGGAAGAAGGGAACCCCCAATGGGGGTAACCTCAGGCCCAGGGGCTCCGCTGTCGTGAGACAGGGGGATTGCAAAGATGCCAGTCTCCATGCCAAGGGAAGGTGGTGGTGAAATGATAGAAGTGGCCACAGAGGACTTGGCCAAGGCACTCCACATGGCCTCGAAGGCGGGACCCCCAGAGTCCTGGGATGGTTCAACCCCCGAGGCCACAACAGCAGTCGGAACCCCCGCAGCCGACGCACCGAGAGGGAGGCTCGGAACCGAAAGGATCGGCCCCGAAGCGTCCCCCCCGGGGCTGACAGAGGAGGTCCGCGTACCGAACCCCGACCCAAGGGACGGGGTTGGAGTTAGAGTTGGAACAGACTCGATAACCTCCACCGGTTCCACCAACACCGACTCCAACGGTGCGAAGCTGTTGGAGGAGGAATCGATGTAGCAGGATGGGAGATCGGCTCCGGAGCCAACTGGGCTGGAGCCGAGATCAACTTTGCAAAGACTGGAGACTGAAAAAGTCTTTGAAGCACCCTGTCTAAGTCCGAATCGGACATCCTCGACGACCGAGAAGAGACCGACCGGGTCCGAGTTGACTTCTCCACCGGTTCTGAAAGACTGGGGGACCGGCTCCGTAATGGTTCGAGAAGTATCGGCGCCGAGGGAGACTCCACTACAACTGCAATTTCCCTCGGAGCCGATGTGGACTTCGGCACCAAAGGGGAAGAGTCTGAGCGGGCAACCCCCATCGGTTCCGAAGGCAGTGGAGCCGATGGAGATGACTCGCCTCTCGACGCCAGAGCTCTCGACTCTGGAACCAGAGGAGTCGAAGCTGGAGACATCGAAGCAGACAGTTCCGCCCTCGGCTCCGAAGTCCGTGGAGCCGACGGAGAAGCCTGCCGAGACTTTTTTGCTGCCGGATCCGACGGGCTGGTCAGAGCCGAAGACTTTTTCTTCCTCGAAGGTGAAGAAGAAGAAGATAGGGCTTCCTCAAAGGAAGGGGTAATAAGCCCTTTCAAGATCAACTTATTTTTCCTCTCTTGGAGGACGCGAGAGGAAAAGGCGTGGCAAACGCTACAAGATTCTTGAAGATGCTTTGGGCCCAAACAATAAACACATAAAGAATGGTCGTCCGTAATGGACATTTTATAGCTACATTTAGAACATTTTTTAAAACCTGAAGGTCTATGTTCTTTAGACATGGCTATATTAAACAATAAACACTGACTACCAAAAACAAAGTTAAAACCAAGACAACCTAGACTCTAACTTAAACGCCTAGGATAGGGCTAGGCCCCTCTAACTTAAACGGGACCGTTAGATGTCACAAAAAAACACAATTTTACCACAAGAAATATCAAAAACCAATCACACAACAACAAGTAGCTGTTAAAACAGCTTTTGGGTAAGTTCTGACAAAAATTTAGACAGAAAAATTTCTGAATAAAAGATACTTAGCTCAGCCAAGTCCGAGACCACGTCTATGCTTGAGAAGCGGCAAACGAGATCTGGGGAAGTAGTAGTGGTGCATCCTGGGATATGAGGTAACTCAGCCAATAAGAGACTGCGTTCTATTGTATAGCGGCCGAGTCGGAGCCGAGGATCGGCTCCGAACCCATCTGTAGAGAATGTAGGCGAGATAGGATCACATTACATCTTTCTGTTACCCATCCACTCATCAAGGTTCCTCTTGAAGAGTGATAGTGAGGGGCTCTGTCTTATGTAGACTGGGACCCTGTTCCATAGTAAGGGAAGTCTCTGCGAAGGGAATCTATCCCTCCAGCATGTTCTATTCATTGTTGTGTTGAGGTTTATATCCCTAGAGCATGTAGCTCGAGTAGATTTGGTTTGGCTAAGATGGAGCATGTTCAACAATTCTGGGTTGGACATGGCTCTGTACGTTAGACAGAGATCGCCTCTGAGAAAGCGGTATGCAACAGAGAACAGTCTTAGCTTTTTCAATCGTGCTGTATAGGGCAACTGTTTGAGGCCAGTAATCCTCTTGGTTAGGTACCTTTGTGGTCTCTCCAGCTGCTGGAGATGTCTAGCCAGGTACATTCCAATTGATGCATTGTAATCAATAATGGGTCTGATGAGGGAAGAATAGAGGGGCACCATTACATCCTTAGATCTTGATGCGAACCCTTTCGTGATCAGATGGGTCATATAGAAGGATTTTCTAACCACTTTGGCAACATGGTTAACAAAGGAAAGCTGACTATCTACTTGGGTCCCTAGATCCCTTATTTCTTCTTCAGATTTCAGGGGATTACTTCCTATGGAAAAAACAGAGTACCCGCAAACTACAACAAAGGGGATTACTACGCATTTTTTTGCATTTAGCTTGAGACCATGGCTTTGACACCATGCATCAGTCTCATTTAGGCCCTTCTGGAGGATCTCCATGTCGGCCTGAGACTCTATTATAGCACCCAGTTTGCAGTCGTCCGCAAACTTAGTCAGCCACAGCCCTTCCGTGCTTGCCTGTACTTCTGAGAAGTATATGACAAAAATTATTATGTTTGATGACTTCTAGGTGGTTCTGGGTACTAGATCTTAAGGTCCTAGTAGTAGAATAAGGTGTAATTAGGTTTTGGAGTGCCAGCTAAGTGGTAGTATAATTTGTGTGCCAACGTCAATTGACTAAATTTTAGTAGTTGAGGCAGCTCTAGCCAGTTTAGTTGTTTGAGAGCTACACAATGATAGGTCCTATATGGTTCCCAGTAGCAAACCTAGCAATCTTGTTATAACAAGATTCTAATTTGTTTAGGTCAGTTTTGCGGAAGTTGGTTAGTATTGGGGATGTATAAAGGAGGGTGGACAAAGTACAGTTTTGTACCTACCATAAATGTAGATGTTAGAGTGCTAATATAGCTACAGTAATCACAGATGGGTTTTCTGCAGTCAGGCGGGTCCTCGGTCGGCCGAATTCCAAAGTCTAGGTCCGGCGTCGGTTGTTGTCGCTTTCTTTCCTGACGTCAGTGAGGCAGGAGTATATAAGACACAGCCGACGCCATTTTCTTCAGTCTTTCTTGCCCCAGATGTCAGGTGCCCCCAAAAGGAAGGCAATACATAAATTATAATTATATACATGAAATGCAATATAATCAAAAAACAGTAGTTGCAAGCAAATATACCATAGAAGGATAACCCAATCAGGTTGTATGAAGAGGGGTTAGGCCCTAGGCCTTTACCAAGAGGGAAGGAGGGAGGAAAACTGTACTGCAGCTGTATTAGCACTCGAACATCTACATTTATGGTAGGTACAAAACTGTACTATGTTCATCGTGCATACAGCTGCAGTAAATCACAGATGGGTAGAATCCCAAAGCTACGCACAGGGTGGTAGGCACTAGGTGGAACTGGGATGAGCCAGAATGCCCTGCAACACAGCAGTGGCAAAGCCTGCTCTAGTTTTGGAATATAAAGGCAGGTGGTAGTGTTTTGTGAAGGTATGCACAGAACTCCAAGTGGCTGCCTCCAAAATATCTTTGGTAGGAACTCCTCTGAGGAAGACTGTAGAGGTAGCTGTGGCCCTGGTGGAGTGGGATCTGATGCCTGTAGGGACAGATTTTCCATGATAGGAGTAACAAAACCGTATGCAGTGGCCTATCCATTTTGAAATTGTCTGTTTGGTAACTGGCTTCCCTTGAGCTCCTACAGCATAGGACACAAAAAGTTGTTCTGATTTCCTGAAAGGCTTTGTTCTGTCCAAATAATAACATAGCTGTCTATGGATGTCTAAGGAGTGTAGCAGCCTTTCCCCTTTGTTTTGAGGATTGGGGTAAAAGGTAGGTAAGTGTATGGCTTGATTTAAAGCTACCCTGGATACCACTTTAGGCATAAATGATGGGTTGGTTCGAAGGGAAACCCTGTCCTGATGGAAGATGAGAAAGGGCTGCACAGCCATGAGGGCTTGTAGTTCCAAAACCTTACGAGCTGAGGTAATAGCCAGGAGGAAAGCTGTTTTCCAGGACAAATACTGCAAATCTGTTGAGGCAGCTGGTTCAAAGGGAGGCAATGTTAATTTTTCTAGAATGTAATTAAGATCCCAGGCTGGAATTGGTTGTTTCCTTGGTGGTCTTATATTCTTAGCCCCTCTGAGGAACTGTCTTAAGAGTGGGTGAGAGAATAAGGGTGGATCTGTGTTGAATTCTGCAGAAATGGCTGAGGCATGGATTTTTATGGAGGAAAATGAAAGTCCACTGTTCAGCAGCTCAGCTAGATACTGTAATACCTGAGGCAAATTCAGTTTTCTAGGGTCCTGGCCTTTTTTCTCATTCCAAGAGCAAAACCATTTCCATTTTGTGGAGTAAGCCTTTCTAGTAGATGGCCTTCTGGCCTCCAAAATGACATCCTGCACCTCTTTGGGGAGTAGAGTCTGTTGTGGTGTTAAGGAATTTTCCATGCAGCGAGATTGAGTGTTTTCAGCTGACTGTGAAGAGTTTTGTAGCTGTGCTGAGTCAGCAGAAGAGGCATTAGAGGTAGGGACCAGGGAGGAGTATGTGTTAGACTCCTCAGGAGTGGGTACCAGTGTTGTCTTGGCCAGTCTGGAGCAATCAGTATCATCTTCGGTCTGTCTGCTCTTGCTTTCAAGAGCACCTTGGGCAGAAGAGGCAGAGGTAGAAAAGCGTAAACTGTCCATGCTGTCCAACTGAATGAAAAGGCGTCCACTCTCCAGGCCTTTGGATGAAAGGTCCTTGAACAAAACTTTTCCAACTGATGATTCCTGTAGAAGGCGAAGAGATCTATGTCTGGCCTCCCCCACGCTTGGATTATCTTTGTAAACACTTGAGGATGCAACTTCCATTCGTGTGGATCTGTCATATTTCTACTTAGATTGTCTGCCAGCGTGTTTTCCAAACCTGGCAAGTACTGTGCTTGAAGTTCGATTTGCCATTCCAGAGCCAAGTTCCAAAGTGTCATGGCTAGTCTGCACAGGGGGTATGAATGTGTTCCACCTTGTTTGTTTATGTACCACATTACTGTGGTGTTGTCTGTTCTTATCAATAATTGTCCTGGATGCAGAAGTCCTTGAAAGCTGTAATTGCATTTATCACTGCTAGCATTTCTTTTTGATTGATGTGAAGGTGCTTTTCCTTTTGGGACCATTTGCCCTGAATGCACCTGTCTGTCATGTGCGCCCCCCAGGCATAATCTGAGGCGTCTGTTGTGATGACTTGATTTTCTTGAGGCTTGCAGAATGGGAGACCTGTGTTTGTTTGACATGCTTGGGCCCACCATAGAAATTCCTTTTGCAAACATGGAATTATTGGTTTCCAAACTGTGGCTGTGCTGAGACCAAAGGTTTTTTAGGTACCACTGAAGTTTCCTCATATGCAACTTTGTACATGGGATTAAAAGAATGCAAGATGCCATGAAGCCCAGAGCCTGCAGGATTTTCCTTGCAGTAAGCCTGGTACAATTTGCTAGTATTTTGAAGTATTGAGTTAGTTGCCCCTGTTTTTCTGGCGTAAGATAGGCCATCTGGGTGTTTGTGTCCAAGTTGGCACCCAGGAAAGTTATTTTCTGAGATGGTGTTAGCCTGGATTTCTCTTTGTTGATTGTGTATCCCAGAGAATGCAGTAACCGTGTTACATAAGCCAGATGTTCCAGAAGTATGTGCTTGCTGTCCGCTTGGATCAGGCAGTCACCCAAATAAGGGTAAATTTGTATCCCTTGAAGTCTGCAGTAGGCAATTACTGATGCCAGGCATTTCGTGAATACTCTGGGCGCAGTAGATAAGCCAAAGGGCAATGCAGAGAATCGATAGTGTATTGAACCTGCAAGAAAACTGAGGTATCTTCTGCAGCTTTGTCTGATTGGGACATGCAGGTATGCCTCCTTGAGGTCCAATGTTACCAGCCAAAACTCCTTGCCCAGCATGGGAAGAAGCTGCTGTAATGTGAGCATCTTGAATTTTGGTACGAGTAAGAATGTGTTTAGGATGGATAAGTCCAAAATGGGTCTCCAGTCGGATCCTTTCCTTGGTACCAGAAATAGCCTGGAGTAAAAACCTTGACCTTGCTCGTGAATAGGTACCTCTTGAATAGCTTTCATGTCTATGAGCTTTGAAATTTGTAGTTGTGCCTCTGCCCTTTGATTGTGTGGCAGGTTTGGCATGCCTCTCATTTTTGGAAGAGTGTGAAAATGAAATCTGTATCCTCTGTTTATAACGTCCAGGATCCACTTGTCTGTTGTGACAATATGCCAATTTCTTGTAAATAATGCCAGTTTTCCTCCCAAGGGTGCTGCCAGCTGAGACTTGCTTGGCATGGAAAACAGGAAGTCATTGGGTTTGTTTCCTGTATTGTTGTGCACTGTCTTCGCCACCTCTTGGTGCTGGAGTTTGCCATTGCCTGCCTCTATATGATTCTTGTGATTGTCCTCTGCCCCTTGTGCGCCTGTATCTACCTCTTTGGGGCTTGTCCGTGGCTGAAAAGGACCAGTTTTTAGAAGGCCAATTTCTGCTAAAACGTGGTGGTTGAACCTGTAGAAAAGCTTTGACAGTTTGCATAGATTTGGCTTTTTCTTCCATTTTCTGTAGTATCTCCTCAGCATTAGTACCAAATAACACATCCTTTTGTAAAGGAGCATCTAATAGTTTAGCTTTCACATGATCAGGCAAGATTTGTTCCCTAAGCCAGGCATGTCTACGAGTGACTGATCCTGTAACAGCAGCTCTACTTGAGGCCTCTAGGGCATCATAGCCACATTGTAAGGTGTGTTTACCCACTTGTTCTGCACTATGCATCATATCCTGCAACTCCTTCAAGTCTGGTTGTTCAGGTTGAGACATTTTATTTCTTAATTGTGATAACAGAAACTGCTGATATTTAAGCATATGAAACTGACAATTTAAGGCCCTCATGGCTAGGGTGGCCGAGGTATATACCTTTTTTCCCCACTTTTCTAAGGATCTTGACTCTCTTTGAAGGTAGTGGATTCTTAGCAGTAGAGGCCTTCATTCCCTTGGGGCCTTGAGAAATGGTTTCAGGGTCAGCATTATGGCTTTTGTAAAGAAATTGGTGAGAGTTAGGAACTCTGTAGTACCTATCAGGCTTGACTGGGGCAGGAGGCAGGAATCCGGATTAAGGCAAGCCTCGAATAAACTTCATCAAGTATGTCCAAGACAGGAGGTATCGCCAGAGGTCTGTGTTGAGGTAACAAAAGAAATTCCCTAAGTCTTTTCTTGGAATCAGAAAAGTCTTGGCCTTCCCAATGGAAGTGTTCCCTCAAGGTGTGCAAGGTTTCCCCAAAAGAAAAATCCTCAGGAGGAGATACAGAAGGAATGGACTGCTCTGCATCAGAATCTTCAAAAGGGGAGTAAGAGTGTTCCTCTACATCAGAATGTTCTGAAAAAATGGAGCCCTGATCAGAAGAGGGAGAATCTTCCTCCACTCTGGGTCTCTTGTCTGGAGGGGGTTGGGAACCCCTGATAAGAGTAATTAAATCCTCAGCCATTTTAAGCATCTGCTTTTTAGGCATGGGGCCTGGAGATGGGCCCTGTGCAACAGGCCTCTTGGGATGCCTGGCTGATTTGGACTTGGTAAAGGCCTTAATGGAAAAGGAAGATGAGGGTCTAAAGACACCATGGGTGGAAGTGGACCTGTCCACATTAGGAGGCTCAACGCTCCACAGTGGCTTCGGTGGTTGTAGTCTGGGTCTGGGCCGAGGTACCTGCGGTCTCGGTTACAGAAGACACCGCCAAAGAAGTGTCGTCGGTAGTCAGGGACTGCACAGGCATCTCGCTGAGAACCGGACCACGTGTAGCCGGTTTTGGCATGGTGTCGGTGGGGACCGCGGACCTCGTGTGTCGGTCCTTGTCCTTACGTTTTTTGGACAAAACGGTAGTCGGAGTCTCCGACATTTTATAATCAAAGGCTGTTCCAAAAAAGTGTTGGGCGGACTCCGCCCGACGCTTAATAGTGCGTTTATTGAAAGTAGCGCAAAAGCGACAGCCCGAGACGTCGTGGTCTGGGCCTAAACAAGGTATGCAGAGGGAATGGAAATCCTTATGCGGCATTTGCTTCCCACAAGAAATACAATTGTTAACTTTTTCTGACATCGGTCTGAGGCAAGAAAAGTTTCCCCAACGGGGTACTTAGCTTTAATGAAGACTTCGGTTTCCAATCTTTCGTAAATTCAGGAGCTGGCCGACCGGCACTTGCGAACTGCTTCTGCTTCGGGCACCGCGTGGCAAAAAAGACTGAAGAAAATGGCGTCGGCTGTGTCTTATATACTCCTGCCTCACTGACGTCAGGAAAGAAAGCGACAACAACCGACGCCGGACCTAGACTTTGGAATTCGGCCGACCGAGGACCTGCCTGACGGCAGAAAACCCATCTGTGATTACTGCAGCTGTATGCACGATGAACATCAGATGAGTCCCGACTATAGTGGCTTTAGTGCGGCTAATGAGAAATTACTTGTTCCAATAGAGGAGTCCTAGTTTTTTTTATGAACTTTGACAGTTTGGGCAATATGGATGTCAAATCTAAGGTTGTTGTCCATTTCTACACCTAAAAGTTTAGTGTGAGAGGTGAGGGTGATTGTGGTATTGTTCCTGGACATAATGGTAAAGTTGTCATTGGGGGGGGGGGTCTACATGGTCCGAAAATAAGAAGTTTTGTTTTCTTCGGGTTTAGAATCAGATGGGAATTAGTGAACCAGGTCTCAGCTAGTGCGAAGCAGTTTTGTGTTAGATAATGAAGTTCACCTATTGTTTGAGCTGTACATTTGAGGGTGGTGCTGTCAGCATATTGAACTATTCAGGCATTGGGTGAGGAGGTAGAGAGCTGATTGGTAAACAGAGAGAAGAGGAGTGGGCCAAGTACTGAGCCCTGAGGGACTCCTAAGGATACTGGTAAGAGGGTGGATAGTTGGTTTTGCCATTTTACTGTTTGCTGGCACTCAGACAGGTAGTTTTTATGGCAAGTTTACTTGCACAACTGTACTATGCTAATCATTAGATCACTGCTGCAGCAGCCTAAAGCTATATGGGTAGACTACCACATCTTGGCAAGTAACAAGGGAGGAGAAATTAAAAATCCCTAAGCCCCTGGACAATATTCCTAGCAAAGCCTCTTCAAGACATGGGCAGCAGTCTACTTAACACCAAATGTGTGATAAGAGACTTTGGGAACCAGGTGGGCAGTGGTCTCTCCTTTGATAATCACATCACCACAGTAGTCAAGAAGTCCTTCTACGTGGCACACCTCATCACAAAAGGGTTCTCATCCAGGAAAAAAAATGTCATTGTTCCCCTCTACTTGACACTTATTAGATCCATTATAGAGTACAATGCCCCTTTTGGAATGTACTTAACAAGACATCTGCAACAGCTGGAAGGGCCACAGAAGCACCTCACAAAGAGGATTACTGGCTTCAAACGGGTGCCCTACCCTGACTGTCTCAAAAAACTCCAGCTTTACTCTTTAGCATGACGCCTACTCCAAGGTGATCTCTGCCTAACATATAAAGCTATGTCAAACCCAGAGCTGTTAGACACGCTACACCTAAAAAAATCCCAATCCCTCCAAGATACACGCTCTAGGGACCTAAACCTTGTCACCACAATAAACAGGACATGCTGGAGGGATAGATTCCTGTCCCAGAGACTTCCCATACTCTGAAACAAGCTACCTATGTCAAGCAAAGTTCCTCATTAGCACTCTTCAAGAAAAATCTTAATGAGTGGATGGGAAGCAGGAAATACACCCCAAGGATCACTTCTGTGGTTCTGCTCAACAGTGGCACAAGAAAATAACTTTCTTGGGTGATGTAAGCCAGGGAACCTTGTTGACTAGGCTTACTTAGGCCCTTGGGCCAAATGCCTAGTCCCTACCTATCAATTTATGAATCCAGTTTATACTGCTTTGTAAAGGTATGTACAGAAGACCATCCTGCTGTCTCTAGCATACTTTAGAGTCCACAGCTTTCTAGAAAGCCACAGAAGAAGGCAATGCAATGGCAGAACAGGCTCTGAAGCTGCCTGGAAGTGATTATGATGGTGAAACTAACAAAGAGAAATAGCATGAGACAACCATCTACAAATACTCACCTTTTATGTTGGTTGTCCTTTCCTCTTTCCTTCACAGCAGCCAAACAGATGGTCAGATTTTCTGAAGGACCGAGTTCTGTCCAAGTATAATATGAACTGTCTGTGCCTGTGGACATATAGAGTATGAAGAATTTTTCTCTCCCTTGTTTTAGAGATCAGGAAAAAAGACATGGAGATTAACACACTTGCTCAAAGTACATTCAGACCACTTTAGGCATAAAAGAGGAATTAGTACTCAAAGAAACCTTGTCCTTCTGGGTTGACTTACCATAAGAGCTTGTAACTCAAACTCTCCTAGCTAAAGTCTGAGCAATGATTAAAGTGGACTTCTATGTTAAAAAACTACAGTTGTGTACACTTACCATAAATGTAGATGTTAGAGTGTATTCACTGTTGCAGTCATTACATTTAGGTTATCTGCCTGCAGGTAGCCCTCAGCCGGCCTGAATACCAGAGTCTTGGATTCCTGTCTCGGATGCTGTCTCTTCTTCCATGACGTCAGGTCGTCAGGGGTATAAAACATGCAGCAAATGCCTTTACATCAGTTTTTCTTGCCCCAGATGTCAGGTGCTCCCATAGGGCCACACTAGACACCACCTTGGGCATAAAGGAAGAGTTTACTATCAAAATGTCGATCGCCCATCGTTGAATGTACATACTGTCGACTCCTTTATGCAAAAGCTGTAATGCCGAGTCCTCAAGATATTGAACTAAAACAAAAAAACGTCGACATTTTTGGCCGCTACACCACAAAACAAGTGCTACCATGGGTCCAATGAGGGGCAAGATTTTGCAATTTGGAATATCGGTGTTCGACATCCCAACAGTCGCTGTTCGGAGTTCGCGTTAGTGGTTTTGACGATGGGCGATAGACATTTTGATAGTAAACCTAAAGGAAGAATTGGTCCTGAGGGACATACTGTCTGCATGGAAGATGATGAAGGGCTCCACTGCCAGGAGGGCCTGGAATTCAGACACTCTTCTTGCTGAAGTGATGGCTAGAAGGAAGGCTGTTTTCCAAGAAAGGAATTTCAACTCTGCAGTTGCAGCTGGCTCAAAAGGAGGGAGAGTGAGTTTTTCCAATGCAAAGTTAAGGTCTCAGGCTGGAGTGGGGGTCTTAAATTTTTTGCCCCTCTAAAGAATTGCTTTAGCAGGGGGTGAGAGAAGAGGGATGGTTCAGTATTATAATGTGCTGAAATGGCAGAGGCATGAATTTTAATTAACGAGATGGAAAGGCCCTTGTGGAGCATTTCTGTTAAGTACTGAAGAACATGTGGTAAGCTGGGCACCGTTGTCCCCATCCTCTGAGTATGGCTCCAGGAACAGTATCTTTTCCACTTTTCAGCATAGGATTTTCTAGTACTAGGCCTCCTTGCCTCCAGAATGACATCTAGCACCTGCTTACTGAGGGATGTTTATTGGAGAGTTCAAGGAATTAGCCAGGCTGCAAGGTTCAGGGTTTGAAGCTGAGGGCGCAGAATCTGGTCCTCCTGCTGGGACAGCAGGAAAGGGGTATGAGGCAGGTGCCATGGTTCCAGCAGTGTCATACTGCGCAAGAGGGGGTACCAGTGCTGGCGTGGCCAGTCTGGTGCAATCAGTATTGTCCTTGGTTTGTCCTGTTCGATCTTTAGCAGAACCTTCGAGAGGAGAGGCAGAGGTGGAAAGGCATAAACTAAGAGGCTTTCCCAGGTGAAGGACAGGGCATCCCACTTTCCAAGCTTGACTGTGGGGAGTCCTTGTGCAGAATTTGTCCAATTGGTAGTTCTGAGGGGAGGCAAAAAGGTCTATCTCTGGATTCCCCCATTTGTTTCTCAAGAGGTTGAATATTTTTGGTTAGAGTTTCCACTAATGTGAGTCCATGAGAGTTCTGCTTAGGTCATCTGCCAGTGAATTTAGCTTGCCTGGCAGGAACTGAGCTTGTAGGTGCACTTGGCAGCTCAAGGCTATGTTCCACAGAGCCATGGCTAGTATGCAGAGAGGGTACAAGTGGGTTCCCCCCTGCTTGTTTATGTGCCACATAACTGTAGTGTTGTCCGTCTTTACCAATAATTGTCCTGGAAGAATGTGGTCCTTGAAGGCTGTCAGGGAATTCTGTACAGCTAACATTTCTTTTTGGTTGATATGCAGGTGCATCTGTCTCAGGTTCCATTTGTCCTGAATGCACCGCCCTGCCAAGTGAGCCCCCCATGCATAGTCTGAAGTGTCTGTTGTTAGAGTTTGGGCGGCAGGGGATAGAGTGAAAAGGAGCTCCTTGTTGTGGTAACAGGCCTCTGCCCACCAAAGGAACTCTGTCTTTATACAAGGAATGACAGGAATCATGGATTCCAGGTCCTGAGAATGTTGACACCGTATGCTTTTTAGGCACTATTGTAGTTTCCTCATATGCAATCTTGCATATGGAATTAGTAGAATGCAAGAGGCCATGAACCCCAGGGCTTGCAGGATTTTCCTTGCAGATAGCTGGGTCTTTGTGGCCAGTAGTTTGAAGTAGGTTGTCAAACTTGTTTCTCTGGAGTGAGGAAAGCCATCTGGGAAGTTGTATTCAACCTTGCTTCCAGGAATAAAATTTGTTGGCTGGGTACTAGGTGAGATTTCTTTTCATTTATGGTGCACCCCAGTGAGTTTAGAAGTTTCTTTATGAATGCCAGATGTTTTAATAGCAATTCCTAGCTTTCTGCCTGAATCAGACAATCGTCCAAGTATGGGTATATTTGAATATTTCTCTGCCTACAAAATGCAATGGCTAGAGCTAGACACTTTGTGAATACCCTGGATGCAGTAGATAAGCCAAAGAGAAGTGCAGAGAACTGATAGTGCATGGAGCCTGCCATGAGGCACAGGTATTTCCTGCAAGATTCCCTTATTGGAATGTGCAGGTAAGCTTCTTTAAGTCTAAGGTTGCCAACCAGGCATCTTTGCCTAGCATAGGAAGCAGCTGTTGAAGTGTTAGCATCTTGAATTTTGGGATTACCAAAAAAGTGTTTAGAATAGATAGGACGTCAGGAGCTGTCTTTTCTGGGTACCAGTAAAAGTCTTGAATAAAAACCTTGTCCTTTTTCTTCTGCTGGGACAGGTTGAATAGCCCTGATACTTAAAAGAGAGAGAACCTGCAGTTGAGCCTCTGCCCACTGATTTAGGGGTAGGTCTGGCCAACCGTTTGGGGTTGATAGGGTGTGGAGATGGAATCTGTATCCTTGGGAAACTATATTCAAAACCCATTTGTCCTGGGTAATGAGTTCCAAGTTTTTTGTATGTTGGGCAAGCTTTCCTCCTAAGGGAGCAGGCAGCTGAGCAGGGCTTGGAAGGATTAAGGTTAAGTCATTGTGCCATTTTCTCGTAGGGGGTGTCTTACTACTCCCTGCTTTGGAAGTGGGAGCCCCCCACTGCTTAGGCCTGTGTGTAGCTTGAGACTGTAACCTAGGTGGTCTGCCATTCCTGGGTTTGGACTGAGAAGGCCTGGAAGACACTGGAAAGGACCAGTTTTTTGAAGGAAAATGCCTACTAAATCTGGGTGGCTGTACCTGCAGGAAATCTTTTAACAGTTTGTATAGATTTAACTTTTTCCTCCAACTTTTTGAGGACTTCTTCTGCTTTGTTGCCAAACAGGTGGTCTTGGTTTAAGGGAGCATCCAGTAATTTAGGTTTAATATGATCTGGCAAGTTTTGCTCCTTAAGACAAGCATGTCTTCTAAGTACAGACCCAGTGACAGCAGCCCTGCAAGATGCTTCTAAAGAATCAAAGCCACATTGCAAAGTATGTTTACCAACTTGTTCAGCAGAATGCATTGAATCTTGTAAATCTTTGTGTTCAGCACAGTCAGGAATCAACATAATTTTCTGTTCAATTAGTCCCATAATATGCTGCTGGTGAACATATGAAACTGGCAATTTAAAGCCCTAATGACCAAAGCAGCAGACGTGTATACCTTCTTACCCGATCTGTCCAAGGCTCTAGAATCTCTATCAGAAGGGGTAGGATTGTTGGCAGTTGTAGCCTTAATGCCCTTTGGATCTTGGGAAATTGTCTCTGGATCCGCAGTAGGATTCCTGAAAAGGAACTTGTGAGAGAGTCAGGTACTCTGTAATACCCGTCAGGTTTCCTGGGAGCTGGAGGTACAGTGTCTGCAGACAGAATAGATTCCAAGAAAGCATCATCTACAATGTCCAGAACAGGGGGGATAGCTAAAGGCCTGTGTTGAGGAAGGAGTAAGAATTCCCTAAGCCTCTTTTTGGAATCAGAGTAATCCTGGCTTTCCCAGCGGAAATGCTCCCTAAGAGTGTGCAAGGTTTCACCAAAAGAAAAATCTTCTGGAGGGGAAGCAGAGAGAATGGAATCCTCTGCATCAGAATCCTCATAGATAGATAAGGGCAAATCCTGGTAATCAGAAGAAAAGTACAGTTTTGTACCTACCATAAATGTAGATGTTAGAGTGTTCACCCTGCTGCAGTCATCACACTTGGGTTATCCTGCCGTCAGGCGGTCCCGCAGTCGGCCTGAATTCCAAAGTCTTGGTCCAGCGTCGGTTGCTTCAGTTTTTCTTGCCCCAGATAAGTACACCACAGAGGTAGTATAGGATAAGGTGGTAGAAATAAGTTCAGCTAGTTCAGAGGGGATGGAGGGAGGGTAACCTGGACTGCAGCAGGGTGAACACTCGAACATCTACATTTATGGTAGGTACAAAACTGTACTATGTTCATCACCCTGCTGCAGTCATCACACTTGAGTTGAATCCCAAAGCTAAGGATGGGAGGAGGAGTCAAACAGGGTTAGAAGAAGCTAGTAGGCCCTGCAAAACTGCAGTGGCAAAACCAGCTCTAGTCTTAGAGTATAGAGGTAAGTGATAGTGCTTGGTGAAGGTGTGCACTGAACTCCAAGTAGCAGCTTCCAGAATATCCTTGGTTGGCACTCCCCTGAGAAAGGCTGTTGATGTAGCTGTAGCCCTGGTGGAGTGGGACCTAATGTTAGCAGGTAATGGTTTCCCATGATGTGTGTAGCAGAAATGTATGCAATGTCCTATCCATTTATAAATGGTCTGTTTTGAGATAGCTTTTCCTTGTGATCCTGTAGCATAGGCTACAAAGAGCTGGTCAGTTTTTCTGAAAGCCTTAGTTTTATCCAAGTAGTAACATAATTGCCTGTGAATGTCCAAAGAGTGCAGGAGTCTTTCTCCTTTGTTCTGGGGATTTGGGAAGAAGGTGGGCAAGTTAATGGTTTGGTTTAGGGCCACACTGGATACCACCTTTGGCATAAAGGAAGGATTAGTTCGTAGAGAGACTCTGTCTTGATGAAAAATGAGGAAAGGTTCCACTGCCATTAGTGCCTGTAGCTCTGAGACTCTTCTAGCTGAGGTTATTGCTAGTAGTAGGGCAGTTTTCCATGAAAGAAATTTTAAATCAGCTGAAAAAGCTGGTTCAAAGGGTGGCAGTGTAAGCTTTTCCAGAACAAAGTTGAGATCCCAAGTAGGTGTTGGAGCTCTCCTTGGTGTTCTTAAGTTCTTAGCCCCTCTGAGGTACTGTCTTAGGAGTGGATGGGAAAATAAGGAGGATCCGTGCTGTAATGAGCTGAAATTGCTGGGGCGTGGATCTTAATAGATGAAAAGGAAAGTCCTTTGTGTAACATCTCTGTTAAATATTGTAGAATCTGAGGGATGTTTGGATCAAGGGGATTTAGGCCTTTAGCCTGGTTCCAGGCGCAAAATCTTTTCCATTTGTCCGAATAGGTTTTCCTGGTGCTGGGCCTCCTGGCCTCCAGAATGACATCCATAACAGCTTTGGATAAAGGTGTTGGCTGATTGTTTAGGTAATTTGCCATGCAGCCAGGTTTAAAAGTCTTGAGCTGGCTGTGTAGAATCTGACTGTCTCGCTGGGTGAGCAGGTGAGGAATTTGTAGCAAAATCCATGGTGGGCCCTGGGCCATGTTCCTTAAAATTGGATACCAATGCTGGCGTGGCCAGTCTGGTGCAACGAATATCATTTGTGGCCTCTCTAATCTGACTTTCAGCAGTACCTTTGCTAAAAGAGGCAGTGGAGAGAAGGCATACACTGTTAATGTTTTTCAGCTGAATGAGAGGGCATCCACTTTCCAAGCTAGTGGATGGAAGGTCCTTGTGCAAAATTTTTGAAGTTGGTGGTTGTGGGAGCTTGCTAACAGATCTATGTCTGGGCATCCCCATTTTTGAACCATCATTGCAAATACGTGTGGATCTAGTTTCCATTCGTGTGGCTCCATGATGTTTCTGCTTAGGTCGTCTGCCAATGTGTTTTTCTTTCCTGGCAGTAATTGTGCTTGCAATTGAACCTGGTAAGACAGTGCAGTGTTCCACAAGGTCATTGCTTGCCTGCATAGTGGGTAGGAATGTGTGCCTCCTTGCTTGTTTATGTACCACATAACTATGGTATTGTACGTCTTTATTAGTAGTTGTCCTGGGTGTAGAAAGTCCTTGAAAGCTGTTAGGGCATTCTGCACTGCTAGCATTTCTTTTTGATCGATATGCAGGTGTCTCAGATCTGTAGTCCATTTGCCCTGAATGAACTGCCCTGCCATGTGTGCCCCCCAGGCATAGTCCGATACATCTGTTGTCATAGTTTGCCTGGCTGTGGGTAAGGTGAAAGGCTGACCCTTGTTGAGGTGACATGCCTGTGCCCACCATAGCAACTCCTGTTGAAGGCAGGGAATGAGTGGTATCATTGTTTCCAAGCTGTGGCTGTGCTGAGTCCATACACTTTTCAGGTACCATTGTAATTTCCTCATATGCAGTTTTGCAAATGGTAGTAGTAGTATGCAAGATGCCATGAATCCCAAGGCCTGCAGAATTTTTCTTGCAGGGAATTGGGTCTTTGTTGCCATTATTTTGAAATATTGAAACAGCTGTCGTTGCTAGTCTGGCATGAGGTAAGCCATCTGGGCCGTTGTATTCAAGCTGGCACCCAGGAATATTATGTTTTGTGAGGGCACTAGTTTTGATTTCTTTTCATTTACTGTGTACCCTAGGCAACTTAGAAGGTGTTTGACAAATGCCAGATGCTTTAAAAGAATGTCCTTGCTTTCTGCTTGAATAAGGCAGTCGTCCAGGTATAGGTATATTTGAATTCCTCTTTGTCTGCAGTATGCAATTACTGGTGCCAGGCATTTTGTGAAGACCCTGGGCGCAGTAGATAAGCCAAAGGGCAGTGCAGAGAATTGATAATGCGTTGAACCTGCAATGAAGCAGAGGTATCTTCTGCAATTTTGCCTGATTGGACCTCAAGGAGGCATACCTGCATGCCCTAAGTGACTAGCCAAGCATTCTTGCCCAGCATGGGAAGAAGCTGCTGTAGTGTTAGCATCTTGAATTTTGGTACTTGCAGATAGGTGTTCAGAATTGAAAGATCCAGAATGGGTCTCCATGCTTTGTCCTTTCTTGGGACTAGGAAGAGTCTTGAGTAAAATCCTTGTCCTTG
Organism: Protopterus annectens; assembly: GCF_019279795.1. Taxonomy (NCBI): domain Eukaryota; kingdom Metazoa; phylum Chordata; order Ceratodontiformes; family Protopteridae; genus Protopterus; species Protopterus annectens. The sequence continues at coordinate 427,645,342 of NC_056749.1, forward strand.
CTCCTGTGTAGGTACCTGTTGAATGGCTCTCATGTTCATGAGAGCTGTAATTTGTTTTTGTGCTTCTACCCATTGATTTGGTGGCAGGTTTGGCATTCCTTTAATTCTTGGTAAGGTATGAAAGTGGAATCTATATCCTTGAGAGACAATGTTTAGAACCCATTTGTCTTTTGTGATGATGTGCCAGTTGTCTGCAAAAAATGCTAGTTTTCCTCCCAAGGGAGTTGCCAGGAGAGATTTGCTTGGTAGTTTGAGGATAGAGTCATTGTGTTTGTCTTCTGCTAGCTTGGGGCCTGTCTTCTCCTCCTTTCTGGGAAGCAGAACTCCATTGGCGAGGTTTGTAAGGGCCCTGTGACTGGCCACTGCCCCTTGGGCGTCTGTATTTGCCCCTCTGTGATCTGTCTGAAGCTGGAAAGGACCAGTTTTTTGTTGGCCAATTTCTGCTGAAATGAGGGGGTTGTACCTGCAAAAAATCCTTGACCGTTTGCATAGACTTTGCCTTATCCTCCATTTTCTTTAAAACCTCTTCTGCTTTGACACCAAATAATACATCCTGTTGTAAAGGTGCATCCAATAATTTTGCTTTAACATGGTCAGGGAGGGTTTGTTCTTTTAACCAAGCATGTCTACTTATGACAGAGCCAGTAACAGCTGCTCTACAGGAAGCTTCCAATGAATCAAATCCACATTGTAAAGTATGTTTGCCCACCTGTTCAGCTACATGCAACAGATCCTGCATTTCCTTGAATTCAGGCTGTTCTGAATGTGTGCTCATTTTTTGTTTTAACTGAGACATTACGAATTGTTGATATCTCAACATGTGAAACTGGCAATTTAATGCTCTCATAGCCAGAGTTGCTGAGGTGTATATTTTCTTTCCCCATCTATCTAGGGCTCTGGAATCCCTTTCAGAGGGCACAGGATTTTTAGCCATAGAAGCTTTTGCTCCCTTAGGACCCTGGGAAATTGTTTCTGGGTCAGCTACAGGGCTTTTATAAAGGAATTTGTGTGAGTCAGGTACTCTGTAGTATCTGTCTGGTTTGGCTGGAGCAGGAGGTAGAGAGTCTGGATTTAAACTAGACTCCAAGTAAACATCATCCACAATATCTAAAACAGGAGGGATAGCAAGAGGTCTGTGCTGGGGTAGTAAAAGGAACTCTCGGAGCCTTTTCTTAGAATCGGAGTAATCCTGGCCTTCCCAGTGGAAATGTTCCCTCATGGTATGTAAAGTTTCCCCAAAGGAGTAGTCTTCAGGGGGAGATGCTGAGGGAACAGAGTCTTCAGCATCAGAATCCTCATAAGGTGGAAAAGTGTAATCCTGTTCCTCAGAAGAATCTGAGGAGAGAGAAACCTGGACAGAGGATGCATAATCCTCCTCTTGTCTTGGTCTTTTATCAGGAGGGGGATGGGAACCCCTGATAAGGGTAATCAAATCTTAAGCATCTGTTTCTTAGGCATGGGATGTAGACTGATGAACAGTTTTCTTAGGTTTTAAAGGAGTTTTAAGCTTAGCATAAAATTTAATGGTGAGTGTAGTCAGTCTGAAGTCACCTTCTGCAACCGAAGGTGTTTCCACTGCACCTGTGTCTAGTTCTGTTCTGGTGTTGGTAGATGGCTGCGTCAGCCTGGTAGACTCCGCTTGGGAATCCACAGCTATCTGGGGTTCCAGTTCTGCGGTCGTCAGGGGGTGTGTAGGCACCTCACTGAAAACCAGAGAACCGGCGACAGGCCCAGCTGAGGCCTCGGGGTCTGGCTTATTCCTAGGCTGCCTGTCCTTATCCTTGCGTTTTTTATGAATGGCGGTCATCGGCTGCTCCGATGGCATGATGCAATTAAATTTCCTACAAAGTAATGCCGTGCGAAGTCAAAATGGTGTTTGATAGTTCGTTTATTAAACCTAGCGCAAAACCGACAACCTGTGACATCGTGGTCTGGGCCTAGGCAAGGAATACAATAGGAATGGAAGTCCTTATGAGGTATTTGCTTCCCACAAGAAATACAATTGTTAACTTTTTATGACATCGGACTGAGGCAAGAAAATGTTCCCCAACGGGGTACTTAGCTTTATTGAAAACTTCGGACTGAAATTCAAATCGAAAATCTCAGGTGTCGGCCGACCGGCACTTGCGAACTGCTTCTGCTTCGGGCACGGTGCGGCAAGAAAGACTGAAGAAAATGGCGTTGGATGCCTCTTATATACCCCTAGCACACTAACGTCAGGGAAGAAGCGACAGAAACCGACGCCGGACCAAGACTTTGGAATTCGGGCCGACTGCGGGACCGCCTGACGGCAGGATAACCCAAGTGTGATGACTGCAGCAGGGTAACACGGTGAACATCAGAAATGCCAGAATCCTGATCAGAAGAATCAGAGAAAAAATCAGTTCTAGGTCTCTTAGAGGGGGAAGGCTGGCTTTCCCTAATTAAAGTAATAAGGTCTTCAGCCATTCTAAGCATTTGTTTTTTAGGCAAATGGGCCTGACCATGCGATTTGGACATCAGTGTTCTACGCGTGGGTCGAGTTTTAGGCCTCGATGAAGAAGATGGCATTGGTTTAAAATGCAAGTCTGTAGGCCTGAACACACCCTCAGAAGCTGGTGCCTGCACAGCGGCTCCGGACCCATCCAAGGTAGAGACATCCGCAGGTTTCATAGTCGAAGAAGCATGGGTCTCAGTAGAGGCCTGTGAATCTAAAGTAGTGGGCATCAGGGGCTGCTCAAGCGCTTCACTGAGTACCGGCAGACTGGCGACTAGCTTAACGGAAGCATCGTCGGCAGTTTTGGACCTATGCGGTCTATGTCTGTCTTTATCCTTACATTTTTTCGGAATATCGGTAGTCGGATGGTTTACCAAAGCCATTTCTAGATAGTTATACAGAGTACCAAAATAGTTTGCAGCAAAAATAGACCGACGACGAATAGCTCGGGGGTTGAATAAGGCACAAAACCGACAGCGAGGGACATCATGGTCTGTGCCGAAGCAAGGGATGCAGTACGAATGAAAATCTTTATGAGGTATTTGCTTTCCACAGGTAATACAATTGTTAACTTTTACTGACATCGGTTAAGAGCAAGAAAAATTATCCCCAATGGGGTACTTAGCTTTTTTGAAGACTTCGGTTCTGAAACTCGAAAATGAAAATTTCAGGAGTCAGCCGACTGGCACTTGCGAACTGCTTCTGCTTCGGGCACCGCGCGGCAAGAAAAACTGATGTAATGGCATCGGCTGCATGTTTTATACCTCTGACGACCTAACGTCATGGAAGAAGAGAGAGCATCTGACGCAGGGATCCAAGACTCTGGTATTCAAGTCGGCTGGGGGCTACCTGCAGGCAGATAACCCAAATGTAATGGCTGCAAAAATGAAACATGAAGAGCAGCCTTAATTCCTCCTTATCAGCTAGTTCAAAATGGAGAAAAAGTAAGCATTTCAACAGCAAAGTTACAATCCCATAGAGGAGCCAGCTATTTTCTAGGTGGCCGGATCTGTAAAACCCCTTTCAAAAAACATTGTAGACAATTAGAAAGGAGGGATCCAATGACAGACAAGCAGAGATGCCTGACAAATTAATCTTGACTGAGGAGAAGGAAAGATCAGAGGACAGTAACTCACAAAAATAATCAAGAAACAGAGGCAGACAGGCTCTTATTAGGGTACTGGTTCTTTGAATGGCATGAGCTAAGAAAATCTTTTCCACTTAAAACACCAAATACTTTCTAGTAATAGCCTCTTTCAATAACTACTACATATCCTCAGGAATAACTGCCTAAAGTTACTAAGACTCTATAATCCAGATAGTCAGCTTACGAGTTTTTGGGTTGGGTTGCATCAAACAACCAGTCTTGTGCAAGTAAATCCAGTCTACTGGGAACTCTGTGGTAATTGCCTTTGGTCAGTTTTAGAAGAAGGGAGAAAGTACAGTTGTGAAAATAAACTTACCATAACAGTAGATGTTTGAATAATCTCTGATGCAGTAGCCTTAGCTATATGGGTTATATCCTACCAAGGGTATAACAGACAGCCAGCTTCCAACACTTCAACACACCTTCTTCAAGCCTTTTTTTTTTTAGGTGCCAAGCTTTAATGCCAACAAGGAGTGGAAAGCCGAGCCTGAAAAGGCAATGCTAGAGAGAAAAAATAAAATAAAATGTCCACACCATGACAAACACACCAAGAAACAAGGGAGTGGAGAGAGGGGGCAGCTACTGCAGAAGTGACCCTTTGAACATCTAAGTTTACTTACACAGCTGTACTATGTTCATCATACTGATCACTGCTGCAGCAGTCTTATTGATGTGGGTAGATGACCCAAGCTTACGTATTACATTTGGGAAATGAAAGAAAGGTCCAGGAACCCCTGGAGAATGGTACTAGCAAAGTCAGATCTTCTGTAGAAGGAATCAAGATTGTAATGCCTTATAAATGTATGTACAGAGGACCAAGTTCTTGCTTCTAGAATACTTGTAGAGGAAAACCCTTTAAAAAAACCCATAGATGAAGCCAAGGTCCTGCAGAGTGGGCCTTGACCATGCCTGGAATAGTTTTGTTGTGGTAGAGTAAAATAAAAGGTAATAGCCTTAGACAATCATTTGGAAAGTCTGTACTGACACAGGTTGCCCCTTCTTACCTTCATAAGAAATTAACACGATCTGAAGATCTTAAAGATTTAGCTCTGTAAAGACAGTACCTTAGTTGTCTGTGGACATCCAAGTATGGAGAACCCTTTCTCCCTTATTTTTAGGTTCAGGAAAAAAAAATGAGGAGATGGATAGTCTGGCTCAGAGTAAACTTGGATACCACTTTAGGCATAAAAGGAAGATTACTTCTCAAAGAGACCTTTCTGGCATTTACTTCTCAGAAGTCAAGGCCAATGTCAGTGGTCTCTGGCTGACTAAGATGATTGCAAATAAGGAGCTGTCACTGAAACTCACACTGACACAAATATTCTCCAAGGGGCTGACACAGGCAAACAAGTGGTGTCAAAGTCATGGACAAAAACTAAATGTCAAGAAATGCATAATGGTCTCCTCTGAGAAGTTATCCATCCTTGGTAACTATCATATTGACAACACACCACTTCAGGCTCACCCAGTAGTCAGGAACTTGGGGACACATACAGATAGTAATCTAGCCTTTGATCATCACATGTCTACAGTGGTGAGGAAATCATTCTATGTTGCACAACTTATAAACAAAAGTATGGCATCTGACACCAAGGAAGTCATTGTTCCACTGTATTCAGCATTCCTCAGACCTAACATTGAGTACAATGCCCCCTTTGGTATGTACCTAAGCAGGCATATCCAACAACTGGAATATTCACAGAGGTTCCCGACTAAAAGAATACAGGGCATAAGTAATACGTCCTATGCAGACCGCCTCAAGGCCCTATCCCTGTATTCGGTCTCCTACAGGCTTTTGAGGGGAGATCTATGCTGGCATACAGGGCACTGTCAGACCCCACTCTAATGGACCTCCTGCATACCCAAAAAACAAACAGTACCAGAATTACCCATTCTAAAGATTTAAACCTTGCCTGTGATATAAATAGGACCTGATGGAGAGATATGTATGTATCCCAGAGACTATCCAGTCTGTGTAACAGGCTCCCCATCCATGTGAAGCAGAGTTCCTCCCTAATCCAATTCAAGTGCAACTTGGACAATTATATGGGAAACCAGAAATTCATCCCTGGTTTGGCACCTACGTCTCTGATGCAAACAGGTAACCTGTAAATGGATCACCTCCCAGGCTCATGCTCACACTTATCAAGGGTATCAGAACTAGTCAGATTTGGGATACGTAGCTAGGCTTAAAAAGGCCCTTGTGGTCATTAGCCTAGTAAACACCTATGAACCTTGTCTCTGTGTAAAATTAGATAGGATTGATTCACCATAACAGCTTGCAACTCAGAGATCCTTCTTGCAGAGGTCAAAACAATCAATAAAACTGTTTTCCATATTAAGAAACTCAGGTCAGATTAGATGGTTCAAATGGAGGAAGTTAGCTTCTCTAACACACAATCAAGATCTCAAGGAGAAGCTACTAGTTTTCTTATAAGCCTCTAATGCAAAACCCTTTCAAAAATATTTTTACATAAGAAAGAACTGAAAGAGGTGCATCCATGGGCAGAAATGCTGAAGTGGACGACAAATGAACCATGTAGAAGAAAGGTAGGTCACAGGACAGTAACTCTCACAAATATTTTAAAACCAGAAAACACCTAGCTTTGAATGGTTACTGGTTACGTTGCTTGAAACAAACTAGAAAACATTTTCCATTTACTAATATAACGATTTTCTAAGAACATGCTTTCTTACCTCTGTAAACACATGCTTCACTGTCCTCAGTAAGCAGGTGCCTAAAAGGGAATTAAGACCCTCTTATCCAAGCAGTCAGTGGAAGCTGACTGGGGATAAAGCGTATCAAACAAACCTGAAGGGAGATAAATTGCCTGATTCAGGGGCAACTAACCCATAAATAACCTTGAGCATAAAAAACCTTGAGCATAAAAGCAGGATTAGTATGAGGGACATCCTGTCCCTGTGAAAAAAAAACAAAAAAGGAGGGATGGCCATAAGGCCCTGAAGCTCAGAAAACCACTGAGCAGAAGTAATAACAAGTTATACAACAGTCTTCCAGGTACAATGCTGCAGAGAAGCTGAACCTGCAGGCTCAAAAGGAGCCTAAATCTATTTTTCCAAAACAAAATTAAAGGTCCCAAGGAGGAGAAATAAGCTTCCGTGAGGGCCTAAGATGCAAGACACCTTAAAGAAACTGTTTGACCTCAAATTGAGAAGCCAAAGGAAGAGTCAAGGGCAGACAGGTAGAAATAGCTGGCAAATGAGCCTTTATAAAAAGTACAGTTGTGTACATTTACGATAAATGTAGATGTTTGAGTGTATTCACTGTTGCAGTCATTACATTTGGGTTATCTGCTTGCAGGTAGCCCTTAGTCGGCCTGATTATCAAAGTCTTGGGTCCTGTGTCAGTTGCTGTCTCATCTTCCATGACGTCAGGTAGTCAGGGGTATAAAGCATGCAGCAGACGTCATTACATCAGTTTTTCTTGCCCCAGATGACAGGTGCCCCATAATGGAAAGCAATTAAATATAAGGTTACACCTCCAACAAAAAGCAAATACACCAGAAAGCGTAAGTATAATAAACAGGAGAGGTACAGCCAAAAGAAGTCAGGGAACTGGAGGGACGGTAACCAGGACTGCAACAGTGAATACACTCGAACATCTACATTTATGGTAAGTGTACACAACTGTACTATGTTCTTCATGTTTCACTGTTGCAGTCATTATATTTGGGTAGATTCAAAAAGCTAAGGAAGGGAGGAGGCAGTTATTGAGCATTACGACTAGCTATTAGGCCCTACAAGACTGCAGTGGCAAAACCAGCTCTGGATTTAGAAAAAAATTGGCAATTGGTAATGCTTTGTGAAGGTATGTACAGGACTCCAGGTAGCAGCTTCTAGGATGTCCTGGGTAGGAACACCACTGAGAAAGGCTGTAGAAGTAGATGCAGCCCTGGTGGAATGGGGTCTTACCCCCCTATGCGGTAGGTTTTCAATGGTGCTTATACCAGAAAAGAATGCAATGGCCTATCCACTTAAAAATGGTTTGCTTTAAAATGGCCTTCCCCTCTGCCCCTGCAGCAAAGGCAACTAGCAGCTGTTCAGATTTTCTGAAAGGCTTGGTCCTGTCCAAGTAAAATCTAAGTTGTCTGTGGACATCCAAGGAGTGCAGTATTTGTTCCCCTTTGTTCTGTGGATTAGAAAAGAAGGCTGGCAAATGAATGGACTGATTAAGGGCCACACTGGATACCACCTTGGGCATAAAGGAAGGATTGGTCCTGAGGGACACCCTGTCCACATGAAAGATGATGAAAGGCTCCACTACCATGAGGGCCTGTAATTCAGACACCCTTCTTGCTGAAGTGATGGCTAGAAGGAAGGCTGTCCCAGGTAGGAGTAGGAGCTCTCCTGGGTGGTCTTAAATTTTTGGCCCTTCTGATGAATTGTTTCAGTAGGGGGTGAGAGAAGAGGGGTGGCTCAGTATTATAATGTGCTGAAATGACTGAGGCATGAATTTTAATGGAAGAAAAGGAAAGGCCCTTGTGAAGCATCTTTTAAGTATTGAAGAATAAGCGGTAAACTGGGCAATGTTGTGCCCATCCCCTGAGTCTGGCTCCAGGAACAGAATCTTTTCCACTTTTCAGCATAGGATTTTCTAGTACTAGGCCTCCTTGCCTCCAGGATGACATCCAGCACTTGTTTGCTGAGGGATGGCATAGGAGAACTCTGTTAATTAGCCAGGCTGCCAGGTTCAGGGTTTGAAGCTGGGGTACAGAATCTGGCCCTCCTGCTGGGACAGTAGGGAAGGAGTCTGAGGCAGGTGCCATGGTTCCAGTAGAGTCATACTGTGCAAGATGGGGTACCAGTGTTGGCGTGGCCAGTCTGGTGCAATGAGTATGGTCAATGGTTTGTCGTGTTTGATCTTTTGTAAAACGTTCGAGAGGAGAGGCAGAGGGGGAAGGCATAAACTGAAAGGCTTTCCCAGGTAAAGGACAGGGTATCCACATTCCAAGCTTGTCTGTGGGGAGTCCTTGCGCAGAATTTTTCCACCTGGTAGTTCTGATGGGAAGCAAACCGGTCCATCTCTGGGCTCCCCTATTTGTTTCTCAAAATGTCGACTATCTTTGGCTCCAGTTTCTACTCGTGTGGGTCCATGACATTTCTGCTCAGGTCGTCCGCCAGTGTATTTAGTTTGACTGGCAGGAACGGAGCTTGTAGGTGCACTTGGTAGCTGAAGGCTGTGTTCCACAGAGCCATGGCTAGTCTGCAGAGGGGGTATGAGTGGGCTCCCCCCTGCTAACAGTGGTGTTGTTAGTCTTTACCAATAATTGTCCTGGAAGTATGTGGTCCTTGAAGGCTGTCAGAGAATTCTGTACAACTAACATTTCTTTCCGATTGATATGCAGCTGCATTTGACTCTGGTTCCATTTGCCTTAAATGCACTGCCCTGCCAAGTGAGCTCTCCATGCATAGTCTGATGCGTCTGTTAGGATTTGGGTGGCAGGGGTAGAGTGAATGGCAGTCCCTTCTTGTGGTGGCAGGCCTCTGCCCACCAAAGGAACTCTGTCTTTATACAAGGAATGATGGGAATCATTGATTCCAGGTCCTGAAAAAGTTGACACCATAGGCTTTTTAGATACCACTGTAGTTTCCTCATATGCAGTCTTGCATATGGAATTAGTAGAATGCAAGAGGCCATGAACCCCAGGGCTTGCAGGATTTTCCTTGCAGATAGCTGGGTCTTTGTGGCCAGTAGTTTGAAGTAGGCTTTCAAATAAACTTGTTTCTCTGTCGTGAGGAAGGTCATCTGGGAAGTTGTATTCAAACTTGCTCCCAGGAACACAATTTGTTGGAAGGTACTAGGTGGGATTTCTTCTCATTTATGGTGTACCCCAGAGAGGTTAGCAGTTTCTTTACAAATGCCAGATGATTTAATAGTATGTCCTGGCTTTCTGCCTGAATTAGACAATCGTCCAGGTATGGGTATATTATAGCAATAACCCACGCCTGGGTGTGGGTAATGGGATTTACCCACGGTTGGCGTGGTTTGGTCCCGAGGTGAAGCCGAGGGACCAAACAAAGACAACCGTGGGTAAATCCCACATTACCCACACCCAGAAGTGATTATTGCTATTATACTATGACATTATTTAAGAAAAGAAATAATTACTTATCTTAAATAATGGCATTATATAATGCCTCTTTGCTGCCCTTCCGCAGCTGGCTGGTATCTGCGGCAGTTCTGATGTACTGCGCATGCCTACGCAGTACATCAGAGCTGTGGCCAAAAGCAACGGAGAAAGCAATATCTCCGTTGCTTTTTACTGTTTTGCTATGTTAAATGGGTTTAACATAGCGAGACAGCTTTAAAATAAGCAACAGGCCCGTTGCTTATTTTAAAGCTGTCTCGCTATGTTAAACCCATTTAACATAGCGAAACAGTAAAAAGCAACGGAGGTCTTGCTTTAAACCTGTCTCGCTATGTTAAATGGGTTTAACATGGCGAGACAACTTTAAAATAAGCAACAGAGATCTCCGTTGCTTATTTTAAAGCTGTCTCTATGTTAAACCCATTTAACATAGCGAGACAGGTTTAAAAAAAAAAGCAAGGGAGAAAGCAAGATCTCCGTTGCTTTTTACACACTGTGTCGCTATGTTAAAGGAGTTTAACATAGCGAGACAGCTTTAAAAAAAGCAACGGAGATCTCCGTTGCTTTTTTAAACCTGTGTCGCTATGTTAAACTCTTTTAACATAGCGAGACAGTGTTTTAAAATTGACTTATACTAATGGAAAAAGTCCAGGCGACCGGACCTTTTTCCATTAGTATAAGTCAATTTACAACGTGCACGCTGGCCAATCAGCGTGCACGTTTTGGAATATTAATGGGGGGTCATGGTATAATTAAATATTTCTTCACCTGCAAAATGCAATGACTGGAGCTAGGCACTTTGTGAATACCCTGGGCGCAGTAAATAAAACAAAGGGCAGTGCAGAGAACTGATAGTGCATGTAGCCTGCTCTGAAGCATAGGTACTTTTTGCAAGATTCCCTTATTGAGATGTGCAGGTAAGCTTCCTTTAAATCCAATGTTGCCAACCAGGCATTTTTGTCTGGCATGGGAAGTAGCAGATGAAGAGTTAGCATTTTGAATTTTGGGATTACCAAATAGGTGTTTAGGATAGACAAGTCCAAGATAGGACGCCAGGTATTGTCTTTTCTGGTTACCAGGTCCCATTCCTCTTCTGGGACAGGTTGAATAGCCCTGATACTTAGAAGACTAAGAACCTGCTGTTGAGCCTCTGCCCACTGATTTGGGGATAGGTCTGGCCAACCATTTGAGGTGGTAAGGAATGGAAGTGGAATCTGTATCCTTGGAAAACTATATATAGAACCCATTTGTCTTAGATAAGGAGTTCCCAGTTTTTTGCATG